>NC_045785.1:87628579-87938866 GCF_009873245.2 Balaenoptera musculus | reverse complement strand
TTATTTCAGGGATCAGCTGTGAGTCACACAAGTCCATCCAAAAAAACAGAAATTAAAGTCTATTGGAATGCTCCAAGCAGTGCCCCAAATCACATAAAGTTTCTGTGAGTAGAAGAGTTTACAGCTCTGTAACTAGTATAATTGAAATAATGATAGTCTGTATCTTTTTTTATACCTATTGGACATTCACCTGTATGGCAGAGGTGTGGTGTAGTAATGACACCACCTTACTGATGTAAGTGGCTGCTTTGCTTTTTTGTTTGTTTTTTTTTCAGAATATATACTGAGCACTTAGCACAGGACCAAGGACCTAATAGACACTTAATAGACATTTGTTGAGTGAATGAAGTGTTGTAGTGCCTTCACACTAATAAGAGCCATCAATTAATACTTGAGTCTATATGGTGTATGGACTAATACTTTTTTTTAGATTTGTTCCTGTACTAGTATGAGAATATGAAAAAAAGCAGTCCTGAAATTTGGATGACTTTTTTTTTGCAGTGTCACAGCTTGCAGATTAGATTGTCAAAAGAGTAAGATCATGTGTGCTCCTCAGAATTATGAAATTCAGTAGAATTAGAATAGTACTTCTCTCTTAATCTTACATGCAAGGGGGAAATGGAATGTCATAAAGCCATATAATGATTCCTGAGTGGTGTTATAGACATATATTTTAAAGGGAGAATTGCTTTCCTGGCCTGTCTCTATTTTCTGCTTCACTTTTTGCACAGGTCACCGGCACACAGTAATGCAGCTTTGCACCTGTGTGTTGAGTGGAATGTGAGAAAGGGGATATGACCCCAGTAAGAACTGATGGTTGCTTATGCAGCCTCTATATAGCTTTTTGCTGTAGCTGCCTGTTACACATGGCTTTTGGAATAATTTGAATGACCACTATGAAAAGTGTGGTAGTAGTATGTTCTCTAATGTCAGGAGTGGAAATCTGTGCACTTTAGTCCCGGGGTCTGACATTACTGGTTGCTGTGAATATGCCCAAAGAACAGACAAGTAAGAGAAGAGAGAGAGAGAGAGTAACTAAAATTCATTTGGTGATGAAGTGGAAGAGAGTCGTTAGAGATTTGCCTCACACGAAATTCTGTCAGGTATTACAGGCATCCTTGTTTTATTGTGCTTTGCTTTATTTGGCTTCACAGGTATTGTGTCTTTTTACAAATTGATTTGTGGCAACCCTGCACTGAGTGGGTCTATGGGCACCATTTTTCCAACAGCTTTTGCTCACCTTGTGTCTCTGTGCCAGTTTGGTAATTGTTGTAATATTTCAAACTTTTTCTTCATTATTATATTTGTTATGGTGATCTGTGATCAGTGATCTTTGATGTTACTACTATAATTTGCTGAAGGCTCAGATGATGGTTAGTATTTTTTAGCAATAAGGTATTTTAAAATTAAGGTATATTCATTGTTTTTTTTTTAGATATAGTGCTATTGCACACTTAGTAGACTACAGTATAGTGTAAACATAACTTTTATATGCACTGGGAAACCCCCAAGTTCTGTTACTCACTTTATTGTGATATTCACTTTACTGTGGTGGTCTGGAACCGAACCTGCACTATCTCCAAGGTATACCTGTATTAAGTGGTATGACCCCAGTTCATTACTTTTTTTTTTCGATTTGATTATGATGGGCCACAATCATGGTTCTGTCTAATCTCACTCTCGCTGGTACTGCATTCCAGAGCCACAGTTGTTGAGAAGTACAAAATCTACTGGGTGAAGATTCCTGGTCCTATAATTTCACAACCAAACGTCCTTCCTTTTACAACACCTAAAGCTACAATAGCACCTATGCCAACATTACCTCCAGTCTCCCATTTAACCAAATCAGTAAGTAACATTTTTATGGTTTCACCAAATGCAATCTAAAGGAACAGCTTCCTTAGAAATTGTGGTTCTGTGCTTAGGAACGTGTGTAGAGAAGTAGCTGTCCTGGGTTGTGGTAGCAAGTTTTTGAATTCCCTTCAGGAAATCAGGAGGAAGTCTTCATTGTAACATTATGATTTATAGGTTAGAATAAGAGGAGTGTAAGACCCTGCATGTTCAAAGTGTGGTTATGACATTCACATGTAGTCTATACTAGCGGTGGATATGTTTTCATTTGAAAGTAAATCTGAAGCAGCAGCTTTCTTCCATTCTTTTTTTTTTTTTTTTTTTTTTTTAAAAAAAGACACAGCCAAATATCACACATGGAGAGGGAACTTAAAGCTTAAGCTAAGTTTAGACAAGATTTGGAGGAGAATCTTGACATGGTGATATAACTCTTCGATCTTATTTCATTAAGGCCAATGAGTACTGGGGAATTCTGTGTGTTGAACCACAGAAACTCTTTTGCAAGCTCATCAGCTAGAATTCCATTTAAGCCCTCTGATTCAAAAGAATTACCGTTAAAAAACATATCTTAGAAGGGGTGATGCATATTAGAAATATTAGAAAGGTTTTACTGAAAGCAATTCTGATAAATTGTACTTATCAATTCAGAGGTAAATATAATGAAAAATGTCTTAAAGTAGGTTATTACAGTTGCAAGAACAAATTTGGGCCTGAATCCTGATTTGTCTAATTTCTGTTTGACTTTGGAAAAATTACTTAATTCCTAAAGTCTCAGTTTCTTCACCTGTAAAATGAGAAATAATATCTAGCTCTTACATAGTATTACTATGAGAACTAAACGTTGGAATGAATATAAGGTTTCTAAGGGCTTTGTACTTAATAGATATTCAGTAAATATTAGTTCATTTTTTTCTCTTCCTTCCCTTTCTTGTCTTTTTATAACTCTTTTTTTCCTCATACTAAATAAAGCTCTTGTACTCCTATACAGTGTCTCATTTTGTTTTCCTTCTTTTCTACATTATGCAATATATGATGAGCCATTTGATTACATTATTATGAACTTTTGTTTGACCAAACAATTCAATCTATTATTTGCGCTAGTTCTCAGTTTATTTAGTGTTAATGTTTATTTATTTAAAAGCTGCTTTAGGGGAGTCCACAGTCAGTTTGGACCTTAGCTTCCCAGTAGGAATCTGTTGACAGGATTATTATCTTTCCATAAATTCATATAAAAGGCTTTAGCGCTTGTTGGAGCTTTTGATTGTATCTCTGCACCAAGTTTATAATCTCTAATTATAGAGAGGTTCATTCAGAGTCACAGGATGATGGCATTTGTAGAGAACTAGGAGAGACCTCAGGGTCACTGCTGCATAGTTAGGTAAAGAGACCCTGAGAGAATAAGTTCTTTAGCAAACGTGATGGAGTAAAGGGGAGAGCAGAGATCAAAACCCATGGTTCCTAGCTCCTCGTGGCTTGTTCTCTCCACTCTACTAGGATTTCTCTTTAAGTCCCTGTGAAATAATAAGGAAAAAAATAAAACAGCCTCTGCCTGTTCTGTTAATATTTGACCTTGACCCCAGTTCCTGATACAGAGCTGCTAAATCCCTTGGAATTTCCTGGATGATGGGAGCATCTTTTGTTCTAATGAGGTGACTCTTGGTGGGCTCCTGTATGGGGGCTGGTCACCAAAAAGACCAAGCCATGATTAGAAGCTTGCAGCTTTCAGGCCCCCTCCCCCCATTCTCCAGAAAAAGGAGAGAGGCTGATTGAGCTAAAAATCCATCATGTCCACGTGATGGAGCCTCCATAAAGATTCCAGAAATATGGGTTTCAGAGAGCTCCTGGGTCCTGACCACGTGGAGGCGCTGGGAAGGTGGTGACTCAGAAGTTCTGTGCCCCTTCCTACATACCTTGCTTTACGCATCTCTTCCATCTGGCTGTTCCTGGGTTGCTGTCTTTTTATCAACATAATTAACTGGTAATCTACTAAGTAAACTATTTTCCTGAGTTCTGTGAGCCATCTTAGTAAATTATCCAACTTGAGGATTAGGTGCTGGAAACCTCCAATATATGGCCGACCATTCGGAAGTACAGGTGACAACCTGGGGCTTGTGATTGGCATCTGTGATTGGTATCTGAAGTGGGTGCAGTCTTGTGGGACTGAGCCCTTCACTTGTGGGATCTGACACTAACTTCAGGTAGACAGTGTCAGAACAGAATTGAATTGTAGGACACACAGCTGGATGTCTCCAAAGAATTGCAGAATTGCTTAGTGTGGGAAATAGCCGCACCCACTTGGTGGCCAGAAGTATTGGTAGAGTAGAGGAAGAAATGAGAGTTTTTCTGTACAGTTCCCATTAAATCTAGTTGCTTAAAGTAATGTTTAGCTCTCTTCTGAAATGTCATGTCACAGCTCATTCTAACACAAGATAACTGCCTGTTTGCCCTGTCAGATTGTAGAGCTGGCATTTTTCAATACTCTTTCTTATTTGCCACACCAAGAAGCTCTGAATTAAATCATTGTAGATTATTTTTGTTTCTCCCCCACTAAATTGTTCTTACTATTATTTGGAGTGGTGGTATATATAGGAGTAACCATTTTTTCTTACATTATCTTAATGTCAAATTTGAACCTGAATTCTAGAAGCGGAGTCCAGGATCTAAATATAAAACTTGCTAAGGGCTTGTTTGTTTGCTTTTAAAAATTCCATCTCTGAAAACTAGAGGATACCCTTTAGGCAAGAATGTCAATGTGGACTTAAATATTCCCTAAGAAATTCTCAAAATTTACCAGAAACTTTGCTCCAGAACATAATTAACATGAAGTATTTTGTGTATTAAAGGGATTTTAATACTCATGCATAATTACAATCCAATTAATGTTGTGTCTTCTAAAGTTTAATTAAAATTAATTAAGTTTAAAAGTTCACAACCTAACTACTGCTTTGATAATTTCTAATTTGGGATGTGTCTTTGTTCCCTTGTTTGAATCCTTATTATGAAAATGTATTCTTATTAAAACCCATACTTCAAAGCAGTAGCTCTTCTGTCATTGGAAATGAACTGCCTGTTTGATAACTGACTTTTTTCCCCCTGTCATTTTTCTAGTTCAATGCTTCAGATTGTGGGAACAAGAAGTTCTGTATTAGGAGTCCTTTGAACTGTGACCCGGAGAAGGAGCTTGCCTGTGTCTTCTTATCCTTCACACGAGATGCCAAGTCAGTGATGGTTGAAATGAGCGGTCCCAGTAAAGGCTATTTATCCTTTGCATTTTCTCACGACCGGTGGATGGTTTGTACCTCTCACTTACATAAGTGGTAATGAAAGGAGAGTCACTGGGGTGAGCTCTCATCAATAGCAGTTTAGCTGTTTGTTCCAGAGTCAAATTATCATACTTAAGGGAGGAATGGGAAGGGAGGGCAGAGAAACTAACTTAGATTCTAAGTTAAGCAGCTTTGAGTTGGGCAATTACATACCTCTAAGAACAAGGCTGTCCTGAGGAAAGTTAGGACATTAGGAAAGTTAGTTGTATTTCCAGTGGATTTGCCACTTTATCTGTCTACCTCTGTCTGTCTATCTCCGTGATAAACAGGAAGTGCAGTTAAGAAAAAGTTGCTCTGCGTAAAATCTCATGTTGTTTGTGATGCTTTTCAACTCCTAGTTTTCTCAGGTGGCCAGCAACTATAGCATGGGTTGCTGCTCTTCTTGCCCCCCGTCATCGGCACATTTCCCAAACAGAAAATTAAACCTGGCATGTCCAGGCATAAATGGATTCTTTACCAGGTCTACAGAAGGCAGCATTTATTTTCACCTGATTCTCCCTCTCCTTGGGTAGTGCTGAATGGATTAAAAGATTCTGTAGGTGACAGCCTTGTGGTGTGGTGTGGAAGAGCAGAGTTCTGCATTAGCATTCTGATTTCCCAGGGAGAGGGAAGAAGGGTATAAAGGCCAGGACATGTGTCAGTCCTTTTCCAGCAGAGCTGGCTGTAGAGGGGGATGGCTACAAATGGAGAAGGCTTTTTACTTCCACATTAACAAATGCAAGGCGTCTTTTCTTGAGAGTTTTCTTCCTGTCAGGTTTTAAACTTAACATCACTTTTTAAGGAAATCATTATTTCAAAAAAAGAGAAAAGGAACTCTGAGAATCTATGATAGAAGAACAAATATTTTCCTTCAAAGTGCACTCTAATCACAGTGATCCTTGTTACGCTGGCTGCAAATATTACAGGAAGCCAGGTGTAACTTTTTTAGGGGGATGTCATTGCAATATACTCTATGACCTGTATATTTTACTATATAGTTCCAGAATGCACTCATTATCTTTTTTCATTCAAGAAAGGGTATACCTTAAACCTATGAGATAGAAGACATGCCATCAGCTTCTAAAAATAACATATAAATTATGACTCTTTCCTTTTTAAAGTTGCTTTTATGGGAAATTTTATACTTGTTCAAATGATGTTGCAATTGTTCAAAACATTTTGCCCATTTCCCTTTTGTAATTACCATTAGACCTACAGCATATCCTTTTGGGTATTCTCAATTCTGGCAAAAATGAACCTTATGCCTAAGGTGCATAAGGGGGCTGGGTTAAAAATAAAATGTGACTGTAAAGCAATAAGGAAAGTTGGTGGCTTGTTGTTGTGTGAATGGAACTGGCTCTGAAGGAAACTCTGAAGATGAATCCAACAAGGGTTAACAATGGTAGCCTTGTTGGAATAAGTGTGTAGCTTCATTAAGGTGCATGTCTAAGGTAGGGTACACATTTAGATATGTGTTCTAGTCACTTCATTAAAAATATTCTAGTCACTTTGTAGCCAAACTTCATGCAAAACTATACTAACACATTTCCTTTTCTGGTCACATAAAATCCGTCAGCCAGAGGGAAAGACAGTATTGTTGCAGTGAGTGTTGTGATGAGGAGCCTACAAGTAGACCAGTTATTTCTAAGTTGTAGGCATAGATGACACAAAAACCTTTATGTCTAATTCAAGATATATTTATCTTACTTAGAAATCTTATGTTTCTAGTATCGTACTCATCAACAATGTTTATAAAAAAGACTTAATTATGCAGGTGCAGTTGATTTACAGAGAAATCCTATTTGATGATTAAAATCATCTGTACACCTGTTTGCCTAAATTGGGGGGAAAATAAATCATCGTCAAAAATATTTTTAAAGTGGTTGTTTCTATTTTTGATTATTTTAAAATTTTTTGGATATTTTTATGACCTGCTATTTCTTATCAGTATGTAATGTAAATTTAAATACTGAAGGTATCTGATGTTCTGAATACTGACTAGATAACCTAAATTATACCTTTTTCAATTTGGTTTATAAATTAATGATAGCAGTTGTTTTGGTATTAGACCTCATCACTAAAATTGGTGAAAGTACAACTATCCATATTTTTGCTAACAGTGACTTGCTAATATCTGAATTTTAACTGAAATTCAAAGTATACACCTCTTCCTCATCTCAGATATTTTGCTATATGAGATAGAGTATTCAAGTATATACACTATATTAGCTTCCGTTCTCTGCCTTCCCCTGCCCAGTGTTGTCTTATTCTGTACATAATTTCTCAACGCTCAAATTCCAGAACGTTCCCAGTCCTGACCTCTCTTGTGTGTGTCCAGATTGGAATTTCCAGCTGCTGGGTGGTCTCTTCCAGCTGAGTGCTCTGGACAACACAGACCATCATCTGTAAAACTGAATTTATTATCTACCCTCCTGCTGTCCTTTTGTGTTTCCCATTCTTGATGATCAACAACAATAGTAAAAAAGCAACTACTATTATCGATTTCTTGCTTCTTTTCAGATACTGTCTGGGGCTATTTATGGACTATCTCATTCATTGCTGCCACCATCTTCTCTGGTGTTCAAGGAAACTTCGTTTGTGATTTAGTTTCTTCTTTTTTATTTACCTTTCAGGTGCTTCTTTCTCTCACCCACCCCAACTTTTTGTTCTGAAAAGCTTTAAACATTCATGAAAGTTGAGAGACTAGTACAATGAACACCAGTAAGCCCTTCACCTACATTTGTTGTTTTTTCTCTCTCTCTCTCCCTCTCTCTCTCTCCATGTGTGTATGTGTAGATTGACTTATTCACTGTATATTAACACACATTTTTTTCCCCTGAACTATTTGAAAATTAAGTTGCAGATATCATGACATTTTAAGTCTAGTTTGCAGCATGTGTTTCCTAAGAAGGATATTCTCCTACAATTATCTATAAGATCACTATCACAATATATAATATAATAATTTTATGCAATAGAGCCTATATTCAAATTTCCCCAATTATCCCAGTAAAGTCATATGTATATGTATATTTTTAAAATTTCTGATACAGACTAATCAGTTACCACTCAATGCATTTTATTATCTCTTTAATCTCCTTTACTTTAGAACAGTTACCCTACCTTTTTTCTTTTAGGCCAGTTGTTTTGTAGAATGTCCTACAATTTTTACAATAGACTCAGGTTAATGTGGTTTTTGACCACATTTGAGGTAATCTCAATCCTAGCCCCAAAAGCCTTTAGTAGTTAAGGTGAACCTTTAGTAGTTATAGGAAAATGTTTTTTTCTTTAGCATAGTTTCAAAACTCTTCAAAGTCCATTTCTGGCCTTACCCTGTATATGTTTTAGCTCACAAAACTACCTGTTTCCTAAAGTTTCCCTATATTTTTTATATTTCTGTATCTTTGGTTCTAGAAGTTCCTCAGTTTGAAAAACGTTTCCCTTAATCGCAGCTCTACCTTATCCACATATATTTTTAATTCTCTAAGGCCTAGTTAATGCTATCTTTTCTGATAAGCCTTTTCAATCTTTTGACCCTACCTAATTTGTCTTTCCATAGCACTGTGTCTAAATCTCTGTTTTATCATATTTCATGTACTATTGTAACCGTCTCCTCTCTTAAAACATAGTCTTTGATTGTAAGAACTATGTTGTCATCTTTATTTCCTCCACATGATATTTTCTCATAGAGTGCATTCTAAATGCTGGAATGAGAGGAACAAACGAGGGTAAGAGGTTCTGTCCAATTCAGGGATTTGGTTGAAGCTCCTCATGTGTGTCCTTCCATGCTCCAAATCTGGGGTTTCTACAGCTGCCTGGAGCCTAAGGTTGTCGTAGCACCTTCTCTTACCCTCATTGTAGAGTAGTGAGAATGGAGAGTTACCTCTTCTCCATCCCCGTCATCCTCTCCAGTATTTGGGAGGTCTGCCTTAATGACTCAGTTGACTTCTCATCATCAGTTTGCCTCAAAATCAACCATTCTATTAAATTTTGTTTTAAATAACAAGAAAATTCCTATACCTCATTGATGATAAACATTCTAGAAAACACACATTGTTTGTTTAAATCAGAGATCAGCCAACTTTTTCTGCAGAGGTCCAGATAGCAACCACTTCGGAATTTGTGGGCCATATGGTCTCTGTTGCAGCTACTCAGTTCTGGTGCGATAGCGCTAAAGCAGCTGTAGATTATCCATAAGTTGGTGGCTGTATTCCAATAAAACTTTATTTATAAACACTGAAATTTGGATTTAATATATTTTTACTTGTCATGAAATATTATGCTCTTAATTTAAAAAAAAACATTTAGATGTGTAAGCACCATCCTCAGCCTGTGGCCTGTACCAAAACAGGCATTAGGCTGAAGTTGGTCTGTGAGCTGTAGTGTGTAGTAGTTTAAATTATGATGACTACAAGTTTCTTATCTTGAGTTGCACTAATTCTGATTTGAATATAAGATGTGTAACAGGGAATAATTTCTTTGCTAAGGTTATGTACTTGAGAGTTAAAACTGGAATTTTTAAAAATAAATTTAAAATGTGTTAGAATATCATATTGGTATTCATAGCAAAATTTAAATCATAACTGGTTAGTCTTGGATCTTGTTTAAGGAGTTTAGTGACTAAAGCACATAAAAGACCTTGTTAGATAGTTTATGAAGAGCAATTTAGAATAGATGAAAGAACCAAAACTACACAAAAATTTAAAATCCAGATTATTCTTTTGTATTGTGACTTAAATGTGCTTTAAAGATGCAGTCTACCCTCTGATAGTCACTTTAAATAAGATTTAATTTTTAGAGCTAAGGAATGTTGGGGATTAAAGGATAGATAAGAATTAGACTGACAAAGAATGCCCCCTTGAGCTCAGATATTGTGGTCTCAATATGCAATAGTAAATGTATTAAGTGTGTACAATATTAGAAATATTTGATTATAGTATCTTACATCTTAAAAGTCACCACCCAGAATCCAATATAATGCAGTGCACTTACAGTTATGAAAATTGTAGGACACATTTACTTACAAATAAATATCCAGAGCAATGTTTATGAAAAGTTCAGTGAAAAAGGTAACAAAACTTTATATTTTCCCATTTGGGGAGAAAAATAGGTTATAAATACAAATAGGTTTGGATGAATATATACAAAAGCATTAACAGCGGTTTTCAATTGGTGATGGGTTATGGGCATATAACCATGTTATATGTCTATTTTAATACACTGAAATTGTATTGCTTTTGCATGATAACAATCATTCTTAATTAATTTATCAGACAGCCAATTCTTTAGAATTTGCGGTATCATTTTAAAATTGAGTCAGTAAATTATGTTTTAAAAGCATCAAATACTATTTGATAACATTAGGGGCTTTTTTTTTTTTTTTGGATGCGTTGGGTCCTCGTTGTGGCTCGAAGACTTCTCTCTCTAGTTGCAGCGTGTGGGCTTCTCTCTAGTTATGGCATGAGGGTTTTCTTTCTCTAGTTGTGGCGCGCGGGCTCCAGAGCACGTGGGCTCTGGCATGCGAGCTCTCTTGTTGAGGCGCACAAGTTCAGTAGTTGTGGTACGCGGGCTTAGTTGCCCTGTGGCATGTGAGATCTTAGTTCCCTGACGAGGGATTGAACCCGCATCCCCTGCATTGCAAGCCGGATTCTTTACCGCTGGACCACCAGGGAAGCCCCAGGGACTTTTTTTTTTTAAAGAAACTAAATTCACTTGAACTTTTTCTCATTTGCAATTGTTTTTCAGGGTGATGATGATGCTTATGTGTGTATTCTTGAAGATCAGACTGTGAACATACAACCTTCCCATCTGACAGGGCGAAGTCACCCTGTAATGGACTCAAGGGTAGGTGTGAAAATTCTGAGAATCTCCATCTGGCCAGTCCACCTTCTGGCTATGTGGCTGACAGTGACATGGCTATGCTGCAAGATAGCTTCCAAACCTGCAGTTAGCAGCAGAGACCAAGCAGGGGCCTGGCAGCAGGGTTCCTCTCTTATTATAATCTGGGAGGAGCCTTTCTGCGTTTTATTTTTAACATATATATATATATACGTAAATTGTATATATTTAAGGTGTACAACATGATGTTTTGATATCCTTCTACATAGTGAAATGATTACTAGAGTCAAGCTAATAAATGTATCCATTGCCTCACATAGTTACTTTTTCTTTGTGATAAGAGCACCTGAAATCTACTCTCTTAGCAAATTTCCAGTATATAGTACAGTATTAACTACAGATACTGTACCCCTTTTCTATGCTTTAGAAAGCATAAGAAAAGTTTCTCTTTGAGGAAAAGATGAATTCTTGCTTGTGTTACTTAAATCCTTTTTTTTAATGCATCTTACAAAAAATATTTTATGGTTTATTAAGAGGGTCAAAGCATCAGCCCCTTTTCAAAAACTTACAGACAGATTTTTAGAGGCTTATGTAAGTGACACAGAATTTCTTGATTGGTGAGAAAGAGGCGCACATATGGAAGGTACTGGTTCAGTGCCTTGGGCAATTGTCTTAAGTGCCCGTTGTTGGCACCTGTGCCAAAGATGGCCTATTTCTGGTAGAGAAGTGTCATTTTTCACATGGCAACTGACAAGCAAATGAGCTCTGATGGAGCAGTAGCTATCATTTAATGACATGTTATGTTCTCTGCATAGCTTTCTCGTGGGGTTGGAACTGCTCCCCAGTTGCATGTTGCATTTTGGCCACTAGAGTATTACTTGCTAAGTGTTTCTTCAGTGTTGTTGATTGTATATTAGTGGCCAGATGAAGTTAGTACATCTGCCAAAGTTTCTAGCCTAGGTAGTAAAAATACTATCTTTGCCAAGTGGGATAAAGACAAATAAACTGGGAGAATATGTTTCTTGTACTCTTCAAAGAGGAAGTGGGAAAACAATGACACTGCAGACCAAACATGCACAGGGGAACTTAGGGAAAGGAAATGGAACAGGTCAGGATTTTGATCATATCTTATTTTTAGCAAATCTTTGGAAAGTGCTGAGAAGACCCATTGTATGTGTTTGCAGGATCCTCTTGAGGATATGGCTTGGAGGTTGGCGGATGGTGTTATGCAGTGTTCTTTCAGAAGAAACATTACCCTTCCTGGGGTTAAGAATAGATTTGATCTAAATGCAAGCTACTACATATTTCTAGCAGATGGTGCAGCTGATGATGGTAAGTATATTGATAAAAAACTAACTTTTTAAGTTTTTTTTCGCTCACTTTATTCCTTTCCCTCCTTATTTGGAGAGACTATGGTAATTGCTCTTTTTTAAGATATACGTTTGTGGGTAAAGAGTTATTAAACCCTTTTCCATTTTTTGCCTGACAATTTGACTTTGGTTGACCTCCTAGCTTTGTTCCTCTGGAAACTAGGTAAAGGTAGTGTTAATTGGGTTATAAGGCAACCTGCTTACGATAAAAGTGATTTCTGGCTGGTAGACTGCATTTGGACCAGGAGTAACTGTAAATACCTAGTAAGAAGGCATGTCTTTGGGCTTCCCTGAGTGCAGTGACATTGGCAGATCCTTTGCAGGGATACTAGAAGCAGGACTTTGGGGTTATTGCAGGAGATATTGGCTCCTGTGGATGCCCTATCCAATACGAATCTCATCGCCTTGGACCTGAGCTTTCCTCAGGGAGGTGGAGAGGGGTAAAGAGAATAGCTCCTGGACAGCTGAGTAAGCTTCCACAGGACCTCCCTTTGAAAAAGAATGCCTCATGGTGTCCTGCAGGTGTGCTGTGTTTCCTGTCCCACATCCTTCTCAGTCAGTCTGATGCCAAGCGTAGCCTAAGGGAGTTTTATGAGTTTGAATGTTTAGTTTATACTTAAGACTGCCCTGGTAGGTACTGCAACACATATTAATAAGAATAATTAGATTTTGTTTAAGGTCTTGGCTAATGATATTCTGAAGAACTGCAGGAAATGCCAAGGTAGTGTAATATTTAGTGACTCATCTCCCTGGAGATAATACTACCCCAAACTTTGAGCATATGGCCTACTTTGAAAATGGTGAAAAGCTGAGCATATAGAATGGAAGGATGGGGGTGAGGTAAAGGAGGAGGAGGAACAGAAATGTGGTACAGGCAGAATTGTGAAAAGCCTTGCGTATTCTATCATGTGGTTTATTTTTAATAGAAGTATAGTTGATTTACAATGTTGTTAGTTTCTGGTGTATAGCAAAGTGATTCAGATATATATATATATATATATATATATATATATATATATATACTTTTTCAGATTCTTTTCCATTATAGTTTGTTACAAGATATTGAATATAGTTCCCTGTGCTATGCTGTAGGACCTTGTTGTTTATCTATTTTATATATAGCAGTTTATATTCTATCATGTGGTTTAGATTTTATACTATAAGTAAAGTAGGGATTCAAAAGGTTTTAAAGCAGGACAAAATATCAACTCAGTGTTAGAGAAAATTTAGGAATATTTGCAGCTTTAGTTGTGGATGATATGTTTGGTTATCTTAGTCAAATCATGTATTCTTACTTGCACCAGCAACAGCAAATGTAGCTGGAAATAATTTCCTGGTTAAATGATAATAATGAACAAAAATTACTTAGTACTTAATGAGTGCCAGTTGCTGGCTCAGTGCTGTCATTAAGGTTTTCCTTTTTATCTTCATAGAAACCTACATAAGATATGTACTATTATTAACCTTATTTTATCTGGCAGGAAACAGGCTTAGAGAGGTTAAGTCATTTGCCCAGACCAGTAAATGGTAGAGTTGGAATTTGAACCTAAACTCTTTGACCTCAGAGCGCAAGTGTTTCACTTTCTAACATGGGAAATGTAGGAAATGAATTTTTAAGCAGAAGAAGGTCAAATATTTGCATTTTTAAACAAATATTACTAAAGCGCAGGTTATTGTCTTATTGTTATTATTGCAGCTATCACTTATTGTACATTACATATATCTCATTTATTTCTCACAGAGGCTTTGTAAATAGATATTATGTTGCCCATTGTAGAGATAAGAGAACTGGAGCCTAGAGCGGTGAAGTAACTTGTTCAAAATCAAACAGGTAGCAGAGTCAGGAATTAAACCCAACTCTGTTGCCGTTATAAGAGTTGTGTCCTTTTCATCATATCAAACTGCTTCCTTTTGTGCCCAGCATTTTCTAGGTGCTCCATAAATGATTACTGACTTGAATGGATGACTTAAATTGCTAGGCGATTTTAACAGTTTGCATCTGTACTTTAAAAAAGTTTATACTGGGGGCTTCCCTGGTGGCGCAGTGGTTGAGAATCTGCCTGCCAATGCAGGGGACACGGATTCGAGCCCTGGTCTGGGAAGATCCCACATGCCACGGAGCGACTAGGCCCGTGAGCCACAATTGCTGAGCCTGCGCGTCTGGAGCCTGTGCTCCGTCCGCAACAAGAGAGGCCGCGATAGTGAGAGGCCCGCGCACCGCGATGAAGAGTGGCCCCCACTTGCCGCAACTAGAGAAAGCCCTCGCGCAGAAAAGAAGACCCAACACAGTCATAAATAAATAAATAAAATTAAAAAAAAAAAAAAAAGCAATGCCTAGATTATTTGAAAAAAAAAAAAGTTTATACTTAAAAAGTTTATGCTTTAAAAGAAAAGCAGTGTCATTTAAATGGGTGAATTCTGTTGTACAATAAATTATATGTGTTTTGGGGTGTATGGTGATGCCAAAAATTTCTTCTTAGGCCAGCATTGTAGAACTTGGAATGCATTTTCTGATAGAAACGATATTTTCAGTAATAGTTCTAATATTTTCCTGGAAAAACCTAGTTTGTGGACGATTCATGTGCAGAATAGAGCACTGTTTTATCTCCCTTTCCTGCTGGTGTTGCTGTGCTCGTGGCATGGTAGGGAGAATCTCTACCTTGTCTTTTGTGGTGTTTGCCAAAGCGTGGGGCTCAAATAACCTGCTTCAGAACCACCTGGAATGACTGCTCAAAAGGCAGGTTCCCGAGCTCCATCCCACACTCACTGAATCTCTGTTGTTTGTGCTTGGAATCTGCATTTTAAAAAGCATTTCAGGCAATTGTTCTGTATACTGTGGTTCGATAACTTACTGCTCTAGGACAATGTTCTTCCAACGAAGGGGTACATATTGTAAGGTAGTCCAGGGGATACAGAAAACAATACTAGAACTTTTTTCTTAGATTTATTTTATCTCACTAAAAATTTCTAATTTAATAGTGTTCATAATATGTTAAAACAATAGTACATAAATATGTTTATTAACAAAAATATACATATGTCACAGACTCATTTTTGTTTTTTTAAAATTTTTAAAAATGTATTTATTTATTTATTTTTGTCAGCGTTGGGTCTTTGTTGCTGCACGTGGGCTTTCTCTAGTTGCGGCGAGTGGGGGCTACTCTTCCTTGCGGTGCGCGGGCTTCTCATTGTCATGGCTTCTCTTGCTGTGGAGCACGGGCTCTAGGCACTCGGGCTTCAGTAGTTGTGGCACGCGGGCTCAGTAGTTGTGGCTCGTGGACTCTAGAGCGCAGGCTCAGTAGCTGTGGCGCTCGGGCTTAGCTGCTCCGCTGCATGTGGGATCTTCCCGGACCAGGGATCGAACCTGTGTCCCCTGAGTTGGCAGGCAGATTCTTAACCACTGCGCCACGAGGGAAGCCCCCTTTTTTTTTTTTTTTTTTTTTTTTTTTAATCTAGTGGAGTGCAAAGCAACAAAACAAAACCTCAAAAAAAAAAACAAATCTAAACGTTACTGCTTCAGGGAATTCACTTTCTAGTTCCCTTGTATTGGGGAACAAAGTACAGTTACCACATAAATCAATTGTCGCTTCTGTTATCTAGTCATATGTATGTGGATAATTTATATGCTGTGCACTGCTTAAAAGCAGTGAGACTTTGTGAGGTTGAAAGCATTTTTCAAAGCAATCATATAATCTCTGCAACCCATGCTAATGTAGAATGAGGTCGTCCTGGGCAAACCTGACGCTCAGGAGGCATTGTTTACTGGCAGACTGAAGGTCAGAGGGAACACCATGGTGAGTCAGACGCTTCAGATGATTCTTAAAGACGATGCCAAGCTCTGAAGGATGCTACATTATTAGTAAAAATAGAAAAATTAACTACTTTCTTCATCCAAATATGCAAAAGTGATTCAGCAAAAGTGATCAAAACTAAGATACAGGGGAAATTGCTTAACATTTTCAGAATTCAGATAACTTTTCAGGTTTTCATTTTCTACTCATTTTTCATGTTATCCTTATTTTTGCTGTAAGCTAGCACATAATTATCTTTCTGTTCTTTTTCTAACTGCTGAGTTTTTTTTTCACCCTTTCACAGGTAATTTTATTCTCTTCTCTGGATGTCAGCAATGCTCATAGATTGGAATTTGAAACATTCAGAAAGCAGATACCTGAATATTGTCACATTTCTTTACATCACAATTTAATAACTATTAAACATTCATGTCTTACTAAATGCAGCAAACAAAATAGTATAAATTTTTACCCGATTCCCTTGTAAACAAGGCTGGTGAAATCCATTGGTGACAAATGGAATTAATGCATTACACAAAGTCAGTGAGGAAAAAAACCTTCTCTGTGAGTAAATTATTCTGTTTATAAATAAACTCTGATTTTTTTTCAGCACTCATTTACAGACCTGATCAATGAAAAGAAACAAGATACGTATTTTCCTTTAAAAAGAAAATGTTGAGAAATGGCCCACAATGGGAGAAGTCACCTAGGAAGAGGGGTCAGAAGCAAACTAAAGATAATTGAGAGTTGAAAGTACTGTCATATTTAGTAAAACCAATTTAAAACCTTTTTCTAACTGCTGTGTTGCCCCCAGAAAGCTGACTTTGTCCTATCGTGAAATAAGCAGTCATGTGAAATGCTGAGTGTTTGAACTGAAAGATAGAACTCACTTGGGCGAATAAGTAATTCCCAATTTGGAAATCTACCAATTTAAATAATTAATGAAGTAAAGACCCTGTTATCACATGACCTGTTATTTTGACAATTTAGGAATAATACTGTAGAGCCGTGTACTACACATGAACCCAACGTTCCTTAGAGCGTAACACCTAAATTATAATGGAGCCATACAATGGAACTTCAAAATTATGATGGACTTCTGCTTTAATGAACGTTAAGTTCATCTTAGCCCATGGCTCCACGGTGAATCAGAGTTTAAAAACACTTTTCTTCCGACTTGACTCTCAGGCTGTTAGGAATGTGGTCTGGTTTTCATCACTACCACTCTACTAATACAGTATTTTTAGATTCTTCAGTGCATTTCTTGTCACTTTCAATAGTTTTTTTCATTCTTTTCTTTTTGACATTTTTGTAGCTTCTGATAGTTATTGTCTCTTTCTTCTTGACACAGGTCTCTAGGTGTTCACGATATAAAACTCTTCTTGTTTTCTGCTTTATCTCGGATCTTCTCTGTCATAACAAGCCATGATATAATAGTTCACCAAATGAATAACCTGGTGTCCAAACACCAGTTTTTGAATAGTCCATTTTATCGCTACTGTTTCAAAAGCCTTTTTATCATACACTAAAAATATGTCAGTGAATCAAATTGTTTACAGTTTATTCTTCCAGTGATCTGTTTGTCTATTACTGCACTGGTTGAAATTACTATAGCTTAGTAATAGGTTGTGAATTTTGATAAAGCATGATACCCCTCCTAGCTTTCTTTTTCAGGAATTCAGGAATTCTTGCCTCTTCCTTGTGTATTGGTTCTTCTAGATAAAATTCAGAAATGATTTATCAAATTTCATTAAAAATCCTATTGGAGTTATGACTGGAATTGAAATGAAATTTTGGATTAATTTGTGGAATAATCAACTTCCTTGAGTCTTCCTATCCAGGAATATATTGGGATATTCCATTTATTCAGATCCTGTGGTTTTCTTCATATCTTCCTGTAGGGCTTATTTATTTTTATTACTTTGTTCCTACGTATTTTATAGATTTCTAATACAAACTATTGTGAATGGGATTATTTTTTCTTACATTCTCTAAATTTGTTGGTGTACAGGAAAGTTATTGATTTTTGAATGCTTATCTTGAATGTAGCCACCTAGTTTTCCAGTTGATGGTCTTGGATTTTCTAGATGAAACATCATATCTTGTGCAAATAATGACAGGCATAGTAGCCCTCATTTTCTTTCTTTCCTTGTCTCACTGCATTGCTTACTTCTCCCAGAAAAATGTGGAATGGCAGTGGTGATATGGCAAGTATTCTTATCTTATCCCTGATTTTGATGGGAATGCTTCTGATATTCAGTGTTGTGTCGTATTTGTTGTATTTTTCTGGTGGATATATTTTATTGTGTTTAGGAAATATTCTGTTCCTAATGTTACAAAGAGTTCATGTCATGGATGTGTGAAGTTTATCATTACTTTTGTAGATTTCTGAATGGTGAACAATCCTCACTTTCCTGAGATGAAAGTCATGTCTTATTATTCTTATTACTGCATAATTGATTTGATTCACCAATATTTTATTTAAGCTTTTCACATCTATATTCATAAATGATTTTGGTGTATGGTCATAGAATTCTGTGCGTTTGTGTGCATGTGCATGTCGGCCTCATTTTGGTTTCAGTGTTATGATAATCTCATAGAAAGAACTCAAGAAGAGTTTAAATACATACGAATTTTTAAAGTTAAAAAATTTTTTAAATGGTATGATAGAACTCAACCACATAACAGCCTGAGACTTTAGAAATGGAAATATTTGACTAATAAAATAAATTTTTATTGCTATTATTCTCCAGAGTTACTACTACTTTGATCAATTTTTGTAATTCTAGATTTCCTCAGAAATTCATCCATTTTACTTAGATTTTGAAATATTTTTGGCTGACTTAAAGTTGTATATAGCATTTTTACATAATTTTAAAGAATATGTTCTATATCAGCAGCTATGTCACTGTTTTCATTTCTAATATTGTTTGTGATATTTCTTTTTTATCTTGTGGTCAGATTGTCAAAAACTTAATCGATTTTATTGGCCTTTTACAGAATTGATTTTTCTCATTTTTAGACTTACTAGTTTGTTAATTTCTACCTTTATTTTTAATCAATCCTCCTTTCTGGTTTCCTGTGTTATATTTTGTTTTAAACACATCTTGAATTAAATGATTATTTCAATACTTTAAAGTCTTTTTATATTTTTTTAAGGAAATGCTTTTAAGATGATTAAAAACTTCTTTTGAATAGTACCTTAATTACATCACATGTGTTTTGATATGAAGTGCCTTCATTGTTATTCGTTTTAAGAAGACTTGTGATTTTAGTTTTGATTTCCTATTTAACCCAAGGGTTATTTAGAAGAGGAGATTTTTAAATATCTAGCTGGACCATTTTTTCCTAGCTTTCTGTTGTTAATTTGTTTCATTTTAGATAGATAATATAACCTATATAAATGTTTCTTTTTGGAAATCATTGAGGTGTAGTCTGTGGTCTAATACTTATTTGTTTGAAACAAAGATTCATATATATCTCATATCAAATTTCTTAATTATTTTTATTCTTTTTGACGCTTGCATTGTATTCTAAAAATAATGTATTTTCCATAATTTATTTACTCAATCTCCTAATGATGCACATTTAGCTTGTTTAAATTTTTTTTACCCAGTGTAAAAAGAGTATCTATTAACATGCTTATAGATATACCTTTGGTTAAAAAGTAAATATTTCTGTAAGATAGATCCCCAGAATGAACACACACCCATACATACCCATATACACAGACTAATTGGAATAATTCTATACATGCACAGATTTAATTTTATACATAATGAATATTATTATATTATATATTAATACTACATATATTTATATTATATTAATACATGTGTATTAATATAATATCAGTATATAATAGTATATATATATCATCTCTATTGAAATTTATTTATTTTTTATTACCTTAAGAAATTTTGTTTCCATGCTATGCCATTGTCTCTCCATTCCTTCTCTCCTGAGAAAGTAATTCGTCTTCTTCTTCTTCTTTTTTTTTTGTTTTTAAATTTCAGGTCAGATTCATAAGCATTCTCAGCAACCTTTGATTACATATGAAAAATACAATGTGACAGGCTATCCAGAGAACATAGGAGGATCCCATTCTTTACTCCTTCTGAAGGTTCATGGTAAGTTACATGTGTAATATTATTACTACTTTGTGGAATATACTTAACTTTGTGGAATAAATTTAGTGCTGGCTAGATTGAGAATGGTAGCAGGCATAATTTAGCAAACGTTCATAAATCAATAACATTTGCAGGTAGCATAAACAATAACATTTGCAGGTAGCATTATCTATTTTAATGTTTGCTAATTTTTATTAAAAATGGAGAGTAGGGGTAATTCAGTGGTTTTAACCCTGACTGCACATTAAAATCACCAGAGGAGCTTTTAAGACATCTGTAATTTAAAAAAAGTACGATAGTCATCTCTAATTGCAGCCAGAATTGAGTATCATTGGGTTAATTAATTTAACTTTTATGAGACATTAATTATACCATTTATTAAAAAATGCTAATGAAAGAGTGGTTTGTGATTGTTTAATTATAATAGTAGTTTGGTTTCAAAAATACAATTTTTTTGTTGAAGAACTGATCAATGTACAAGTATTTGAGGGTATACAAAGTACTCAGTGCTATACTTAGGTATTATATACTTAAAGTGATGAAGGGAACCAAGTTGGAAGAGCAGTAGCCTAGAAATAAGGCTCTGATGTACTCTGGTTCTACAAGTGAAAGTTGATTCCATTTGAAAAGTAGTCCAGTTGATTATTGAAAAACGGGATTGAAAAATAGGGAAATAGTGTAAGTGTAGACTATAGTATACTATTGTAATGTATTAGTATTGGTGGGAACTTTCCTTAGTTGGTATATTTCCTTTATATTCTCCAGAGTTATCCATTCTAGTAAGAGTTTCAATAAAGCTTGAAACTATCTTTATTGTTGCTATTTTGTTTCTACCAGTAGCTCTAGTTGAACAGTAATTGTATTCAGAAATAACGTGCCTATTTGTTTTCCATTATTTTTTGGAGTGAAATATGAGAAGATTCTGAGATAACTTCAGAAAGGCTGTATAACTTCAGACAGTATAATGATTAAGAGCACAATTATTCAAACCAGCCTGGGTTCAAATTCCAACTTAGTAACCTTGGGCAAGTTACTTAACTTCTCTGTGCTTTCCTTCTCCATACAGCAAAACTGGAATAATAATTATACTTTATAGGAATTGTTGTAAAGATCAATCAGATCAATACACATAAAGCACTTAGAGACAGTGCCTGGCACGAAATAAGAGCTTTGGAAGTGTTAGCTATTAGAAGTAGTAGTGGTGGTGGTAAAAGCATTGATATTTAGGTTATGTTTATGTCAGCTGAATGTATTTTTGTTGGCTATTTACATTTTCTACGCATTTGGCTTGGTCATTTAAGAGACAGCTTAATTAGACTGTGTTGTCAACCGTTGCATTTTCTCACCTGTAGGCGCCTTAATGTTTGTGGCATGGATGACTACTGTTAGCGTAGGTGTACTGATTGCCCGGTTCTTCAAACCTGTTTGGTCAAAGGCTTTATTTGGTGATGCAGCTTGGTTTCAGGTAGGTGGAGAAAAAGTTTAATGCAATTTCCATATTATTTGAACATTGCAACATGAAAACACATGAAGTAAGTGGATTTTTTTTGTGTATGTATGGTTATAGTTGTAATTTTGGAATCCTCATAATTTCTTTTTGCTCTTTGGTTTCCTAACCAACTGAGAATAGACACAAGGTACTTGATGGAAATAAAAATAAAGACAGCTCTACGAAGGGCCAGGCTGGATTGGAGAATGTATCAGCGCCATGTGCGTTTCTTTGGAACATGGATCTTGGGACCCAAATGATCTTGAGTTACATGTCTAGTTGCAGAAGAAGAGACTAGAAGAGCATTTACCCACTGCACTGAGTACAGATGGGTTGAGGAAGGCAGCAGAGAAGAAGAAAGAAATAGTGGGTGCTTACTATGTTGCAAAGCAGTGGTCTGTCCTCTGGTTGATGGGCCAGTGAATGTTAGGCCGTCCCTAGCTCACCAGTCAAGATCGTGTATCTCCTGTGTGGGTGGGAATAGAAACTAAAAGTGTCCTTTTTAATGCTGCCTCTTCCCATGGGATGAGGAGGCAGTCTTTTAATAGAAACATGAGCAAGAGTCAATAAATACCTCTCAAAACAAAACAAAACAAACCTTTATCTTTCATTTGTCATGGAGTATAGATATTTGCACATATAGTGGAAGATCAATGACTGTGTTGAGATAGAATGTACGTGTCTGCTTATAGAAAAAAATACTGCTTATTGGAACAGTTTTGACTTTATAAGAGGTATTCTTGAAACTTCATATAAATTTGTAGCTTTTAAGATTTACCTTATCTAAAATTGTTTCTCACATTTGGCTGGCAGTGTTAATCTGTTTTATTTGTTCTCAGTAATGACTGCTACATGCCTTGCTCCTGTCTCTGCCTTTGATTGCTCTCTCTCTCTCTCTCTCCCCTCTTCTCATGTGGATATTCCCAACTGCAAAACAGTTTATGTCTGTTTTGTTTCTTTATGTCTCCTCTTTACCAATTCAAATCCTCCACTGTCTTTAAAACTATGGTGTCTATATATATATATATAGGGTGACTATATGTTCTACTTTCTGGTGATGTGTGTGTATATATATATATATAGATATATATGCACACACACACCCATATGTATCTGTGTGTGTGTGTGTGTATGTGTGTATATATCTATCTATCTATCTATCTATATATATATCTGTGATATAGTGATTACATGTCCTACATTCTCTGGGATAGTTTTGGTTTGCATCAGTTATCCTCACATAATCAATTAACAGTGCCCATTTTCACTCTCAGCATTCTCCTCATTTGGATAATGAATTACACATTTCAAATATGTTTCTCTTATCTGCTCAATTAAATCCCAGACTCCCCAGGAAACAGTACTTTCTGTTTGCTTGCGTTTCATTGTATCCAAGCACTGTGCTTGATGGTGGAACTTAATAAATGTGTTTGGAAGAAAATGATGGACTTGGCACGTAAGTGCTCTCTGTGTGTGAAATATCCATTCCTGCTGTTCTGTGCAGGTGAAGTCTTGGCAGATGCTTTAGAATGATGAGGTTGGCAGCTTAGGCTTTTCTTTAAAGTTCAGTGGAATAGTAAGATTTTTGTTTTTAACTGACCGCAAATTGTGGCTAGGTGTCAATTGAATGCATGCCTTCTGTGAGTCTCATCCCATGATCTTCATAGTGACGTCAACTCCTTTCTCTTATGTAGTTAACTCTCTTCTCATTTGTCATTTCACCCTTGCAGGTACATCGAATGCTCATGCTTACTACTTCTGCCCTCACTTTTATTGCTTTTCTTCTGCCTTTTATTTACAGAGGAGGCTGGAATTGGGTAAGTAGATCTTAAACAGGATGTTTTTATTCTATTTATATGTTTAAAATTCATTTTGGTGCCAAAGTAGATTGCTGTTTTATTCTCAAATGATGGGTAAAAAGATATTTCTGCAGGTATCCCTCTTTCTTTCCTTTTTGAATCATCTGATGACTATTTCACATGGTTGGTGGTCAGGGATGAAGTGAGAATGTAAGTGCAGATTACTTGGTAATGAAATATATTTTTAGACTGCCTCAAATTTTAAATTTACACTATATGGCTTTAATAAATTTTCTTGCTATAGAATGGTGAAAATTGAAAGCATGATATCTGAGGAACATGAACACTGTAAAGTGGTTTTCTCTAACTAATACTATGACTATCACTAAGCTAACATTAGTTGCATTCCTACTGAGCAACTGTGCTAAGTGCTTTACATGTGTTATCAAATTCAAACCTCAAATGAAGTTGTTATTGATAATAATCCCATGTCACAAATGAAGAAACTGAGGCCTATTCTCAAATGTGTATCTCCAGCTTAGACCTCTGCCCTGACTGAGACTCACACAAACAGCTGTCTACTCAGGAACTCAACTTGCATGTCCAAGACATCTCTACTGAATTCCTGATCTCTCCTCCCAGTCTTGCTCCGTGGGCTGCCATCCCCATATTAGTGGTTTGCAGTCCCCTTCTTAGGCCAAAACATTGGAATTATTCTTAACTCTGCTCTCACACCCCATATCAAATCCATCAGGAAATCCCATTGGCTTTGCATGTCAAATACAACACTTTTCACCATCACTGGTACTACTATGTGGGTTCGAGCCACCATCATCTTTTGCCTGGACTTTTGCAGTAGGCACCTAATTGGTCTCTCTACTTCAACCCTTGCCCGTGTACAATCTGTTTTCAACCAAGAAGCAGAGTGATTTTTAAAAAAATGTAAATCAGATGATGTCATTCCTGTGCCCCAAACTGGTTTCTCTAATGCCTCTCAGTTTTACTCAAGGTTAAAGCCAAAGTCCTCCATGACTGGCTCCCAGTTACTCTCTGAATTGATCTACTCTTTTCCTCATCCAAAAGCTCATTTCATTTCACACTGGGCTAATGCTAGGTATGCTCCTGCTTTATAGTCTTTTTTTTTCTTTTTTTAAAAAATTTATTTATTTACTTATTTATTCTGCTTTATAGTCTTTGCAAAGATTCTTCCTTCTGCCTTGGTCATGCTTCCTCTACTCCCTCACCTTCTTCAAGTCTTTGCTCAAATAATAGCTTCTCAAAGAGCCCTGCTCTGCTTCATTTTTTCCTGAAGCATTCTTTACCTTATGTCGTTTCAGATAATTTACTTAAATATCTTATCTTTTCTTTGTCTGTCTTCTCACACTAGTATGTGAACTCCATGAGAAGACAGGATATTTACTGGTATGTTTGCTAATGTATCTCTAACACCCAGAACAGATTCTGGTACATGAGATATTCAGTAAATATTTATGGAATGAATGAATGAGGCTTATTGAGAATTGGAGATGTACCTAAGGTCAGAGCCTGTGCTTCCATTATACTCTTCTAGTTTAACAGCCAGTCAGAATTTGATATTAAAATTTAATATTTCAGTTTGGGCTGTTGCTACAAGGGCTAAGATTAAAGACTCTTGGGTCACAATATTATTAGGAAACCTCCTTTCTGCTTTTTAGGTAGTTTATAGATTGGTCAACCTATTTTTTTTTTTTTTTAATTTTTATTGGGGTATAGTTGGTTTATAATGTTGTGTTAGTTTCAGGTGTACAGCAAATTGAATCTGTTACACATATACATATATCCACTCTTTTTTAGATTCTTTTCCCATATAGGCCATTACAGAGTACTGAGTAGAGTTCCCTGTGCTATACAGTAGGTCCTTATTAGTTATTTATTTTATATATAGTAGTGTGTATATGTCAATCCCAATCTTCCAGTTTATCCCTCCTCCCCCACCCCCTGGTAACCATAAGTTTATTTTCTACATCTGTAACTCTATTTCTGTTTTGTAGATAAGTTCATCTGTACCCTTTTTTTAGATTCCGCATATAAGCAATATCATATGATATTTGTCTTTCTCTGACTTATTTCACTTAGTATGACAATCTCTAGGTCCATCCATGTTGCTGCAAATGGTATTATTTTGTTCTTTTTTATGGCTGAGTAATATTCCATTGTATATATGTACCACATCTTCTTTATCCATTCCTCTGTTGATGGACATTTAGATTGCTTCCATGTCCTGGCTATTGTAAATAGTGCTGCTATGAACACTGGGGTGTATGTATCTTTTCAAATTATGGTTTCCTCTGGATATATGCCCAGGAATGAGATTACTGGATGGTATGGTAGCTCTATTTTCAGTTTTTTAAGGAACCTCCATGGTCAACCTATTTTTTTTTAAAGGAAATTATGAAGATTTTCTGATATGACTCAAGATATTGAAACTTTATGTTATCCAGGTACTTGGACAAGTGTAATACTTATTTTGTAAACTTTGTAGTTTGTAGTCTTTGCAGTTTATGACTATGGTAGTAAAAAGGTTAAGAGCACAGTTGTACAGGCAGATTGCTTGGATTCAAATCCTCATGTCATCATTTATTACTTGGGACACCCTGGGCAAGTTGCTTAACTTCTCTGTCCCTCGGTTTACTCAAGTGGGGATAGTAGAGTATCTATCTTATAGGCTTTCTGAGGGTTGAGAGTTAATTAACTGAAAGCACTTAGGATAGTCCCAGCACATTCTAAATATATAAGAATTTTGTTGCTGCTCTTACTGTTTTTTATTAGAGAGAGGCACTTTCCATCTCCAGGGTCCAGGTTATAACTTATCTGTATATAACTGAGTCCATGATTTGAAAGTTTTGTAGTGCTCTTCTGTCAACTTTTAGTTCCTAATTTGCAAAAGCTTCCTATCTTGGCTTGGAAACCACTATGTCCTTGTTCTAGATCACAGGTTTTAGAGCCTTCCCAAGCATGGGAGTCAGTAACACCAGACTGTGATATCCCTCTATTTAAACGTGTAACGTATTAGAGCATCTTCTTAATTTTTCTCTTAAATTTTTAAACGAAATAATTGTGCAAAGTGGTCTAATCCAACTGTCTGCTGTTTTCAGCAAGCACACATCACTGAGGGAGGAGTGTAGCCGAAACTGTTGAGGTATTGTGTTGATGATTTTTCTTGGCTTAGACCTTCGTTCTGAACAGAGGAGATGAGATTTTAATACAGTGGTTGTGCAGGTTATTCTCTTGATCAGCAAACATTTATTGAGTGACTAAGGCTCTGTTAAGCATATGGGTTACAAGGAATCAAGTAGAACCTTCAGCTCTGGGAAACATAGAGGTCTGAACAAGTAATTAAAATACACTGGGTTGATTGTTCCTGACATGCAGGTACTAACTAGTCCTAGGTGGGCTTCAGATGGCCGCGCTGGTGTTGGTGGTCATCTAACATCCTGGTGGGAAGAGGCAGCATTCTGTGCATGGATTCCACCACGACCATTTACACACTGTGTGGCCTTGGATGCATTACTTGATATCTCTGAGCCTCAGTTCCCCCATTTGTAGAAGTGGGATATTGATAACTAACTGTCAAGCATCATAGTGAACATTAGTGATAATGTGTATAAAGTATGTGCCTGGTATAGACACTCAGTGAATGGTGCCTGTTATTATAACTATCATTATTAAATGTTTAAAGCTACAGAAAAACGCTAAGAATACATCTGTGTGTATTATTTTTAACTTGAGGGTTTAATCGATGGGCAAGATTGAGACCATTAAAATGTTATAACTTTGTTCAGCATGCAGGTTATCACCCATGCCTTGGTTGTATAGTGATGATTTTAGCAGTTCTTCAGCTTCTTTCGGCAGCCTTCAGACCACCTTTACATGACCCAAGGTACTTAGGTCTTTATTTATAAATGCTTTTAATGTAGATGTCATTAGTTGGGAAACCAATTCCTTTTTTGCATTTTATAAAATTCAGTGATAAATTATATTTACTTTAAAAGATTTTAAAATGTATTTCAGATATCTAATTCCTAGGCAATAGGGAAATTACATGCTTTTTATTCTCTTGGGAATTAATTGTAGTTCCATCACTTTTAAGAATACTGACTGGTTCTTTATTCGGTAGAAGGCAAATGTTTAACTGGACTCATTGGAGTATGGGAACAGCTGCTAGAATAATAGCAGGTAAGTAATTGTGATGCTACTTATTCATATATAATTGCAGGTTGTTTATATTGCAAGTTGTAATTTGGCTTAAATGATTTTTAGATGCATTAGTAATTGGAGTAATTGGCTGTTGAGGAGAAATCAGTCAAACATTGAAATCCAGAAAGTAATTTCTAGAGGTAACTATTTAAGCCATTATTTCAGTTTCAAGGTTTTTAAAATGACTTTAAAACTCTCCTTTTGAGACTTTTTTTTAGCATTTGCCTTTGCCAGCAGAATAAGCCATGCTGATGACCGACCAAATATATTTAAGCAGCTCAACTTGAGGGTCAGTCGTGGGTTGGGCTGAAGTGGGCTCCGGGGTCCCAGCCCTCTGTCTCCAGGTTTTCTCCATGGGGATGGTACCTTCTAGGGAAAGGTGTTTTTCAAAAGTCAAGTATGATTATCCAGTGTATTTTGATGCTTTATGTAATAAATACCTAAGCTGACACCTCCTACCCTCACATTTCTACAGTCTATAGAAATTCGTGGAAGGGAAGGTATAATCAGAAATGGTTTCCATACGTTTCTCCCTTCCTACATTGCAGACTTAAAACATTTTGAAAAATTTGGGTGCCTCTTTTTTAACAATTGGTCGATTGTAATTATAATTTCCCATCTTAGCCTTTCTGGTGTTAAAATAATAAAAGACTATTTGGTCTTAAATATGAATCTAATTGACATCATAAACTCTTCTAGTATATTTTACTTGATATAATTCACACACATGTATACATGCATACACAGTTACCTCTTGAATTGCATTTGAGAATATGTATTTCTTCCTTATGAATGTAGTGGCAGCAATGTTCCTGGGAATGGATTTACCAGGATTGAATCTTCCTGGGCCATGGAAAACCTATGCAATGATTGGATTTGTAGCCTGGCATGTTGGGACAGAGATTGTTCTGGAGGTACACACTTACCGACTCTCTAGAAAAGGTAACCTGTTCAAAGAGCAGTGTTATGTATAATCACTTTTATACAAACTGTTGGAATATAATTAGTTTCTTGACACTAATGGTTGACTCTTATACGGTAGCTTACTAAAAGTTTCTGTTTTGATTACTCAGTCTGTGGTAAAAATAGTGGAAAATTTCTGCGTTTGTTTTTTATATTCATTAGTATTAGAATCAGTGAGTAAAATGCAAGGGAAAGAGGTTTTAGGGAAGAGGCCTTCTTTGTAGGTACTTTTTACTTTGCATGCTGGTCTGACTTGGGGCTAGAATGCACTGAGAGCCCTGAATGCCTGGAGCTGAGAGACCCCTGAGATGGAGGAAGAAGAGATGCCCATGGTCAACACAGGGCAAAGCTGCAGACGAATTTTACCTATTTGACAAACTTCCTGTGTGCTGTCACTTAGGTTGCCCTATACATTGTATGTAGATAGCTAGCTAACCAGAGCGCTAGATAGGAAGGATTTATTTTGCCGGCGCTCTCTAGTGGCAAGGTCTGTTTTGGTCTCACCTCTAGGCAGGGTAAGATACCTGTAGCCATTAGAAGAGATTAGTAGAGAATCAGTGACATTTTAGCTTGGTTTCTAGTCTGACTGTCTTTTGTGTCCTATCTAGTTCTCAGCCCCTCAAATAAGTAAAGGTGGCCTTCTAAAAACAAAACCTGTTTGTTGTCTAGTGTGTGTGCTGTGAATCTAGGAGCCTGGGCAGCTTTTAGGAACTGAGTACTAAATATCTGTCCTACCATTTTTTGGTTCTTGATAGGGTCACATACATAGGGTTTGAGTCTTTTTTTGTTGTTTTTAATTGAAGTATAGTTGATTTACAATATTGTATGGGGTTTGAGTCTTAAAGGACTTTTGATCGCTAGATTATGGCTTGCTATTTAAAATACATATGTACTTAAAACTTGGATTGTTAGGAGTTTGATATGGTGTTTATTGACTAGGAGAAAGTCTTTTAACAAATGTATGCTGTAGCCAGCTTGACCTAATTTGTGAGGGCCTTAAGTATTCAAGAAGTTTGCAACATTTGGTCACTTGAAATGGGAGAATGAACATCCTGGAAATCAGCAAACGCTACAAATCAGGTGTTTTTTTTTTGAGAATTAGTTTATCTGCATACCCACTGGCCTTACAAACTTATGTTCTTATTCTTGACAGTTGAAATATTGGATGATGATAGAATTCAGATCCTCCAGTCATTTACTGCAGCTGAAGCAGAAGTAAGTCTTTTTTTCTTCTTTATTGACACAAACCTTAATGATAGTTATTCTTTTTTCTCATATCTCAATTTTTTTCTTTCAGGGTTATGCTTTTAAAAAGGCAGTGTTAGCAATTTATGTCTGTGGGAATTTGACTTTTCTCACTATGTTCTTATCTGCGATCAACCATCTCTGAGCGAGTGAAGACCTTGGCTTTTGCAGACCAGGTGATAATTATCATCAAGCCAAAAAACTTGATTCCTGTACCGACTGCCTGGAGCGTATTCATGACTTCTAATTAGGAAGACCAGGCCATGTCTATAGAGAAATTCAGACGTCTGGTCTTTAGAGATCAACATTCACTAGGGTCCTATGGGCTATAAACTGATGTCAAGCTTTTATGTATTATTCTGAGTCTTAAAGGGAAGATTGTACTTGAGAAATGACTCAAATATTTTTTATGCTGAAATTTTAAGAATGTTAGCATGTAAGAAAAGAACTGTTTGGAAAAACAAAAAAGATGTCATAGGATAAAATGCAGATAGTCCCAGTGGGTTAGGAAAAAAAAAATGCAGATAGTATTAAGGTAAATATATTTTGGACTCTAAAGGTGCTGTGGTACTTTAAAGAAAACATTTATTTTTACTAGTTTATCTGAATGGTCTTTCTTAGGATTTTTTTCCCCTTCCGCCCTTTCTTAAAAATTTTTTAGAAACATGTTTTTCGGTCCAGTGTTTTGGACATATCTTTTGTTTCATGTATTTTGTTACTTCCCTGGTAAAGGTGAAAGTAGGGCCAACACCATTTCATTAACATTTAAATATATTATTAATATTATAATTTATTTCTTAGCAGTGAAATGCAAGTGTGCATCTTCTGATTAAGAGTGTCTTTATATATTCAGCTACAGAGCTAAAATGGCATTTTATATGCTAATTGTTTTGACTCTGAGGTTGTCTTAGCCTTTGGAGATTGTAGACTTGCATTTCAAAATTAATAAAATTCACTCTTGTGAACATATTTAAGAGTTATTCTTTGTCCTTGTGGTAATAAAATAATATGGGTGGTTCTGTTTTGTTAGAAGATCCTGATGCTGTAATGAATTAGAATTATCAATGTTATTTCCCTTCCGGTTCCAATAATTTCTATTTTATGACTGGGTCTCATGTTTGCTATGAGGACTTCTAGCCGGTGGGTGGCGCCATAATACTACTGCTTTGTTACTGTTAACTTGTGCTGATTCATTTTTAGTACTTAGATAATATCTTGGGATGGCATTTCTCTTAAAATTCACCAACTCAATATTTATTTGAAAAATTTCTGTCTTTTTTTTTTGCCTAACAGTTGTAGGTTACAAACTGAAATTAGGGACCAGTGTTGTTATTTTCTGGTTTCAATTCTATTTGTTTTCTAAACTTGATTGTAACCGTTGTTTGATACTTCCCTTTACATTCCTGTGACCCTGTAACAAATGAACATAACTATCTTAGGCAGAGGAAACAAGCAAAACTCTGCATTCTTAAAATAAAAAGTTTAGGGGGGCATATTTTATTTACTTTTTTAGGTGTTCTTTCTGATTGGTCCAAGGACCTAAATTCTATCTGGTATAAATAATAGCCTCAGTGATGTATCTTACATCTTTCACTGGGTAAAATGATATGTTTTTGTTCTTTATATAGGTGTTTATCATAAGTAGCTTAGGGTTTGAGATGTGAACTTTCCTTGTTTATGTTCTATAAGTGCCAGGCTATTTACAGTCTAAACTTTCCTTTTGAATGTCTTCATTTAAAAACATTTTGTTTAGTATAGAAAGTTAAATGTATACTAAAATATTTTCCTCTAATTTTCAATTATTAGGGGCCTAAAGGTTAATAAAATTCTCTTAATAAATTATATTATACATTTGACAAGGAAAGATTTGTTTAAGGAGAAGATGAACCTTGGTGGGTTTCGTTTTCAAATACGTGAGCTTGCTGGATTTCCAGTGCTGAGGCTAACCTATTTTAACTTTTTCATTGATTCATCTGTTGGCACTATATATATATCATCAGTTGATATACAGAGTTGTCTGAAGAAGTCTTTGTCATCTAACCTTAGTAGACCAACAAACCTTTTCATTAATATCAAATGATGATTCTTCTGCTTATGAATGGTTGACATCTACAAATTGAAAATGCCTATTCGTTGCTCCTCTCAGTTTTCCTTCTTGTTTTTGTAATAAACAATCTGTTTTTTTAAAGATATCTTTTGATAGGAGTAATTGTTAAACTAAATGCCTTTATAGCTTCAGCAATGTTGCCCCAAATAGCAAAATCATGAGTTTTCTTCTTAAAGATGGGTTCTTCTATAAAATAAAAATAACTATTTATTTTTGAAAAAAAAGTGAAACAGATTCTAGAAAGTTGTGGTTGGGGTAGCATTCATAACTGAGGCTATTTTTGTTTTTATTATTTTCTTATCTTTGGAAATCAGTCTTAAGGACGCAGGTAGCCTATGGCATAAGTTATCGAATAACACTTTAGTGCCTACTTGGTTATCAGGATTTTGGCTCTAATGTGTGTTAAGTGATATTCATCCCTCCACATCTTGCCCCAGTCCAGGTTGTGCTGGGAAAAGACAGATGCAGCAGACACCAACCAGGAAGCCCTAGGGGGGACCTGTAGCTTTTGGCTGAAATTCTGTTTGTCTGTATATTCTGGTGAAGCAAGGAAAAATAAAAGAACAAAGGTCATTGTTTAAGATAATCCATTGTAGATGGGAATGAAAGAAAGGATACTTCTAAGCTCTTTTCAAATCAGATTAGGTTACACACTGTCACTGTGCACACCCTGCTTCTTTCCTTCTTGCCCAATACCCACCAGGCTCATCTCTGCACCCAGGTCACTGATGGTCACCTGCCTGGAATGCCCTTTCTGTTCCCTTCTTTCTAGGAAAAACTAGTTTATTAAGTTCTGGCTCAAAAATCCTTCTTGTTTTTGGAGGCTTCCCTGACTGTTCCTTCTGCATAGGTCTCTCCTGACCATCCTTATAAATGGTATGCTGGGAGGCAGATAACCCTGTACATAAAAAAGACTGGGAGTCTGGGAGCGGAGCTGGAAGACCTGAGCATGCATGTCTGATTTATAAGACTCATGTCGTTGGGCAAATCGCTCATTTTCTCTGAGCCTCATTCCTTCATCTGTAAAGCCCATCTCACAGGGCAGTTATGAGGAAGGAAGGAAGTGGTACCAGCAAAAGGTGCTTTGTACATGTTGTTGATGATGTCACTGCTTTTGATTACAGTGTTAAACTTTAGTAGTTTTTACCTATGGAATGTGTAGTTTTTATTTGATAAAAAACTTGATATTCACCTTGAAAACATTATGCTAAGTGAAATAGCCAGACAAGAAAGGACAGCTATTATATGATTTATTTACTTGGAGTACCTAGACTAGTCAAATTCATAGAAAGTAGAAGGGTGATTACCCAGGACTGGGGGAGAGGGAGGAATGGGGAGCTGTTACTTAATGGGTACAGAATTTCTGTTTGGGATGATGAAATTGTTCTGGAGACTGACAGTGGTGATGCTTACATAACACTGTGTATGTACTTAATGCACTGAATTGTACCCTTGAAAGTAGTTACAGTGGAAAATTTTGTGTTATGTATATTGTACCACAATAAAAAAAAATTAAAAATTTGATGTTTATAGGAACACTATTCACAATAGCCAAATGATGGAAACAGCCCACATGTCCATCAACAGATAAATGAATAAACAAGTTGTGGTACATACATACAATGAAATATTACTCAGCCATAAAAAGATATGAAGTACTGATGCATGCTGTCACATAGATGAACCTTCCGAACATTATGCTTCTCCATGGCTACCAGAGACATCAAAGGACTGGAATAAGAAGAGGAACAGCAAACAAACAAATAAACAAACAAAAAAACTATTATGCTGGGCTTCCCTGGTGGTGCAGTGGTTGAGAATCTGCCTGCCAGTGCAGGGGACACGGGTTCGAGCCCTGGTCTGGGAAGATCCCACATGCCGCGGAGCAACTGGGCCCGTGAGTCACAACTACTGAGCCTGCGCATCTGGAGCCTGTGCTCCGCAACAAGAGAGGCCGCGACAGTGAGAGGCCCGTGCACTGTGATGAAAAGTGGCCCCTGCTCGCCGCAACTAGAGAAAGCCCTCGCACAGAAACGAAGACCCAACACAGCCAAAAAAAAAAAAAAAAAATAATAATAATAATAAAACTATTATGCTAAGTGAATCAGACGCAAAATGTCACATATTATGATTATATGAAATATCCAGAATAGGTAAATGCATAGCGACAGCAGAGTGGTGGTTGCCAGGGCCTTGAGGGGAGGGAGTGGAGGAGGGAATGGGGAGTAATTGCATAATGGGCATAAGATTTTATTTTGGGATGCTGACAATATTTTGTTGATAGATAGAGGTGGTGGTTGTACAACATTGTGAATATAAGAAATGCCATTTTAAAAGGATTATTTTATGTGAATTTCACCTCAGTAAAACAAGTATTTATCTGATTACTACTCTTGGATTATGCCTTTGGGTGGAAAGATCTGGGAGGTTTGCTTGCCCTAAAATTGGTATCAGCTTAATTTCTTATTTCGTTATCAAATAAGTTAATGTCATTTTATATAATGCCTGGTCATATAACTCTGGTTTAGAGGAGAGACAGTTCCTAGAACATATCTTTATTTTTTTCTTTCTTTATTTTTTTCCAGTGGTTTTTCATGGATTTTATTAATTTTTTAAATTTATTTATTTTAATTTATTTTATTTTTTACCAAAAACCTTAAGTAGTGATTTTTTTCCCCAATTTTTATTTTATTTTTTTAAATAAATCTTTATTGGAGTATAATTGCTTCACAATACTGTGTTAGTTTCTGTTGTATAACAAAGTGAATCAGCCATATGCATACATATATCTCCATATCCCCTCCCTCTTGAGCCTCCCTCCCATCCTCCCTATCTTGTCCCTCTAGGTCGTTGCAAAGCACCAAGCTGATCTCCCTGTGATATCTTTAGAAGTATATCTTCTTCATATATCTTATAAACACATGAAAGAAATTGTATTGTACTCTGGGTTTCTTGTAAGAACATAAACAATTTTTGGTTCCCAATCAGGTACTCAGACATGGTAATCAAGCTCTGCGGATAAGAATTTCCTGAACCCATACATTCTAAATATGTGAGTTCCACTGCTAGTAATGGCTAAGATCCTGCCAAATAGACTCTCCTTCAGAAAACTAGAGTAAACTTCAAAAAGCAGCTATCTGAAAGCCCCAGAGAGTGACGAGAAGCAGGAAGATTTGGATGAGGTGTCCACACTCAGAGGAGGAAAATTGTTTGGAGTTCCCTGTTTTCATTGTTTTTAGTTTCAGGACAGTTGAAGTCAACTGTGTATGTGGTGTTGGGTGGCAGGGGAACTGCAGTGTTTGTGGCATAGAAATCCAGAGGACTGATGGCTGGTCAACTGCAGCTATGAGAGAGTGGGGTGAAGGGAGGGGAGTTCCTTTCTTGGAAAGGAAAACACTAGAGAGGGCATCCCAAATCCTGTTTGCCCATACCTCTGATTGATCCCTGAATATGTTCACATGCATAACGCAGGTGCAAAGCAGCTAGACCAAACAAAAAAAGTTGACTTGAGATTGGAGCTGGAACACAAGAAACAGAGTTTGCAGTCCAACCCAGTTATTTGCCTGCTAAAACAAAAGAGGCCATATTCATTGGTGAAAAATAAGAGAATCCAGTATTTTATTTTATGATGTACCGACAGCAATCCAAAATTACCTGACATAAAAAGAACCAAGAAACTCTGGCCCATTCTCCAAAGCAAGGGTTAGCTAACTTTTCCTTTAAGGGGACTGATAGAAAATATTTCAGGTTTTGTGGACCACATATGGTCTCTGTAGCATAAGCATTTTTTAAAACAGACCTTCAAAAAATGTGAGAAATCATTTTTAGCTTGTGGGCCATACAAAAACAAGATGTGGGATGACTTTGGCCTCTGGGCCATAGTTTGTTAACCCTTGCTCTAAAGAAAGAACAATCAATGGAGACCAACCTTTTTGAGATTTCTCACCTGATTAGATTGAGGAGATAAGAATTTTAAAGCATGTATTATTATTATTCTCAACTATATAAAAAGAAATTTACTTGCTATAAATAAAAATACATAGAAATAGAAACAATACAAAAGGACCATATGGAAATTGGAAAGCTGCAAAAATACAGTATTTGAAAGAGTTCAGGAGAGAATTAATATCAGAATGGAGATGACAGGAAAAAGAGCCAATGAACTTGGAGATAAATCAATTATCTAATGTTTGAACAGAATAAGGAAAAAATTTTGGGAAAGAATTGAACAGAATCTCAAGACCTGTTAAATGGTAGCATCTTTAGGTATTATCTCAGAAAGAGAGGAGAACTTGAGTTAATAATGACTGGAAACTCCCCAAATTTGCTAAAAGACCTAACTTTACTGATTCATGATGCAGGAAAACAATTCAAGCAAGAAAATATGAACAATCATGCTTATACAAATCATTGTCAAAGTCTTGAAAGCAAAAAATACAGAGCAAATCTTGAAAGGAGAAGGAAAAAAATTAAGCATTCCAAACAGGGGAACGATGATTTTGTTAACATTTTACTTCCCATAAGAATCTATGGAGGCCAGACAAGGTGAAATAACGTCCAAAAGAGGAAAAAAAGTCAATAAGAATTATACTTGTGGAAAAAATGTCCTTCAAGAATGAGGACAAAAATGAAGACAATCTGCATCGAAGGACATCTAAGAGACTTTGTTGCACTACAAGAGGCAAAAGGAAGTTCTTCAGGCTGAAGAGAAATGATAGTTGGATCCCAGGGAAAGAATAAAGAACACTCAAAATGGTAAATAATTGGTAAATAAAAAAACCTCCTTGGTTTTTTACAACTTAAATTCTTTATAATAAATATGTCTGTTCAAAGCAAAAAAGAGTCTACATTGTTTTGTGGGGTTTGTAATGTATGCAGATGTAATACATATAACAAGTTAGCATAAAGGATGTCAAGAGATTATAGACTTGCATAGTTGAAAGACATCTGCATTTTATATAACGTTATACAATGTTAGTTCTAAGTGAAAAGTTCTAATATGAAGAATTAAAAATGTATATTGTAATTCCTACAGAAAACAAAAAACAAGATATATATATATAAAGCCAGTAGAAAAAATAACATGAAATCTTAAAATTATTTAAGTAATTTAATTAAAAAGGCAAGAAAAGGAAAATAAAGGAGCAAGAAAACAGAGGGGATAAAGAGAGAACAAATAATAAAATAGGCCAAAACTCAGCCATATTAACGATTATATTAAACATTAGTAGACTAAATACTCCAATTAAAAGGCAGAGAATGTCAGATGGATAAAAAAGTAAAACCCATGACATGATTTAAATGTAAAGGGGCAAGGACTTCCCTGGTGGCGCAGTGGTTAAGAATCCGCCTACCAATGCAGGGAACACGGGTTTGATCCCTGGTCTGGGATGATCCCACATGCCACGGAGCAACTAAGCCCGTGTGCCACAACTACTGAGCCTGCACTCTAGAGCCCTTAAGCCACAACTACTGAAGCCCGCGCGCCTAGGGCCCGTGCTCCGCAACAAGAGAAGCCACCGCAATGAGAAGCCTGTGCACTGCAACGGAGAGTAGCCCTCGCTCGCCGCAACTAGAGAAAGCCCATGTGCAGCAACAAAGACCCAACGCAGCCAAAAATAAATAAATTTAAAAAAGAGAGAATACATTGCAGTGATAAATATGAATGTGCCTAATAACAGACTCCAAAAGACATGAAGAAAAAGTTGACAGAATTAAAGAGAGGCACCCATTCATGGTAAAGATACTCAAAAAATGTGGAAAAGAAGGGGATTTCCTCAACCTGATAAAGACATGTAGGAAAAGCTGATAGCTATCATCATATTTAATGGTAAATGAGTGAACACTTTCACCTTAAGATCGGAAACAAGAGTGTCATCACCACTTTGCATCAACATTGTATTAGAGGTTTTAGCAAGGGCAGTTAAGCAAGAAAAAGAAATAAAAGACAACCAGATTGTAAAGAAAGAAATAAAACCATCACTTTTCATAGATGACATAATCTTATACATAGAAAACCCTAAGGAATCCAGTAAACAACTACTAGAAGAAATAAACAAGTTCAGCAAGGTTATAGGATACAAAATCAATATACAAAAAAATCAATTGCATTTCTAAACACTAGCAAAAACAATCTGAAAGTGAAGTTAAGAAAACAATTCCATTCACAACCATCAAACAGAATAAAAGAGGAATAAATTTAAGGAGATGTAAGACTTGTACATGAAAAATACAACGCATTATTGAAAGAAACTAAAAGATCTGATGAAATGGAAAGTCATCTCGTGTTCAAAACATTTATGGGTGTATGTCAAAGGTGCATAGGAACAAACTGAAAGTGCTTGCAGTGGCCAAAGCTGGAGCTATTTGAGCAACAAATTGTGTTGGATTATAACTCAAGTGTAGTGTAAACACCCATGAGTCTACACTGATTTAAATTAATGATTGAATAAATAAACAAATGGGGAAGAATAGACAAATCTCCTGTGCAGAAGAATTTGAAATAATTGATGTAGATACTCTATCCTCAAGGAGAGTGAGACTAACTCCCTACTCCTTAAGTATGGGCGGTGCATAGTGAGTTCCTGCCAAAGCATACAGCAAAAAAGAATAATTTTACAGTGAAGTAATCTGACTAAACTATATCAGCCAGGTTATCAAGGTCAACGTTAACGGTACGTACTTTCATGTTGAAAGTATGTACCCTTGATATGATGTGATGAAAATGGCAATTTAACTCTTTTGTCTTCCTTTCCCAAACTTATGACCTCAGTCTAATCATGAAAGAAACACCAGACAATTTGCAATAGAGGGACATCTTACACAATACCTGGCCAGTAATTTTCAAAACTGTCAAGCTTGTCAAAAACAAGGAAAGTCTGAAAAGCAGTCACAGCCAAGTGGAGCCTAAGAAGACATGACAACTAAAAGTAATGTGGTTTTCTGTATGGGATCCTGGAACTGAAAAAAGGACATTAGGTAAAAACTAAGGAAATCTGAATAAACTATAAGACCTTAATTCATAATAATGTATCACTATTGGTTCATTAATTATAACAAATGTACCATACTAATGTCAGATGTTAATAATAGGGGAAACTGGGTGTGGAGTATAGGGGAACTTTGTATTATCTTTTGGACTTTTCTCTGAATCTAAAACTGTTCTTTAATGTTGAATATAGTTAGCTGTGGGTAGCATAACTCGGGAGTGTGTGTCTCCTCATTTGGGGGAGAAGGTGAGATCTTTTTTAAAGGATAGCTGCATCTTATTAGATGGAAACAGTTGTTTTTTAGTTGCTTGAATGGTCAACATTATGTAGAAAGATAAACACGGAAGTTGGGTAGAAAAACGAGTGGATAGTGCCAGTTTAATGCTTCATCTTTATCTTCATCATTTAATGCTTCATCTCCAAATCCACCCTTCTTTGCCCTGCTTTGTGATGTAAACATTTCTTCTTTGCCAGGTGAAGCAATGTTAGCCTTTGCCAGTAGAGGGTACTGGAGGGATGCTGCATGGCAACAGCAGCAAGAAGGCACCTCACTTCCGTTTTCCAGCTTTCCTTCCTTTTTACTGAGCACAGGAGCCAGTGGATTGGTGTGTGGATGGTCCAGACTCACCTCAGCAGCCCTGACTGAACGGCTCCAGCTTTGCACTCAGACCCCATTCTGCCCACCTGGCAGCCAATTCTGCAGCAGCGCCCGCTTTACCCCCAGGCAAAAGACCAGTTCCCACTTCCCATACCTTCTGGCCATGCTGGGCCACTTCTGCATACAAGCCCTGGTCCATGCCTCATGATCTGCCAGACAGATTCAGGCTTACGTTGCTTGAACCCAACTGGTGTTACACAGCCTCCCCTTGCAGACTACATCTTTCCCCTTCTGAACCACTTATTCATTCATTTGCTTATTGATCACTTACTAGGTGCCAGGCAGTGTTCTAATAAACTTTTGTGTACAAAAACCAAAACCCAAACCCAGTGATTTAATCACAAGGATGGCAGAGCTACAAAAGAATGTGCAGATTTGACAAGTCACTTATGCTAAAGTCAGAAGCATGAAAAGGAAGGAATGGGACCCTTGGACCTGGGATAGGGGTGTTTGTATTAAAGTGCTTCTGAAATTTGACCTTCCAGATTTCCCGGAACATTCCAGGCCAGCAGAGGAGCTCTTTCCTCCTAGAGAACAACTGCCCCTTGCAGACAACTCATCTGAGGCTGATGCTCTCCAGGTAATGCTTGCCCTCATCAGGATCCGCTTCTTTTACTTCTCATTGCCTCCACACTAGTAGCTAAGATAATTTCATCATGGTCTCACCAGGGCAATTCAGTGTTTTCCCAAGAGAAAACAGACCATTCACTGAAAGACTTGGCAGGACCTGGGTAATTAGCACTGGCACGATCCAGGGGAAGATATATTTGAGTGGATTTTGAGGGTGTTGGATGGAGGGCAGTATAACAAGGTAAGGCAGGAAATAATTGGTATGGGAGTATTCTCCTTCAAATCATGATTTAACATCCTGGCAAGAATACTTAGGAATGAAATGTTGTACACTTTCTTATTATGTTTTAATATTAGTATTCTAACTTGTTTACAAGAATTGGTCAAACATTAGATCAGATTTGTGTTGAGAATTTGGGAAGTCCTCCATCCAACAGTCTTGGGTCATAATCAGTCATTGTACCCTGGAGTTCACATTGAACTGAATGAAAGAAAAGATGATATTTCAAGAAAACTGAACATATTGGTTATCAACTGTAAAGTCATGTATGCTATCAAGATAATCCAAATCCAGTCCCCAAATATGAGGATAATTATTGCATGCACCTTTAAAATGTATGCAAAGAGTTTTAAGTCTCAATTGAATTGGTCCTTAGCAGGAGGATATAGTTGTCTTAGAGCCTTGTTGACTTGGGATGGCATGTTTACTTCTCAGAGTTGAAGATGAATATTTCTGTGATGAGGTGCAGTGGCTTCCTACGATCTTTCAATCTTTGTGTCAGCAAAATTACAAGGTCAGTTAATAAAATATAGTCGGGCTATTTTAAATAACTTTATTCTTAAATTTAACAAGCTCTTATTAGAAATGCTTTGGTATCAATACAATAAAAATATGTTGGTTTTCCCCCCCACTGAATCATGTCAAGTAACTGGAAAAGTTAAGAGTTTGTTCTCCCCAGCTTTTTTGGAATTTGTTTCAAATAATGACTACTGCTTATCCACATGGCTTAATATGGGTATAATCATAATTTTTTGTATCTCAGGAAAAAGAAACAAAATATCCAGAAGAGAAATTTGCAAATGTTTCTTAGTTTCTTCTTCAAAGGGTGTTTACGTAGATGGTACACCTCTCAGATAACTTTTTTCCCCAGCTTTGCCATTCTCATCCTTAAGGCTGCAAAATAAAGAAAAAATAGAGAGAGAGTTATGGAAAAAAAAGCTTTACTTTTCACTCTAAATGACCATTACATAGATTGCAGGAAAGTTTGAAACATACCTCAGATGATTTTATCCAACAATGTGAGCATTGTTTTAGTAGCATAAAAAGATAGTAGAAATAATAAGCTATGGTTAACTTAGGGAAGAAGCAGGTTCAGAACTAGAAGGAACCTATTTCTATAAAAATTAAAAGAGCAAACACAGCATAAATTGAGTAAATACAGGATTAGTGCAGAGTATCACTATTAGCCATAGATAAACAGCTATGGGTCAATGACTATTTTGTGCATATTTCTGAGCTATGCACTACTAAAGAGAAAAAAGCATTGACATAAACCCTAATTCATGATGGTTGGGTTATCTTTTAACTCATCAAACTTGGTTATCCCAAGGGGCTTCATCCTTAGATATAGAATGGCAAGAACAAATTTTTTAAATAATGAAACAATATGAACCAGTATTTAGGAGTTGAAGTCATGATAAAATGTCTTTGTCAAGATATGTTATAAGTACTTTCAAAGGGCAAACTTATCTTTTTGAGAATATTTCACCGCTAATGGTATATTGGATGTAGAAACCATTTAAAAAATGTAGATTTAAAATTCATAACATTCCTCTGATGTTCTGGTATCATGCCATTAATATTTAAGAACAGAGTATAGTTGTCTCAGTCATGTTCCAAAAGTTGAGAGATGCTTTCAAGGCACTGATCATTACAATCATGTGTAATATGGCCCAAGAACCAGCTATTTAACTGTTTGCAAAATTTTGTTTAATTAAAAAAAATCAAAAAGGGAAATCATGTTTTCTTATTTCACAGCCATATATTAGTTGTCTGTCAACAAATGAAATGACCCTATTTCTAAGAAGCTCTTTTTCACAAATACGAGAAGGTTGGGGATCTAATATTGTAAGAAGGCCATGGTCATTTTTATTTTCACTCTACTTATATGAAATGTTTTCATTTAAATGAAGTCAAGGAGCTTTATTTCCCTTGGAATTTTAAGGGAAATGATTATTTCCAGTGGCAGGATCAAGAATATTCCCTTGAACTTAGGACCAGCTGAGAGAATTTCCTTTGCTCTGTAGCCAGGAGGATGGTGTCGATTGCTGGGAGATGTCGGGTGGTGAAACTGAAGGACAGGACTGTGCTTCCACAGCAAGAAGGCAGAAGGCAGAAGGCAAGTCTTTATAGGTTTTACTTTGAGATTTTTGGACCTCTATCTTGCCCATACCAAAAATGAAAGCAGAGGAAAAGTTCATCTTAAGGGACTTTTGAAGGTCTCTTTTAAGGCTGGGGCAAAATCCTCCTCCCTACAGTTACTCATCAACTTAGATTCAGTAAATCAGGCATAGCCAGCGTGCTGTGCATTTTCAATGAAGTTCTTAAAGGACATCCTGGATGTCTGCATCCTCAGGAGTGGGGTAATCCAGTAACTCACTGTCCCGTTTCTTAAGGGGGAAAAAAGAATTCTAGATTGTTAGAGTCTGCTATTCTTTTCTTTAGGCCTACGGTAAGTAGATGGTGTGAGCTCCAAGTAGATGTGTGGGGACACAGCTTTTGACAATGGGAAGGCCCCTTGGTGTAGCAGCTAAAAGACCTGAGTCATCAGCTTTCCTTTTTACTTCTCCTTTCTGTTCTTCTCTGTTCTCTATCTCCTCTCCCCATAGCAATTCAGACGCATAGTTTTGGCTGGTTTTAACTTGAGGGAAGAGAGCTTGCCTCCTTACTCTCAGTATCCCTTGGCTCCTAATGGTTGCCACAGGTTGGCAATTTTGGCACCAATAGCTTTTGAATCCTCTGGAGCTGAGTTTCCCTACCTCTTCATCCTGAAATGCCATTGACATCTGTAAGAGGGGAGAACAGAGCTAAAAGAAGTACAAAAGTAGGTTGGTGAGGATTACCAAAGGGAGTCAACTGTCTGGCTGGTGGGGATAGTAGGGGAGTCCCACTAAAAGCTTACAGGGGCCACTCGTTGGATGCAGCTGGCATTGAGCCAGATACTTTGAACATGATCCTGTTATATTTATTGATACATAAATAAATGGACATAAATTTGCCTAAATTTTCTTGTTGTGTCTTATCCTTTTCAAAGTTTTGGCTAAAAAATCTGATCTTTAGGGTCTCCAGGCTCCACCTTTTCCCATCTTTCTTCCTCCTTCATGTTCTTTTCCAAGTTAAAAATTGCTCTTAGGTCAGGCTTTGATAACAGCATTTACACTAAGAGAAAAGAGACTTACACTTATTAACTATTATGCCTACTAGGAATATTTATATTTAGTAGGGCACCTATACCATAAATAAAGGAATGGACTGAAATGGTGGATTTTCAAGTATCAATATGTATTTTTTGGGGGGGAGGCGTTTAGAGGGAGAAGCTCAACCTAGTTGGTGCTAGTGAAATTGAAGTGCATAGGTGGCTATATATTCTATGAATATGGACATACCCTGAAGGCATATGTCAATATGATATACTTATTTTAAAAAACCCATTAAAAATATCAGTTCTGTAATCCACGTGGTGAATTGGAAAATGGGAATGTAAAATGATATCATAACAGAAGGCAAGGAATTTGGAGCATTCTGTTTATAAGATGATTTGATTGATAGTACAACATTTGTATTGTTACTTTGTCTGGAAAAGGTCTTCCTGTTTTCACTATTTTAGTTCAGTGGCATGATTAGTGTTGTCTGGAAACATTAGTCACTTCCTGTCTTTTTCTCTGGGATATATGTGTTGACATGGGTAGGGGAGAAGGAATAAGGGTGTTCGGGAGGAGCTGGCTAACATCCAAGTTAAAAAATAGGTTTTATAGTGCGTAACGTCACTGCTCTGGACCGTAAACAGCATGCTCCTCTTTTCTAAGTCTTCTGTGTTGTTGTTTAAAAAGTGAATTTAAGCTGCAAAGTTTGATCATTCTCATAACAGAAAGGAGCTTTTAGTTTTATCAGGTTTCCGTTGTGGGGACACACCATTCAACTCTGATTTAGGAAGATAATATAAGTGCTCACTTACCAAGAGCTTAGAAATTCTTCAGATAATTAAATTTACAATATGTCTAAATTTACAAAAGGTATGTCTTTTAGACATACAAAAGTTATGTCTAATTTAACTACTTAAAAAATGGAAGAGGTCCATTTTATTGTATTATTGGCAACCTAAGACTGGGTTTCTCGGTTGCAGAGGAAGAATCCTTCCTGAATGGTGCGGGTACTACCAACAGTTCTGTAGAATTATCAGGTTTTTTGATTGCTGGATTAGCTGGGACTCAATAGTTATTGCTTTTTAATGAAAATTCTTCTATTAGAACATTTAAAATTACTGTTCCTTTCACAGATCTAGTACGTATGTCTGGGTAATTTGATTTATGTCTTTAGCTATTACAATTAATTTTATCAGCTATTATAATTAATTTTATCATATTCTTATTTATTGTTTATAAATAAGTAGAATACAATATTCAAGTGATAATAAAGAATCTAAAATTGATGAGCTATCAGTTTTGTAGAAAAGTGTTATTTTCTATTCAATGCTAAAAAAGCTAGATTGCTCTAAAACTTTACAGAGAATGAGAATATGTGGAATGCAAATATTTAGAAAATAAAAAAATAAAATTTCTAAGTTAGGGAAGATTATGTGACATTAAATGTTATAGATAATGTAGAATAAACTGATATTCTTTTTTAAAATGTAGAAAAGTTAAGGAAATAAAATTAATAAAATTATAAAAGTATAGAGAAACAAGATATAACAAAGTAATAAAATATCACATTGAAAATAAAATTTGTTTCTTGTTTTCTCTTGCAAAATTAAGGCAATTTGTTAACTTATGTAGGAAGTTTAAATCACAGAGACACAAAAAAAGAGCTGGCTTCGATTCTCATGGGAAAAGGTCTAATATTGATGATCCAACATGATAGTAATTCAAATACATTCACATCCATACCATGCCAGAAGATGAATTTCAAGTTACTAAGGTCAATCAATGCAGTACCCAAATAAGGCAACAAATTTTTGTTTCACTTTCTTTATCTTTTGAAGTGACTTAATCACTTTGCTTATGATGATAACAGTTCATATCAGCATTAATAAAAAAATCTTAGCATGTATTAGTTTATGAAGTGGTCAAAAAAAGCTGAAAGCACGAGGGTTTGGTGACAACACAAAGAGAAGATTATCACAGGACTAGACAGCAGTGACAAGCCTTGTCATTTTTGTTACCTGTTAAGGAGGGATCCTCAGTCCCATCTCCTGCTATCTGAACGTCAAGTGGAGAATGGTGGACAGGGCTGCCTAAGCTTTCTTCTTGCTCCTTCAGGGATATGGAATTTTTGTGGGGAGATTTATGGTTTGTGTTTTCATGGGGATTAACTTCTGATCTCTTTCTTGGAAGTGGTGTTGGTTTGGCAGGCTGGAAAACCTGACTGTAGGGAGCTATGGGATGGTAGGATAGTTTCTCAGCTTCTCCTTCACCCTCCTCCTCCTCATCATCAATCACAACCAGCTCAGCATGGATGACCCCATCATATCCCGTCAGAAGATTCTTTTCTTCCTCATTGTCTTCTGCCTGCTGATAACCCATGAAAATCATCGTCACGGGTTCTTTCTCATCCATGTCAGAAGGCAGGGAATGAACAATATTATATCTAATGTCTACCTCATCCTCCTGGCAAGTAGGTGAAGAACCCTGGCGTTCTGACTTCCCAACTAGTGCTTCGCTGGGACTCAGTCCCGCCTTTGGAGAGGGAGCATACCTGTCCTGCATTACATCTGATTCTTCCCAAGGAGTCATCAGCCTCTTCTGCTGGGTGTGGGGTGTCTTCTCTGCTTGTTGAGTCATTGACCGGGGTTGAGGTATTGGCCGAACGGGACTGATGTGATTGAAGCTGTTGCCGCTCTCCTCTGAAAGTCCATTGTCCATGTTGCGTGTGGATCTAGTCACATCATTACCCAGTCCATTAGCTTTAATCTTTATCCTTTCTTGAAAGTTTGGTCCAGGAGTTACCTTCTCTCTCTGTGGAGTTGTAGGTCTGCAAAATGGATTGGCATATACAGGCTCATGATACTCTGTTGGGGATTTAGAATTCCTCTCTGAAGCTTGTCTTAAAAGTTCCTCTACTTCAACTGGTGCCAGGCCGTCGGTGCCGTTGTATGCTGCACTGTGATTAGAGCTTACTGCATACACTGACTTTTGCCCGTCGTCATAAACTTTTATCCCTGTACCTTTAAAGTCATCTGATGGGAGAGGTATTGAAGACAGGACTGTACTTTCTCCGGTCTTCAAGTCTTTTTCAACTTTGATTTCCATGGCATACAAAGCTGTTGAGAGACAAGTTTGATCCCTGATTTAGTTAACTTTTTCTCTTGTAAACTAGCTAGCTTTCACAGTGTTTATTTTTATATTAAGTATACCCTTTGTGTTCTTTTATGAGATGTCTTTTTAAAATTTCTGATTTTATTCATTAATTATATAATGACTAATAGTTTAATGACATGGGTTTTTATGTAAGGATGTATGAAATTACTGAAAAAATGGAAAGGATTGAAGAAGAGAAGCTGATTGGAGAAGAGAAACTGATGTTTCCTAACGGTAAGGCTTTACATTGGGGAACCAGAAGATATCCCCTTTCTAATGAATAAATCCAACACAACAGATTTACATTCTTTACATTGCTCAGGAATCAGATCTTTGTTTTAGTGAGGAAGAATAAGTCACTCTGTGCATTACTGTAGATAAAAGGCCAAGCACTGTATATTTTATTGTTACAGCCTTGTTGCACAGGCCAGCAGCCTGTTGAAATTAGAGAGGAGTGTTCTAAAATTTTCCCAACTGGGAGGTTGTTAAATGTAGAACTGGTATAGAAGAGGGAGGGAGTAGGCTAGAATGACATGCTTCTCATTTTGCCTTATGTTTCTTTTCATTTTCACTCCCATTTTTAAGAAGGGCTAAAAATAGAGCAATATCAGCTATACTAAAACAACTGAACTGGGGAGAACTGGTTGATTTTGGGGAAGTTGAAATCTGCTTCATGTCCCTGGCAAGATCCTGAGGGCTGTGATTTTAACTGGCAGAGTAAAGCTAATGGGATCCTGGGCAAAATGACAACGTTGTACTGCCTGCTTTATTTTGTGTTCCCGCCTTCCTCTTTGAATGCATCTTGCATGTCATCTCTCCTCCATAGCCCAGTGGTTCTTGGTCTTCCCTGGCTACCCAAATAAAACTGCAGCACCTTCACCCACACTTGCCCTATCCCCCTTCTCTGTTTTATTCTTCTCTTTAGCATTTTCACTTCCTAATATATTTTATTTGTTTACCTAATTTTTAATCCATTTCCTCCCTTAGAATGTCAGCTCTATGAGGGCAGAGATTTTTTGTGTTTTATTCATTACTGTATTCTTTGTGTGAGAACTGAGCTTGGCATAGAGTAGGGGGTTCACTGAATATTTGTTGAATGAATGAATGAATGGATGAATGAATGACTACTTCCTGCAGATAGAATGTAGCTTCTCTTTTCACTCTAAAATTCAAAGGTTCCCTCTCTGCCCCAATACAAGCCTTCATTTTCCCTGGGGCTTTGAAGTATTAGTGTCATGCAAATCATTCCCACATGGGGGTAAATAATGCCGAGCCTTCTCAAGGGGAATATTTTCACTTCATTCATTTCATTTCATTTTATTCTTGTGTCTACTACATGGAATATGTTGGGAGAGATATTTTTGAGCAGGGGAGCTTTGCTTTAAGAGCTTTTGTCTCCCTCAGGCCTTTATCTTCCCTGTTCTTACCTAGTTTGCTGGGGAATGAAATGTGTGGAATAAATATTGTAACCCCATTATCCCTACTTTTGTAAGTGACTCACATACCTCATGGAACTTTGTAAAATGGACCATTGCTTAACCTGGAAGGATAGAATGTCACAGCAAGTTGCTAATATTTGATGTTGTAAAATCTGAATTTGAGAACCTACCATTGAAGACAGATTTTTCGTATACCTTTTCTATTTTGTTCATCATCTTCTATTCCTTCATTTCTTTCCTTCCTTAATCTGGAAGGTATGTAGGATTTTGGAAGGTCAGGGATATTAGCATAGATGTCTTCAATTGACTCTGTAAAATTAATATTAATTTAAAATATATTTAGAATATATTTACAATAAAGGGAAAAATTTCAGTGGGCTTATCAAAAAATATTTTAGTTAGACATAGCATAGGCTGCTCAAAAACATACCTCCTGATGTTTCTTCCTTTTCCACCTTCACAGACTATAAGAAAAAAGAATTCTCCATGATTAATACAGTTTAAAAAATAAATTCTAAATGTGGATATACTTTGAAGAATTATATACTGTTTGTGGAATCACTTTGGGAGGGATTCAGTTTTAAAATTAGCTAATGCCTACCCGTATTATGTCTTCTGTTGTCCTCTCAACTGATTTTAGTTTCTTTAAAATTGCCTCTTCATTGGTTGAGATTTGCAGTTCAGCTTTTTCAAGATCTTGGATCTCTTTCTCAAGTCTGAACAAAAAGATATACTTTATATTACTTAAGACAGTACAAATACAGAGCTCTCAAATATATATTCCCCATATACAAACTTTACTTGGAATATTGAATGAAAGTATCCAGATACCTTCTAAGAACTTAGCATCACACCAAACATCACATTAAGTACATAGAAGATACCCAATACCTGACTTTGGCTTAACAATTTTCAATTAAAGTATTTTATTTTTTATTTTTGACAAAGGGGATTCTTAGGTAAAATATTTGACCCTTGGTCCCATTTTCTTCATTGCAACTACTAATGTTACTTCCACATGAAACAGAGATTCCTTTTACAAAGAGACTTAAGTTTAAAGTTGGACCAAAAGGAATGGTCCATCTGTCATTATCCTGTAGATTGCTAATTTTTCTTACACAAGTTTTCATATAAATTGTTTGGAGAAAACATTATAATTTTATTTTCTAGCCAAGCAACACTTTGTAACATTATAATTATTAAATTTGATTTAAAGTCATAGCTATTTAACACTTAAAAACCCTGCATATCCTAACATTGAAAATGACACTTCATTTTAATTTCACAGTTCTCTAAAAGTTGTACCATATTATAGTGAGTAGAGTGAAGAGGTGAGAAATGGACAAAATCTAGTACAGTGGCCTCAGCTGCTGCTGTTTATAGAGACTACGTTTCCTAGAAAAAAAAAATGTTATCACATGGCCTGACAAAGTATAAGGGAACTGGTAGGGACAGAAACAGACATTTGAAATTAGATTGTTGCTTTCTGAGCTGGTATCTAGACTAGTTTAGAGCTGCATGTCAGATTCAAGTTAATTCCAGGGTATGGCATCGTGACCTCTATCCTGGATAAAAACACACAACCACCAGCATTCACAAAGTTAGTAAAGCTGGCCCTGGGCAGCCATGAAACACATGTAGTTTCTCAGCCAAATACTCTGAGCTCTCAAATCAGCTGCCTCAAAGGATGGCTGCTTAGATATAGCAGCTAGTTCAGGAGATGACAGCTGTGGGTATTAGTGTCAGCTAAGATAATTGTCAGTTTTTTTGACTTCCTTCTTTAAGATGGTCATGCATCTGGCAGCTAAAAATTCCTGTGCTACTGTCACACCAGTAAAAGTCCAAGCTATGGTCAAGCAGATCATTCTCCTACTTATTGCTTTCATTTCAAAATTCTGACTCTCCTGCTGCCTCTGACTGTTGGTAGTTGGCTGTTTATAGCTGAGGAGGTTTTCTTGCATATCACAGAACTCCAAGTAAAATGCAGTACCTCCGGTTTCTTAGAAGTTACTGAGATGTGATGCCATTCTATTAAATTCCCTCCATGTCCATGGAGCACATTTGCCCATTAGTAGAGTTGTGGGGATATATGTTGGTTGGTACAGTAGAAAGTGCTATACTGAAAGTGATCTATCTGGATTATTCTGTTTCTGCTACTCACTACTTGTGAGAGCCAATTCTTTTAAATTGCCTGAAACTCAGTTTTGTAACATGTACAATGAGAATATAGCACCTGCCTTACTTTATACAGAAACACGGTAAAGCTAAGAAGCAGTGATGTATTTGAAAGCACATTACATATAATTGATATCAGATGTAAATGTTATTATGGTATAATTATCAAAGGTTTTCTGCAATACACCATGTCTACTCCATGTCCTGTTCTGCAGGGTCCTTTACCTGACAGCATGTTAGAGACAGTCTAATGAGGGGCTGGCTTTTGGGTAGAAAACAAGAAGCTTCAAGTCATTGCTGTATAAAGCTCTGGGACCTCAGGCTCCAGCTGTGGAACCAGGCGGACCTGGGTTTGAATTCTGGTTCATCTGTCAAGTTCCTGGGTGACCCTAGACAAGCCACCAGACCTTGCTAAGTCTCATTGTCTTCATTCATTCATTCAAAATGTTTGTTTAGCATCTACTTTATACCAGGCACTCTCCTATTTGCTGGGTTATAACAGTGAACAAAACAGAGTTCCTGCCCTCAAGGAGTTTACATTCTAGTGGACAACACACTAACACAGAGGCCGGCAAATAGTAAATACTTTAGGCTTTGCAGGCCACATTTGGTTTCTGTTGCATATTCATCTTTCATATTTTCCCTTTTATAACCTTTTAATAATATAAAAACCATTTCTAGCTCATGGCTATATAAAAAGTAGGCCAGGGCTAGATTTGCCAACTCCTCTAAATGTTGTGTGTGTATGACCCAGGATCAAATCTAGCCCTGGACTTTATATATATACATATAAGTATATATATATACATATACGCACATATACATATATATACATATACACATCTCATATATATACTTATAAACACACATATATGCAAATATATATACATAATAAACAAATATGTGTATATGCACACATATATACATTTATTTATGAAGAAAAATGTTTCCATGAAAAAAGTAGCATAAGGACTATAAACAGAAGAATAAGGGAGACGGAGAGTGCCTGGGGAAGGGGCTCTATTTTACAGACTGTGGTGATGGGGAGTCTTTCTGACAAAGTGTCATTTGAGTAGAGATTGAAGGAAATGAGGGAGGGACACACAAGGGTGTCGGGGGAGTGTGCTTCATAGAGAGGGAAGAGTAATTTCAAAACTTGAAATGAGAGGCAAGGGAATAAGGAGGTGAGTGGTGAGAAATAAAGTCAGAGAGGGGGTAGCCGCCAGATCATAGGGTGCCTTCTGCATGGTAAGGCCTTTGGGAAGCCTTTGGGAATTCTGAGCAGAGGAGAAACATGCCAAGACATAAAATTTAAACAATTACATTGGCCGCGGTGTTGAAAATAGACTGGAGGGGGGCAAACATGGAGGTCTCAGTTGTTGAAATAATTCAGAAGATGGCTTAATCCAGGGTCCTTGCTGGTAGAAGAGTGAGAAGTGATTGGATTCTGGAAATATTTCAAAGGAAGAGCTGCCAGGCTATGTTGATAGATTACATATGAGAAGTGAGAGAAAGAGAGATGTCAAGGGTGGTTCCAATTTTTGTAATCTGAATAATTGAAAAAATGTGAATGCAATTGACCAAACTAACCTGGGAAGGAGAAGGAAGGAGCTTGGTGGGGACATGTTAAATGTGAGACGGTCAAATGGTGATATGGAGAGGACAGATATAAAAGTTGGGAGCTCAGTGAAGTCTGGGTTTGAAGATATAAATTTGGGAGTTGGTATTTATAGCCATAGGAGTGGATAAGATTTCCTAGAAAGTTAGGGATTCCAAGGACTGAATCCTGGGGCAATTAAGCATTTAGAGGTCTGGGCAATGTTATCTACTTCGTAGGGTTTAATAAGGAATAAAATAAAAGAAATAGCGAGCACTTGGCAAATGCTAGTTTCCTCCTGTCTCTGCCCTTTTCTATTCCTGGGGCACAGAGATAGAGCTCTTGGTCTGCCTGGGCAATTACATCTCAGGGAAGTATGAAATGCACTGGTATTGGTAGTTGTTTTCCTCTGTAGAGAGGCCCATGCCTAACATAATGTCATGTAGTTCTCATGAATATCTTTAGACTAACATGGTAAGAATATGAGGTTGAAAGCCTGCTAACCTCGTCAGAGTATCTGCTAATGAATGTTTTCGAAGGTTTTCAAGTCCTCAGTGAAAGCTGAATTAATATGAGGTTGTCGTCAAATGACACATCATGATATGTTTGTGAAAACAAAATAGAAACAAACACACACCCCTTTTCTCTTCTTTATGACTTAGTTACAACCAACTCTCTATTAAATAGGTTAATAAGGAAGTATCTTGGTGCTAATTACTTAGAATTGCAAAATTCTGCCAGGAGATGCTTACTCATATAGAGCATTTCTTAAAATTCTCACTTCAGTATGCTATTTTTTATGTTGATTTGATACTTCTGTATATTATTTGTGGATAACATAAATATTATTAAGAGAAAAACGTTAGACTTTTTTGTCTGACAAAGCTTTCTAAAAGATTAGAATGTCAGTGGAAGTAATGGGAGACCTAGGAAATAGTAATTGAAGATAAGGAACCGGCTCCTCTCTAGTCTACCCCCTCAAAAGACCAGAACTCAGAGGGGCAGGCACTGTGGTAGCCCAGCAGTAGAAGAAGAGGTCTCACAACCTCTACACCAGATGATGCACCAAGTTCTTGAGGAATGAGGATTCTTAAGGAACATAAAACAAAAATTACAACTGGTAGGTAGGTGCTATCTTTGTATAGTTAGCACAGTGGGTCTCAACTGATGGCAGTTTCCTCTCTGAGGTCATTTGGCAATGTCTGGACACATTTTTGGTTGTCACAGCTTGAGAAGTGCTACTGGCATCTAGTGGGTAGAGGCTGGGGATGCTGCTAAACGTTCTAAATGCACGGCACAGTCCCCCACAACAAAGACTTATATGGTTCAAATAGTCAATAGTGCTGAAGTGGAGAAACGCTGGGCACCTAATACAGTGCCTGGTGTAGTATAGGTGCTTGATACATGCTTTACAAGGGATTTTGAAATATCTACCTCTGGTATATTTTTACTTTTTCCTCATTATTTTTCTCTTCCATTTAGCTGTAATATAGAATCCAAACTTATTATTTTTTGAATAGAATTTGATCATCCTATTTTTATTTAAAATTATCGTTTGGGTTCACTTGATTTTCAAATCTCTCTCTCTCTATATATAAATATATATTTATTTCCTGGCTCAGTGACCATTCATAATTGAGAGTATACTTAACCCTGATTTGAAGCTCCAAAAATGCAGGGAATTCCCTGGCGGTCCAGTGGTTAAGACTCCATGCTCTCACTGCTGAGGGCCCAGGTTCAATACCTGGTTGGGGAACTAAGATCCCACAAGCCGTGTGGTGCAGCCCAAAACAAAACAAAACCAAAAACTTGCAGGGCTTAAATTAGGGCCTCATATCCAATCCTTTTCCAAAGGTTTCGAGTGGAGAGAAAATTTAGCAAGTATAAGTGAAGAACTGGGGAAATATATATCTATATATCTGTATGTGTGTGTAGGTACATTCATGTATACACATATATGTATATATGTATGTCTGTATTTTTGTGTGTGCATATATACAATTTTAGTTTTACATATAAAAATATAAATTTATGTGTATATACATGCATATATAAAACTAAATTCTTTTTACTTGGAAAGTTTTGGGTAGGTCGCTGGGGGATAACTCTCTTTCACCTGCTTATCTCTCAGCTGATGGGTTAGAATTTCCATAAGTGCTACCACCCCCATCTCTAGAAGGTATTACCTTCCCAAATGGGAATTAAGCTCCTAGAAATGCTGATTCAGTTTGGCGAGAAACAGGCAGCAGAGAAAGAGAAATATCCTTCCTGGTGCCTCCTGGGCTGTTAGGCGGGGTCTGATGGATGAGTTAGTACCTCTGTCAGTTTCTGAGAGATGGTGAGCAGGCATCACGTGCCAATTTAGATAAGCAAAGTACATGAAAAAGGATTTGTAATGCTATCCATTATTGGAATCTTTCTTCTCCTTGCTTATTTGCTGGAGAAAAAGAGGGTTATTTTCAAGAGCTCCCTAGGTGAAAGCAGGTAGCTTTCATTTCATGCACTGTTCTAGTAATAATTTTCCTTAATCATCATGAGATAATATCCCCAATCCAATTCCAACACGCAAGTTATTGTCTTAGAAAAAGGACAGCACATTAACGCTGCATGCGCCAAGAAAGGGTTATTTCAGAAGGCAATTTTTCTGCTGCTAAGGGTCCATTTATCTCTTTCAGTTTTTGGTGGTGTTAACAAGGACTAACAACCTGACGGAGTTTGCTATTAGGCGCTAAACAAACGAGAAATCAAGAGAAAAAAATTCAAAAGTTTATGCCCTACCTTACAGTATTTCAGTTGTTAGCAATTATAACAACATTTAACATGTACTGCGTATTTACACCGTACCAGGCACTGGCCTAATTAGTCCTCACAACAACCCCCATGAGTACTGTTATTAGTTCCTTTCAACAGGTGAGCAAACTGGGCACCTAGAAAGACAACTGGTCCAGAGGCTTACAGGTAGCCTGTGACAGGATGGAATTTGAAATCAAGTCTCCGCCTATAGAGCCTGAGCTCTGAACTCCTTGCTGATTAGCCACCATGGGAACAAAACTTTAAAAAATGGATTCTTATGAACTTACAAACAGCATTCATTTGCTCAACAGTATAAAAGGATTTTTTAAAATTTCTATGATAATAAAGTGAAGATTGAAATGCTAGCTGGGGTCTATCACAATGTAACGGTGCTGACTCATTACCTGTAAAGCTAATATTTCTCTCCTGATCTTCATTAGAGTGATTTTGTTGTGCAGAGAATTTCTCTGCTTAGTGGTCTAGTCAGTATGACCAGGATTAAAGTCCAGGCTTTGTCATTTTTCTCTTTGGCTGCTTGAGTTTGGTTTTTGGTAGGAGTTCTTAGAATAGTCTTTTTCAAGAGTCTGAGGTTTTCTAACCTAGTGCTACTTTATAGAGAGATTTTCTTTGCTTGGACACAAGATTATTGTTCAAAATAATGGAAGCTTTAGGTCTTAAATATAAAGCTGGTTATACAATTTGATTACAACTTCACAATTTGAATGTAATCACCAATGCTATGTTTGAAATTAAATTTATGACTGGCTTTAGATACATACTTTGAAAGTACTGATGAATTAATACTTATGTCTCGGTAACACAAGCTCTCTTATTAAAAGCCAGGACTACATAAAGAGAGTGCCAAATGGCCACTTCTCTGGGATGGCCTGAGTCAGCAGGTCTTAGACCCAGGCTGTGCCACTATTGATGTACCTCTGAACCCAGTCGATGGAAGTGCTAGGACCACCTCTCCAACCCCACCCCAGGCTAGACAAAGAAGGGCCCAGTTTCTTTTTGGGACTTAAAGGCTCTCAGATATGTTTGCCTCCAACAGGGTGTTGAATTCAACATAGAGTTGTAAGTAGTTGTAATCCCTGACTCTTCCCTTGGGCCAGAGATTCTTTCTTTTCTTCTGCACTGAATCTTGGGAGAACAGGATGTGGCTGGTGGTTTACCTATGTTTTGTGAGGTTTTTTTTGGTGGGAGGAGGTCCACTTTTTTCCCCCAGCTCTACCCATGGAAACAGAAAGTAAGCTCATATCAAAGCTAACTCACTTGGCATAATTATTGACCCCCTCCAAGCTTCAGTTTTCTCATTTGAGGAACAATATTCACAAAGGGTTGTTTTAAGGAGGTAAATGAGATAATGTTTGTAAGTCTCTAGCACAGGGCTTGACATAGAGGAATTCCTAAATAATGATTAGTTACTCCTTTCTCTTCCTCAGTTTTCTAGGGAGAGGAGGGCCCTCTCTGACAACTCCAGTGAAAGAGAAAACCTACCAGGTCCATTTTTGGATTTGATCTTCAACCTTGATATCAATGATTTTAGAGCAAGCATGGTGTTAATATAGCATCAGAAACACACCTGTCACCTAGAGAGGTGGGATGGGGAGGATGGGAGGGAGACTCAGGAGGGAGGAGATGTGGGGATATATGTGTATGTATGGCTGTTTCACTTTGTTATAAAGCAGAAACTGGCACACCGTTGTGGAGCAATTATACTCCAATAAAGAGGTTAAAAAAAAAGATAATAAACATGTATAACAGCCCCCCAAAAAATAAAATAAAATAAATGTGCTCCACTCCAAAAAAAAAACAAAACAAAAAACCTGTCCTTGAAAATACTGTTCTAGACAGAACACAAAAAGCAGTGCTCCAGCATTATTAGAATTTTCATAACATTTATGGGGATAGTGTCTATTTAATAAATGCAGTTTAGTAAACAATGTCTATTTAATTAAAGAAAGAACATGCTAGTTTGCTTTGACAACACACTGATTTCTCCCCAAATCCATTCCTCCTGTTCTTTTTAGTAATAGAACTCCCTGAGTTCTATGTGTCTCCCTGCTGCCCTGCTACAGACTATGTTTCCCAGTCTTATTTGCATTGAAATGATGTCATGTGACTAAATTCTGGCCAATAGGATATTAGCAAGCGTGACCTATGCAATTTTCAGGTCATAGCCTTAAACTAGAGCTGTTTGCCCTCCATTTATCTTCCCCTTCCTAAGCTGAAATGCAGATGTGGTGATGGTCAGCTGCCTTTAACCTTACAACCAAGGGCATCCCTTAGCGGGTAGCAAAGCAATAACACAGAAAGAAACAGGGTCTCTTGATCATCTCATGTAATGTCGCTGCTCCCCTCCCGTGAATTTCTCCCAGCTAGGATTGTTATGTGTAGGAGGAAAATGAACCTTTCTAATCTTGTTTAAGCCACTGTTCTTCTGGAGGCTTTTAAAGAAAAAAACCAGTATGTTAATTATTGCATAACCTTATGGAGGATGAATCTTGGTGTGACAAATTTTATGAAATATTTTCATAATTTTTTTTGTTGATTTGCAGAATTAATCATTAGTATCTTGCATTTCAGGCAGTTCACCAGTAACAATAGAATAATAAATCAGTGTTTGCTCCTAGTGGTTAAAGAATTTACATGTTTCTAAATGATATATCAAATCTGACATGGTTTGTGTTGACATTAGCTAGTTAATATTGAATGGCTAAGGTTTGCAATGAAAAAAGGGAGTCATTTTATTTTTCAATCATAACTCATCTAAAAAATTTGCTCTGAAATCGCAATGGATACTATTGAATACACATAGTTGATGACTTTAATCAGGTATCCTTGACTGTTGTGTGTTGATCACATGTAATGGGCAGATACATTATTACTAATGGGTCAGAGGTTATAGATATTTTATCTTTACAGATAATGTGGCCAATGGGAATGTCAAACTATATTTTACAAATAAAATTGGGAGTATGTAATCGGTAGTAGGTAGGCTGTTTTGTTTTATTTTTAAAGTTGGGGTCCAATAACTTTCATCAAACATTTAACAAACTTTTATTAAGCACCTACTACATGTCAGGCACATTTTTTCACCAAACTGAAAAAAAAGTATATCAAAAAAGATGAAGAATGCTCCTATGAGTGGACATGGGACAAGAATTGCCTTTCAATCGGCCCTTGCCGAAGAGCATGTATAATAAGAAAGCTCTAACCCACCAGTGCAAACAATCAAATGCCATGGGTAAGCCTGCCAGAGAATTAAAGGGCATTTGGCATACAGCAAACACTAAGTTTGCCCCCGAGTCAGATCTACTGCCTCTAACCCTGAGCACTGAAGAACAGGACAAGCAATACAGCACAGTAGCTTCAAGATAACTAGAAGCAGAGAGCTGGCCCAACAGTGACATTGAAACAAGTGTCAGTTTGCTCTGATAATTTGGAACAGAGCAGATGTTTAGAAAAGCTGAATAATTTATAGTTACATGTGAGCAGATTTTACAGGGGTGAATCTCATCTCCTAATATAATTGTAAATATTAACAATTATCTTATGGGCAGACAATACTATCATGATTTGAAACTGCCTGGTAGGCATTCAAGAGATTGATTTAGTAGAAAACCAAACCCTCTCATTCAGAATAATATTTTGTAAATTAAGGTATGCATTTGCCATGAAAAACAAGAATCCAAACCGGTTTTCAGAGAATAAGCTATTTTTATGTGCAAGTTACAAATGTAATTTTCAAATGAACACAAATAAACGTACACCTGGGAGGTTGGTGTGATATGGCAAATTGGTTAGTTATGGGCTTCTCAGATGTTCTGCCAGTGACCTTCAAATACTGTCATAGCCAGGTCATGGCAAGTTAACTGCAGATATGCTTATCCATGATTTTGGAAAGCTTTTTTTTCTTAAAAGAAAATAAGTTGTAGGGGAAAACTATTTTTAGTGAATATACTACTTGTAACCATATTATGAAATGACAAAACATATTCAGTGATGTATACAGCCAGTGACTCTCTCCATTCAGAAATAATTACTGGCTTAGTGTCTTGTAACTGTTAACATTTATCTCTAACAGTATTATAGAGCAGCCACTATATTTTCTGCTTTCTATCCACTTCATTTTGACTTTGCGCCTAGTGTTAATTGTTCATATTTGATGCCAAGAACAGGACTCTTATTATTTGAACACCAAAAATATAAATTCCTACCTCAGTATAACACAGAATAACCAACAAAGACCAGTTAGCCTGGGGTGGTCTAAATGAACTAAGTGACAGTTGCTTTATGTCAGACAAAAGATGCATTGCAAGGGGGTGGTGTGGAAGTTTTCTGAGCTATAAATTTAGTCTCTGGGGACTCTCCTGGGGAATGGGGAAGCCTAGGCCCTATGGCAGCACAGACTCTTTCTCTAACACAATGAGTCTCTGCTTTTGAACATGACCGCCACCTGGAAGATGGATCACTGAAACGAACTCTCCTCCCACTTTCTGGATTGTTCAGTTGTTCCTTTTTTCCTTCTTTACTCATGCCAATACAGCCAAAGATCTATGACATCCCTGTTAACGGCCTTAAACTTGTGTTTCAAGTTACCGAATATTGTTTTGAATGAGATATTTAATGTAAAAGTACATTGAAAAGTTAAAGGATGTAAAGAGAGGTTAACAAATAAAAATTTGCTTTGAGGAGTTTATGATTCTTAAATCTCCTCTAGAAGAACAAAGACTTATATGTGGCGGGTTCTTAATAAATGTTCATTGAAATGAATCAAGAATAAGCAGGGTGAAGCATGATGGAAAGGGTCTGGAGTCAGAAAGATCTGTGTGTGACTTATAGGTCAGTTGTTAAAAGGTTCATAGCTTTCTGTGCTTTAGTGTCTGTATGTGTAAAACAAGGCTAATTAGACTCCGCTCAGAGAACTGTCATTCTCAAAATAATGCTTAGTACATAATATGTACTCTGTAAAGGATAGCTGTTGTTACTGAATTGCAGTAGGGTGAGGAGAGGACTCTCAGAGGTTATTCTAATCTACCTTTCAGCTTACCATTGTGGTGGGGGAGTGTTTATTCCAGGTAACCATTTAATCCTTATTTCTACTAACATATAAACAAGATTGGCAGGTATGAGCAAGAGAGAATGCTGGAAGGCAGGGATAAGGAAATAAAAAGAGCATATGAAGAAGGGGGAAAGTGAGAAAGTAAAATGATGAGATGGTAAAACAGGCTATCAACAATTGCCTCAAAAACCAGGGGCACTATAGCCATGTAACTTTGCCCTTGACTCAAGATAGTTGGGTGTTTATTTTTTATTTTTTAAAAAATCTCAAGACATTCCTTTGCAGTTTATTAACATTCAAATCACTGTCTAATCTTCATCTGGTCTCCTTAAATATGTGGTATTTTCAAGTCCATTCATCCATCCATCCATCCATCCATCATTCATTCATTTATTAAGCTATGTAGTCATAGATACTCCTACTATGTGCTAGGAATTGTATTTTTTTGTGGGGGGAGATAGATTTTTTCCCCCTTTTTTTATGCTGAAAATTTGGTTAACTTAGCTCTTTTTGTTAAATTTAAAAAGCTCCTGAATTAAAAATAATCAGAATATCTGGGAAATTAAAAATAACCACAGATGAACTATTACAAATCTGGTAAACGAGTTAGTCAAATATGGGCAGTGAAAAACATGCTTGGAATGATTTTGACTGAGATAATTGCCTCAGAATAATTTCTTGTGTGTTTCTAGGCAACAGCAAATTTAAGAAGAAACAAATGGTGGGGTTTTTTTCTCCCTTTTTGCCTTTTTTCCCTTTATCTTCTCTTATGTTGTCACAGAAGAGCAGCTTGTCTATCTCCATGCAGTGTGATGTTAGATGTGGCTGGTTGGGTCAGAGCAGGAAGACAGAAACATTTAGCCTTTGATATTTTCCATGCAGCATGTGCCACTGTGTTTGATGAGACATTATTTTCACTAAGGTACAATTGGCTTGTACAGGTAGATAAGAACATTAGGTAGCAGTTAAACTTGGATAGAAATATTAATGAGCTAAACTTTGGTAAACCATAACCAGCAACAAAGTCATTTAAGCTTTATATTTCTACATCAGTACTTCGGGTTCCTTTTTGAAATTGAATCTTGCCTGCTATCTTTTGAGTTAACTGAGTAGTTTATTGCTCTACACGCTGTTGAGCAGAGTGTATTTTCTAGTTGTCCATCTCCACTTGTGGAGGGATTTCCCTTAAGTGATGTGAGTTCGCTATAGCTGCTATAACAGCCCACTATCCAGCTTTTCTCATGACATACAATCACATAGAAATCCAAGCTTCACGTGCACCTTCCCATGAGTACGATACGTGGAAGGCAGTTTCTGCCTATTTGGAGATGAATGAAAGTGCATTAAAGAAAGGCAAAAAAAAAAAAAAAAAAAAAAAAAAAAAAAGAAAGGCAGAAGGTCAGAAGGGTACTTTGGAATATTAAAAAAAATTCTTACTAGGGAACATTTAATCAGAAGTAGATAATCCTTCTCAAAGGGAATGCAGTGTATTTGCATCATTCTCCTTGGCAGTTAACCTTTTGCATTTTATGCTTATGACATTTCTTTCAGGCACTCTGTGTGCTCCAATTGAAGTCAGAGGTCTTTGGACACAGTACAAAAAGTAGCAAGTATCTGGAAGGGAGCTTGATGCAAGGCAGTTTGGCAGAGGGAGTCATGGAGAACTGCAGGGTAGCTAGATAGCAAAGAGGAACCTAGCAAGTGAATGACATAGCTCCCTTGGACACTTCTTAGGGTGCTTGGGGTGTCTTTTGGGTGTAGGTATTGGATGGAGGAAAGCAGCAGAAGTGATAGAACAGGATTTCTAATTCAGCCTATAAATCTGTGCACATGGATATTTGGATTGAGAAGTCAGTGCTGGATTTGCCCCTGCGCCTACAATCAGGAAGTAAAGGGTTCACTGGTCACACTAAGAGCAAGGCTCATTTGGGAGGCAAATTGAAACTCTAATTTGAGCAAAATGATTCAGAAGATGTTCAATACAGTTTTCCTCCTGGGAACGTTTTCTCCTAAGGTATTAATCAGGGCACAAGTCAAAGTGCTCACTAATATTGTTCCAGAGCTAACGTGTGACTCAGAAACAAGAACTATGGAAACCCACTTAGTTTCTGAAATGTTGCCTCTCTTTGAAAGGAAAAATGAGAGGATAAATATGAAGGCATACTTTACTTAAAGGTTATGTGTGAGTCAGGGGACCTCTGAGTGTTTTTAATATGATAAAGAGTCATATGAATGTCTCTATAAAATGATGCATATAAGAGTGAAACGATAGCATGGATTGGAAATTAAAAATCTGTAGAGGATAGCTTTTATAGGATTTAACTTTTGTAAAATTTTGCTATGGATCCAAGACACAATTTACTTTTATGATTAGGACTTTTAATTCGATTTTAAATTCTGGCTCTTAATTTTTTAGCTGTATGACATAGGGCAAATTAGCCTCTATAAATGTCAGTTTTCTCACCTGTTAAATGTTATCTCCCTCATAAGATGGTTGTGAGAATTCACGAAATAATATATATGAAGTGCTTAGTACAGTGCCTGGTCTACCACAAATGCTCTGTAAAAATTAACTGATATTATTAACATTTTAGTCTTCAAACCATAAAGAAAATCCATCAATTATTTTCCATATGGAAAGAATCTTAGTTGGGGGATAACCTCAGATTACTCAAAGAAAAAGATTCTTTGTACTAGCATAAAGGAATGAGAGATCTTAGCCAAAAGATGAAAATCTCCAGATAAAGCTCTAGGCAGTGTCCTTCTTTTAATTATTTTTGATTCCTTATAAGAAATAGTATCTAATGTTTTTTGAACACCTACCATGTGTCAGGCACTCGTGAAGTTGTTTCACTCATCCCAGTCCCGTGAAGTGGCTTATGATGGTCCACTATTACAGACAAGGAAATTGAGGCCCAAAGAGATGAAAGAACATGGCCAGGCTTATGAACTATGGTCGGCAGAACAGGAATTTGAATGCCAAAGACCACGCTCTCTCAGTTCATCGCGTGAAACCGTGGAAGTAAAAGGAATGCAAACTTCATGGGCAGTCTGGCCTTGCTACAGACTCTGAGGTAATAGCAACATTTCTATTTTGATGTGCCTATTAAAATCTTATCCTGTAGCTGAGAGGCCTGGCAGATGGCAAATGTTACCCTTGAGCAGGCACCGAAGTCGGGTGATAAATCACATTCAGGGATTGGGATACTTTCTCTGCTTAGGGAAGGAGGATGGCTCTGCCTACTTCAACCTCATCAGTTGGCTTGGTTGCCATTCAGAGCTTACAGGAAAATGCACTGTATTTAGCTGGTAATAAAAGCCTCTTAAGCACTGTGGGTAGTTGTTTCTGAAAAAGAATGAATTTAAAAACATGTACCTGATTATTTAGCAGCTTTAGAAATACCTGAGGAAAAAATGTTCAGTTATCAGGTAAAGCTGCTTTGGCAACGTGATTTCTATAATGCTAGGCAGCAGTGGAGGCTGCTGAATACTGACAATGCACAGTTATTTTTTGTCTCCATAGGTTGCTTTAGAATGTTCTGTTCCCTGCACATTTTAAAGGAGATAAACATGCCTTTATGGGTCGTGATGGTGCAAATTCTTTACTAGCTCTTTGCAAATACATCTTTTTAGGACTACTCCTTAAACAATGCAGTTTGCTGTTAGGTGTCAGGTATTGTACTACTTCCAGAGAGTTTACATCTATAGCTCTCTATTAATTTTACAGCTGGAGAGCACTGAATTTGACTCACTTTGAGACCCAAATCTATCCTTTACTGGCTCTGTGATCTTAATGAAGTCCCTTATCCTCTTTGAGCATATTTCTTCATCTATGAAATGGAGGTGTTGATGCTTTCTTTCTAGGATTGCTGTGAGTAATAAATGACTTAATGGAAGTGCAAGTGCTTTGTAAATTGCACAAGGCCATTTAAAAATGAACCATTACTGTTATTATTATTTATATTTGGGGATTAAAATCGTTTGGTGTTAATAAAGGAGCACTGATGGGTTAATGACATCCTAAAGATCTAAACTAAAGTCGCAGTGAGATGCCAGATATTGGGTAATGAATAGACATTTAATTGGTAGTTTAACAAAGACATTAATTGGACGTGGAAGAAGATCCTGATTGTGGTAAAGGCTGTTTGGAGAAAGCAGAACCAAGGGACAGAACATGCTTCAAAGACTTCTTACAAGATAATGACTTTTTAGTCTACAGAGGTTGCTGTGTGCCATTATTTTATAGGCAGCATTGGATAGTCAAATTAAGTAGTCTCTGATCTGCCACTTCCTAACAGTGTGAATTCTTTAATCTCTGCAAAAAGTGAAGATCATAACACCTGCCTTATAGGGTTATGAAGATTAAATGGGATGATATATGCAAAGCGCCTGGTACCTAATATGGCTCAGCAAATAGGTTTCCTCCTCTTCCTCCTACTTCTCCTCTTCTTTCTCTCCCTTGTTTTTGTTCTTCTTTCTTCCTCCCTTCATCCCTTCCTTCCTTCCTCCCTCCCTTCCTTCCTCCCTCCCTCCCTCTTTTTCTCTCTCTTTCGTCACAGAGGAGCTCTAACTAGGCAAGCCACTACCAAAACTACTAGAAGCTTATGTGATTCTCAGAGCATTCAGGCAAGGCCTGAAAGCAATCAGTAGAGTCCTAGTAAATTCTCTTGGATTACTCAGAAAGCAGCCCAGACTCGTTAATGGACTTTGAGTATATGTAGCTACTTCATTTATCATCAGATGCAGAGAAAGTCGTAGGTGTTCAGTATGTGGAAAGACTCCAAAGAAGGTGCTCTGAGGGGAAGAAAGGAGGTGTCTGTGCAGGGCAAGGGTTTACAGGGATTAAATTCAGAGCTCCTTGAGAGATAAGGATTGTGTGTGGAAGGGTGAGGAAAGCAATCATCAACTAAACCAGACTTTGTTAGGAAGCTTTTGCTAAGGGATGCCTTACGAATAATCAAGTTTTCCAAACTGTAGAGTTGATTTATTGAGTTATTTTAAAAGTATTTACTATCTGCCATTCAGCAGCAGTTCATATCTTTGAACAAACAACTGAGGAGTTTATAAATATAAACATTTCAATTATAAAATATAACTTTAAAAGAATTGTTAATTTAAAAACATCTAGATAAGAATGAGCAGTCAATGATTTTAGCTATTAAATATACAAGTGTATGAAATTAAGCTAGTAAAATAAAAATCAGTTGAAAAAAGAAAGTTTGTTTGTTTTTTTTCCATGTTGTCAATTTAAGGCCTAATGCAATCTGTTTACATAGTGTGGTGAGTATGGACAAAATGTGGTCATAGCACAGCTACTGGATATTTTTATCTTCCCGGTCTTTCCTATGGTCCTCACAAAAGATAACAAATTTGCAGTGAGTGAGGCTTTGAAAGTTACCTAAGTTTCAAAGATGTGTAGGCTTTAAATTATTGTCATTATTATACCACAAAAAATTCCATCTTTTTTCCATGTGTGGGCTAGAAAATGATTCTGACATTTCTCACATCTTTTTCTTCTGTGCTATCTATACTTTGTGATAATATTAATAATCCCATCTTATATTTGAGCTTTCCAATTTTTTTTCAGGTCCAACACCTCATTTTAAGCCAAGGCAATTAAAAAACTTTACTTGCTATATCCAAAGTTGCTGAGTCTGTACTAATTGTGTATGACGCTCAGGAAAGGACACTGAGAAGTGAAGTCAACCCCTGTGACCAATCAGAGAAGTAGAAGAGAGAAAATGTTAGTGAAGTAGTCCTATAGTGTCTTCTCTTCCAAAATATCATGGCTGAGGCTAGGGAGGGCCTGGGAAGAGGTGTGATGGGGGGAGAGTCCGCACACACCCTTATAACTGTCACCTGTCCTAAGATGAGAGAGTGGGTTGAGGCAGTGAAGAACTGCTTTTGATCTCTTGCCAAATGCCACGTAGGTGCTAGTAGTTTAGCACATGGATTTATTAATCTGTTCAACAACTCTGAAAGATAGATAATGTTACTACCATTTTGTAGATGAGGAAATGGGCTCAGAGAGCTATGGGTAAGTCACCCATACGTATTTTAAAAATGAGTCTCGTGTTGTTATGTTTTGGGGACCTTTACAGCAAAATTTCTGTTTTTGTTTCCTGGTGTGTTTTCTTAGTCTTAGAAATCCAAATGGAAGATCTGATTGTGCCCCTAAAAAGGAGAATGGCTTTTATACACTCAACATGGGACAAAGTCAAAATAAAGGTAGTTGTGGAGTATCTCAGAGAGGGCCATACCTGAGGATACTTTGTTCTAGAACCTGGATCTGGTGCTGGTCTTGTTGATTTTGTTTCTTCATCTCTTCCTGTTCTTTTCCACTGCTGATTCCATCTAGAAGCCATTTCTCCCTCAAGGCCTTTTTCTGATATCAGGAAACATAAATATATGTTCTTATATCAATCAAAAATTCCAAAATCTGAATGCTTTCAAATCTTATTAATTTCAATAGTGGAAATATTAAAGAGAAATTGTTTTCTCTCACTGTCTTGCCTGAATAAATCTGATAGTTTCCTACTTTGCACCCTTCTTGACCCCCTTCTAAAGCCAGGGTTTATGTATCTGAATCCTATGTATTTCCTAAGGTCTAGTTCAGGTCCTCTTTCTCTATGAAGATCTCTGTCGTACCTCTGCATCTTCCCCCACCCCCCCCCCCAGCCTTACTTCACCCCCAGGGAACTCTCCTTCTTCAGAATCACACAGCAGTGTATGTTTACCTATACTGTATGTTTACTGTATTTTTAACAGTCATGTAGGGACCTCATCATGATGATGTCTTACTATGATTTGTTGGGTTGATGGGTGTATATCTTGTGTCAAAGTAGCAAGCTCCTTGAAGCCATTTGCTATTCATCCCAGTGACAGTACGTAGTGACCCCTCCCAAAAAAAAAAATCTTTTGTGGGATTAATTGGAATGGTGGGCAAAACAAGAGATTGCTATTGTATCTTAAAGTAATTCAATGACAGTCTTAGGCTCTGTGGTTGACATTTATTGTTTTGCCTACCCAGTACCCCTTCTTTCTTCTGAGAGCCTCCTTGGTTCTAGATATCCTTTACGTTCAGCTCCCTACTCGTCCCAATCATATGATAAAGTTCACCGATCTGTCTAAATATTTGTGAGTTGAATTTTTGTCAACTTTAATAAAACAAAAAAGATTTATGTTTCATCAGGTGGAAAAAAAATCCCCTCGAATTTGCATGAAAGAATTACATTCCTGGACTTGAGCCTAAGAAGACAAAGCAAATGAAGAAGACCTGTAAATTTCAGGGGGCTTTAGCTAGCATCCTGTCTGTATCTCAAGGGAAAACTGTTAGATATTATTTTCAAAGTGTTTGAGTTTCTTCTTTTCTTCCTGAAGAAAAGTACTGTCACTATATATCTATCTACCTTTGTAAATTATTTGTTCAATAATTATTCCCTGGGAACTTACTGTTTCTAAAATGGTGAGGAGAGAAGAATGGGAATTTTCCTGATTTTTTTGACACTTCTCTCTCAAACACCATGATTAGAATGAAAGCAAGTAAGAGGAATATTTGTCTTTTTTTAAAAACATGCTTTTTTTTTAAAAAACAGAATTAAAGCAACTGGAATGTAAATACCTCTGAATTTAAAATAAATTTAAATAAGGTTGATTGGGGTAGATAATTACCAAAGGAAGTTTATTTTAACTAAGGCAATTTTTCTTCAAATCATTAAAAATATTACACTAATTCCAAATAAATGTTATTTGGAATTATAACTTGTAGAATAGATGAAATGTGGCCTGCTCTCGTTGAAGCAATTAGGGGGCCTGGAAGCCTACAGATGCACAGGACACAGTTTGAAAACCACTAGATTAAGTCAGTAATGATCTCAACCCAGATCATCATATTTGTGTTGGTTTTTTTCAGAGTTTCAAGGAATTGCATGTGGACAACACACCCCATAAAAGCAGTTTGTATTATTCCAGTTTGTAGCCAGATTCCTTCCCACAATGGTATCTTTTCCCTTAATTATAGCTGTTTAGTTGTTTGTAAAAATGTGTTCCCACAGACACAGTAAATATTATTAATAAAGGTCAAGATTTATTTCCTGATAATATGCCAAGAAAATCTCAATATATCAGCATTTAAGAATTTACCTTGATTTTAGTTTATTTTTATTTGATGGAATATGATGATATCTAATGCACAGTAAAGAATATAGATGACATCCATCAAAGTAAATTACAGTTCTTACAAACCACCTACAAGGATAGTTTCAGTCAATTACATCCATATCACTGTAAGAAACACTCAGATGGGATGGTCTTATGATGCTGAGTTGTAGAGGGTGGAGAATGGCTCCTGTGACATAATTAAGTTATGTTGGGGCTTCATTCTTGGTTCTTAGTCTGGTTAGGACTAAGAATAATTTTAATTTTAGCCTTATAAGCTTTGTTCATAGTTCAGGAATTGTCATTTAACTCTGGCAGAGAACTTTTTGCCTCTAAATATAAAATATATAATTTGGATGTGCAATCAGAATGATATGGTATAATCACATATTGTGGTAACCACAAAGTTATTTTGCCTTTATGTCACAGTTTAGACTTATGCTTTAGTCTATGAGATTGAGGAATAGAATAAAATCTATTTCACAACAATGACATTCAGAATCAAAAACCATAGTAACTAAATAAAAATATAAGTGACATGCAGGTAGTAGATCTTCTGGCAGTTTTTTAGGGAAAGGTTTTCCTGAAGCACTTCTATATTCTGCACAGCAGTTACAGGAGACATTAAGAATAAATTAGTTTTTCATACCATGATTTAAATGGACTTCCAGAAATGTTTTCTAGGTTGAATACTAGGCAAGAAGATCAAGAGTGGACAAGTCTCAGAATGTTTGAATGTGAGAATGCTGTTAATGGCCGTGGAAACTCCCTTTCCAGGATGTCATTGGTATGAATGTCAGGTTCCAGAGCTAAAGGATATTAGAGTGAGTTACCACAACTATTTTGAAGTGTGTGTACTGCTCATACAGAAGGAGCACTTTGTAAATATTTACATTTGTGTTGTTTAAAGTGAGTCATTGACATGTAATGAAATAATTTGCAATCGGGAAAGTGGTGAGGATAGTCACTGGAATGGAGACAAATGGATGAAGAAGAAAATAAAAAAAGAAAGGCTGGTAATTGCAGAAGCCAACAGAGATTTTTTGACTTGGTGAAGATATTTTGGAATCAATTTTTAGAACACTTCTGCACATTTTTGAACCCTATTTTGGAATTGTGCCTAGTTGCTGTTGGAATAGCCAACCATTTTCTGCAGAACTTGGAAGAATGTACTTACTGAAACAGCCATTCTCTCCTCTATGTTCCCTTTGCAGTTGATGCCTTGAATACAGTGTTCATCACAGTATAAATGTCATTATAAGTTTATGTGTCAGTTACCATTTAAGGGCACAGATCAAACTTATTTTATATTCTTAATGTCCAGCTTAGTACCTTGCACGTAATAGGTGCTTAATAAATGTTTATTGACTGAAGGCTTTCTACTTATCAGTTAAGACTCAGGTTAAATCCCACACCTTTAACAGAACCTTTTTTGACCACCCCAGATTAAAGAATTATTAATGCTTACACTTATGCTTAAATTTAAAAAAATCATCCTTTAACTTGTGCTAATTATTTACTTAACCTTGAATTTCCCACTAGGTTGCAAGCAGAAGGGCTACAACTCTCAAGGCCACTGCTAGTCTCTAAGGCATTAATATGCAAATTAGGAAAAGGTACAGTTCCCCACTCCTACTCCTTCAGGTCAGTGCACAGCTTGGGAAGGTGGACAGCACTTTTGTGCAGAGAGAAAGAAACTTTGTCCTCCAGACAGAAGCAGCCCTGTGCCAGAGCGCACGGTTCCAAGGGAGTATGGGCAGGATTTCAGCACCCCGCTCTCTCAGGTAACTTTACGCAGTAAACCATCTGCACAACTGTGTGCTGCAGTCCAAAGCATGATACCTGCTTTGATTGGATTGGATTAGAAGAGGTCTTCTGGGTTCCAGAAAGCAAACCTCTAGGGAACAGTATATATTACTTTTCGGACTGTTTTTGTTGAGTACTGAAATGAGGTGTCACCTCAGAAATGGACCTCTCAGTGTGTTAGAATTTTCCTGTGTGAAACTTACTTCCTAGAATGAACAGAGAGGATATATAAAACTTTTCTCCTACTGTGAACTCTAATGTTGTTTGGCTACTCATTCTGCAAGGATAGCAATTACTCAGAAGCAGTCATTAGTTCACTGTGAGATCCAAATTGCGTGTGTGTGTGTGTGTATGTTTGTGTGTGAGAGAGAGAGAGAGAGAGAGAGAGAGAGAATGATTTTGGAGTTAGAAATTGCCTATCTCAAAAATTGCTGTAGACTTGCTTTTGACTTCGTTTGACTTGTATCAAAATGACTTGGTAAAATTTGTTATTTCATTGATTATTCTGGGAGTACACACTGCATTTCTTGGCTATGTCTCCTACTCATGTAAATTCAATGTGACAAACTGTAATGATAGCAGACTGACTACACATTGAAATTATTCATCAAACATTGGAAATGTCAATTTGTATAGGAGCAAAGAAGCAAACAGAATCCAGAGAACTGAGGCTAATTGGAATCCTAAACTGTGTCTTTTTTCTCTCAAGAGGTGGTTACTTGATCCAACAGAAAGATGGATTTAGCTGAATTCCGCAAGTTTACCAAAAGATTGTAGACCCCACGAGTGTGCGGCATTGTTTCACTGAGGGATTTATTACATCTATGGATAGAAGCCCTGCCAGGTAAGTAGTTTCCTGCTTGGGCCTGTTCACAAGGAGCTCCTGTTTGTCATTTGGTTGCACCCTATGACTAAGCTACATAATAAAATGTGAGACTCAATGTGCTTAAATTACAAAATGACCACACCCATGAAAGATGTAAAGTCTGATTTTAAAAATGGAGGTTTATTTTTGGTTATGATCTCATGTTCTGTCAAAACAAAATAAAACAGAACCTTGAACCACACTCAAACAGCATTGAATTCATTGCACTGAGCTTTTAAATACGAGCAATCCTTGAGCAGGCCAGACACTGTCTGCTTTGCACGCCCTGGGTAAGGGCTGGCTTTTCATTGATTTCAAAAGAGACTTCCCAGCTGGATCCACTCCCGAGGGATGTTAAGCAAGACTGTATTCAGGGCCAAACTATCGAGACTGAATTCTCAAGGTTACCCAAGAAAGTGAGGAAATTCAGTAATAAAGGGTAAAAGTAATAAAACCATGTTTTCAATTTTCCACATGTTTGCCAGGAGGTATTAGTCTCATATGCAAATATTACTAGCTTATTGGCTTCCCTTATGGTTATTAGGGTGTTAGTATAACTGTTGGAATTTTTTTCCTTCCTAAAGCATCTTTACTACTGAAATTTGAGTGCAATTAGAATATTTGAATGCAAAATCATTGAAATGAAATTAAAGTCATAAGTTACCTTCAAATGCTGGTGCTTTAGTTTTTCTTCCTCTATTTTCAAACGCTTCTGTGAGATTTCTTCCTGTATTTTTCTTTTATCCTGAAATAAAAAGTGTTCCAACATAATCTATTTTTTTTCAATTTGCTTAAGTATGTTTCCTTGGGGATGCTGTCATTATCGAATGGCTGGCCAGTGGTATGCTCTTGGCATTGGTATGAAGCTGCTTTGGAAACTCCTATTTCAAGGCAAAGGAGAGCAAAGTGAGACATTCAAAGCATTTTACTGATGGAAAATGATATAAAGTGCTTTTTCAAAGAGAATTTAAAAATATTTTAATGTCTTTCCTTCCCCCCTCATCTTTTCTATCTTCCCCATTAAGTCTAACAAGATTGAGCTACTTAGAGATGCAATGGAAAATGTGAATTTTGAAATAGGAGGGAGTTTTGAAATAGGCATGAGGGAACATTGTGAGGAGAGAGACTGTTCCTGGCATAAGGCTGAAGAAACTACTGGGTAAAAGATCTGCTTATGTGGGAAAACAGGATAGCCTACAGAGCATTAGAACGCGAGGAAACTAGAAAGTGAGACTGTTTCCTTCTGTAAACCTTGCTATGGGAAGAGAGAGAGAGAGAAAAAAAAAGGGATCAGATAATGCATGTTAACACTAAGAGGGCTTCTAGCAGAGGTTAAAAAAGTTCATGGAGAGGTATAGTATCTTTCACCAAGTTTAAATTGCAATACCTTAAAATCCCAGATAGCATAACTATTGATACACAGAAGCTGTACTTTTTAGAAAATAGAGCCTGTATACTATATAGAAAGCCTGGTTTCAATTTCTGGCTCTGCCATTAACTAGCTGTGTGTCCTGGGACCAAATCCTTAACTTGATGCCTCATTACCTCATCTGTAAAATGGAAGTAATAAGGGTATCTACCTCATAAGATGAGCATTAAATTAGCTAATATATGCAAAGGCTCCTAGAACAGTGCTTGATGCATAGTGCTCTACAAGTATTTGTTTAATACAATTAAGTAAATAAACACATAATCTGTTAATCACACAGAAAGCAACACACTAATTCTGATAATGGTTCCATTGGTCTGAAATGTTTTAGAGATTCCCTGTCTGGAGTTGTTTGAGACGTTTTGCAAGCCATGCAAAAAGGCCCTTATTTCCTTATTTTTTGACCAGAGGTGACATTGTCCTCCATCTTATTTATGAGTTGTTTTAAAATCTGCTTTCAAAATTGAAAACTCCCAAAGGTAAACATTTGTTTCCAATGAAGACATCTAAAAGAATTTGAAGCAGGCTCAGGAGGTAATTTAGAAGGGGGAATTCCAAAAATATTTGGCAGCATTATTGAAACAAGTGCATGGCTTCCTGATGTGACTCCTTTGAAGGTAAATCTCCTTTTTGATGTATAAGTTCAGGTATATTTGTTGAATGTAACAGCATTCATTTGAACATACATTGTTGTCCAAATTTATGTCATGTTTCTCTTTGTGTGTAAGAAGTGTATATGACCTCATCTGTATTGTTTTTTAAATTTCATAAACAGCTCTTTTGAAAAAAAAAGAGCTAGGCAACAAGCATGGATATTCAGATTCACTTGTTTGTTTGGATGAAATCTGGTCATTAGGAATAAAAACTATGAAGACCTCTGTGAGTCAGTTCTCCATTATATCTCAAAACTGTTACCAAGCAAATATTGGTAATATTTTAACTTATTGTGCCAAACATTTTGGTAAGTATTTTTCAGGCACTATTTAACTTAATAGTCATAATAACACAGATATAATAATATTACACTTAATAGTCATGATAACAAAGAGATATTGTAGTATTTTCATTTTATAGAAGAGGAAATGGAAGTTTCCGGAGATTAACTAACCAATCCAGGTTCTCACAACTAGTAAGTGGCAGAGCCAGGATTTGAAGCCAGGCAATCTGAGTTCAGCCTCTTAGCCAATTCACTCTACCATTTCCCTGAGTGGGAAATTAGTCCAGCTTCTCACATCTTCCCCATTGCCCTGTCTATCGGGAAGTACTGAGGTCTGGAGACCAGCACAACCAGCGCCGGAGGAGGGCCCCTCATTAGAAAGGAGCACATTTTTAGTTCCCTGCGTGCTGGTGTGCAAACCGCCCACCTCTCTCCGTGGACAGCCCATAGAAAAGAGCACGTTATGTACGTGTGACCGTGACTGCTGAACCCAGCAACGCTTCCCCACCACTGCCGGTAATCAGTTTGGGTTGTTTGTTTCATCCTGAGGTTAGTAATAAGTTAATGAAAGCTGTGGGTAGAGGCAGGGCGTCTAAGTGTTTTGGCAACACGATGCTTATCGAAGGGTTGCTAAGGAATACCAATGTTTTGTCACTCAGAGGTAATGTGATGCCTCTCTCATATCAGTCTAGGTAGTTAAGAAGGTAATTTTATAATGTTATGGGCATGACTCTATTTTAAGATAGGAGTACTTTTCCTCATAAGATATTCATCAGCAGCAAGTTATTATCCTTTTGACAAATTTCATAAAGATCTATAAGCATTACTGAAAAATATATGGCAACAATTTAGTTTCGTTATGGCAGAATAAATTATGTTTTACATGTAGTTCTATTGCTAGTATACCGAAAGTTATCATAGCCAGCTACTTCCTTCCCAATTATCATGGAATAAATGGATGTGAAATGCCATCTGCTTCCCAGAATTTCCCCAGAAGCTTGAGCATCTCTATATACACCTGTCATAATCCAGCACATCAGATATTTATTAATGTTAACCATTATGAATAACATATATTTCTTTTTTTTTAAACATCTTTATTGGAGTATAATTGCTCTACAGTGGTGTGTTAGTTTCTGCTTTATAACAAAGTGAATCAGTTATACATATACATAGGTTCCCATATCTCTTCCCTTTTGCGTCTCCCTCCCTCCCACCCTCCCTATCCCACTCCTCTAGGTGGTCACAAAGCACCGAGCTGATCTCCCTGTGCTATGTGGCTGCTTCCCACTAGCTATCTATTTTACATTTGGTAGTGTATATATGTCCATGCCACTCTCTCAGTTCGTAATAACATATTTCTGTATACATTTTAAAAAAAATAAATTTATTTATTTTTGACTGCATTGGGTCTTCATCGCTGCGCGCAGGCTTTCTCTACTTGCGGCGAGCAGGGGCTACTCTTGGTTGTGGTGCGCGGGCTTCTCTTGTTGCGGAGCACAGGCTCTAGGCGCGCGGGCTTCAGTAGTTGTGGCTCGCGGGCTCTAGAGTGCAGGCTCAGTAGTTGTGGCGCACGGGCTTAGTTGCTCCGCGGCATGTGGGATCTTCCCCGACCAGGGCTCAAGCCCGTGTCCCCTGCATTGGCAGGCGGATTCTTAACCACTGCGCCATCAGAGAAGTCCTGTTTACTTCTTCAGTGTTCAACTAGTAAAGACGTTTTGTTCAATGAGCAATTGCCTAGATTTTCAGCTGTCTGACTTGGAATATTTTAGCAGCGGACACCCACAAATTCCAATTCTGTAAAAGCCTAGCTCTTAATTGTTTTGAAAATTAATTTAGTAACCTTGTACAACTATAAAGCTATTGTGACCATCTATGATTCATTGATATTACTACAATCACATACTTGATAAAAGTAAGCACAGTACTTAGGAGTGTGAGTATTTTAGAGATATTATTGATTAATGATTAGCTAATATTCTAAAATGCTTGACTCTATCAAGAAGGCAGGATTGATCCTGAGTTATTTAATTTTTAATTTATTCAGCACTTAGGGACTTCTGTATAAATGCTATGCTAAGGTGATGTTAAGAGTTGTGCTATGTTTGAAAATTATTCAGAAGTAGATACTTTCACCAAGGAGGTTACATTGTCTTTAAGACGGAAAATCAGGGGCTTCCCTGGTGGCGCAGTGGTTGAGAAGCTGCCTGCCAATGCAGGGGACACGGGTGCGAGCCCTGGTCGGGGAAGATCCCACATGCCGCGGATCAACTAGGCCCGTGAGCCACAACTACTGAGGCTGCGCGTCTGGAGCCTGTGCTCTGCAACAAGAGAGGCCGCGATAGTGAGAGGCCCGCGCATCGTGATGAAGAGTGGCCCCCACTTGCCGCATCTAGAGAAAGCCCTCGCACAGAAACGAAGACCCAACACAGCGAAAAATAAATAATAAAAATAAATAATAAATAAAAATTAAAAAAAAAAGAAGGAAAATCATTTGTGCAAGGAACTATAGTCTAAGAAATAAAGTGATAAATGTCATTACTAAGGCACAAGTGAGGTCTTGTGAGAGTTGAGGGGCAAAAGGGAGTGGTTGTTTCTAGATGATCTGGTTAGGAGAGGCTTTCAAGTAGCATCCAAATAGAGTATGTTGGGTAGTTGCTGGAGGGCTGGGGGTGGAGAGGAAGGGCATTCAACTCTAGAGCTCATTGTGAGCAAAGGCCTGTTTTAGAAAATTGGGACATTATTTGGAATAGCAAGTCTGGAATCCAAGTTGTCGTACAGAGAGTAGTGGGAAATGAAATAAGAAAATGAGATGAGGATAAATCCTTAATAGAGAATACTAAAAGGCAGGGAAAGGAGTTTAGAATTTATTTACATATTGAGATAGGGAGCAATGAAAGGTTTTCAGAGGGAGAGGAATAATAGAGTTAAAACCATGTTTTAAGAAGTTTAAAATAGCCTGATTTATAGATACTGAAGGAGGACAACTTGAAGGGGATAATCAGTTAGACTACAACTCATACATAAGATCAAGAGAGCTTGAACAAGAGGTAACAGAGGGTGTGGATGTCAGAGATACCAAGGAGTTAAAATTAGCAGGACTTGGCAACTGATGACATATGGATGCAGGAGAGGAAGAGGTCAAATGGGGTATAAGGCTTTTATATCCAGGTAAACTGAGAGGAGAACAGAATCACTAATAGAAATAGGAAATTCAGGAGAAGAAAGAGAGTTTGGGAGGGAAGATGGTGATTCACACCAAGGTTGAGGTGTCTTTGGGACAACCTGGTGGAGTAATCTGGCAGGTAGTTGAAATGTTGGATGGAGCTAGATCAGAAGGGAAGTCAGAGCTAGAGATAAAGATGCCAGAGTTTTGGAAGGGATAGCTGAGGCCAGGAGACTACATCAGAGCATGACAGGAGACATATTTATGTAAAGGAGAGCTAAAGACAGAGCCTTCGTGAAACACCTACATTTAAGAGGTATTGGAGGAAGGGAACCCATATGGAAATTTATTTTGGGATTAATTAGACATTATTGATAATAGAACTTGGTGAATTCAATTAGGCAAATGGTTTCAGATTCATTCTGATAGAAGTATCTTGTAACTTCTTGACTACCTCTGCTGATATTTTCACCGTTTAAGGGCTCAAAAGAACAATAATAGAAGCTACTATTTGGACTTAAATACTACCAACAACGCAAAACTTCCTGGTGAAATGCAATCCTAGAATTGAATCCTGAGCATAGTTAGAGGTTTACTACATTTCAATGAAAGTAGATTTTTTAAATTCTTGAAAAAAATTCTTGAAAAATTATTTTAAAAATTTCTTGAAAAGAGGCAAACATTTTAAGATGGAAGATAGATCATGAAGTATGGGCAATTTACGAATGGAAATATTGATACACAATTAAAAGATTATCTCAAGTAAAAAGAAAAGAGAACTAAACAAAACCAAACTAAATAGCTTAATATCACTGGGAGCTTCCCCAAAGCTCGTGAAACCAAGAATACAGATAAACAGGTGGTACCCATTTGTAATAGGTACAAATATGTACAAATATGTAAATAAGGTACAAATTCAGGGTGACAAGACGTGAAGCATGTGAAGAACACTGAGGACACAAAAAGCATGTGTGTATAAGTAAATATATATATATATATTCAATATTTAAGTTACGTTGAGAGCAAAAAGACTACTGCTGAGATGCAGAGTGTAATATCAACATGTCAGAGATAAACTAGAACTACTACACTCCTATTTTACTTCCATTTTTTTTGATTAAGGAGAATAATCTTGATCCTGGAAAGGGTAGAACAAATATGCTTAAAGGGAAATCAAAGCCCAAGAGGATATAAAGCACCGAAGACAGAACTGCTCAGACTCTGATGGGTTTCATATCAGGGAGCAGAAAAATTTATAGGCATGACAGGAAAATATTATCAAGTAGCCTTGGAATCTTGGGTGAAGTGAAGAGGCATCAGAAGGCTGCAAGTGGCAAATGACCCAGTTTTTTGAAGAGAGAAAAAGGTGAATTATGAATATTTAATGACTGGTGAATGTATTGGTTAATACCTGGCAAAGTTGTAGAATGAATTATTAAATAGTCTTGTATTTAGACAAGGAATGTCTAAGAGATAGCATTCAGTTATTAAAAACAAAGCATTTAAGACTATTTCTTTTGCTTAATTTTTTAAGATCTGCTGATGATGACGATTATGATGGTTGTAACAATAGCTAACATTTATTGAGAGCTTTTTATGTGTCAGGAACTACTTAGAGCACTTAAATGTATCAATTTATTTAATTTTCCCCAAGTCTCTAGGAAGTAGGGACCACGTTTATCCCCCTTATGCAGGTAAAGAAACTGAGGAGCACAGGAACCTAGATCATGGGAATTCAGTATATCTTGGTTTTAGTATGACTTTTGACAAAATTTCTTATTTTTTTTCTTCTGGAAATTTGTGTAAATGTGAACAGAGAGGAATATTTATTTGAAAGTGATTGTCTTAACATTTTTTTAAAAAAACCAATGCCCTATAAGGGATAGAAAAATAAAACTAAGCCCCTACCAGAAGGCAGACAGCAGAAGAAAGAAGAACTACAATCCTGCAGCCTGTGGAACAAAAGCCACATTCACAGAAAGATAGACAAGATGAAAGGGCAGAGGGCTATGTACCAGATGAAGGAACAAACAAAAACCCAGAAAAACAACTAAATGAAGGGGAGATAGGCAACCTTTCAGAAAAAGAATTCAGAATAATGATAGTGAAGATGATCCAGGACCTCGGAAAAAGAATGGAGGCAAAGATCGAGAAGATGCAAGAAATGTTTAACAAAGACCTAGAAGAATTAAAGAAAAAACAAACAGAGATGAACAATACAATTAACTGAAATGAAAACTACACTAGAAGGAATCAATAGCAGAATAACTGAGGCAGAAGAACGGATAAGTGACCTGGAAGACAGAATGGTGGAATTCACTGCTGTGGAACAGAATAAAGAAAAAAGAATGAAAAGAAATGAAGACAGCCTAAGAGACCTCTGGGACAACATTAAATGCAACAACATTCGCATTATAGGGGTCCCAGAAGGAGAAGAGAGTGAGAAAGGACCAGAGAAAATATTTGAAGAAATTATAGTCAAAAACTTCCCTAACATGGGAAAGGAAATAGCCACCCAAGTCCAGGAAGCGCAGAGAGTCCAATACAGGATAAACCCAAGGAGAAACACACTGAGACATATAGTAATCAAATTGGCAAAAATTAAAGACAAAGAAAAATTATTGAAAGCAGCAAGGGGAAAATGACAAATAACATACAAGGGAACTCCCATAAGGTTAACAGCTGATTTCTCAGCAGAAACTCTACAAGCCAGAAGGGAGTGGCATGATATACTTAAAGTGATGAAAGGGAAGAAGCTACAACCAAGATTACTCTACCTGACAAGGATCTTATTCATTCGATGGAGAAATCAAAAGATTTACAGACAAGCAAAAGCTAAGAGAATTCAGCACCACCAAACCACCTCTACAACAAATGCTAAAGGAACCTCTCTAAGTGGAAAACAAAAGAGAAGAAAAGGACCTACAAAAACAAACCCAAAACAATTAAGAAAACGGTAATAGGAACATACATATCAATAATTACCTTAACCATGAATAGATTAAAATAAACAACCTAACCTTACACCTAAAGCAATTAGAGAAAGAAGAACAACAAAACCCCAAAGTTAGCAGAAGGAAAGAAATCATGAAGTTCAGATCAGAAATAAATGAAAAAGAAATGAAGGAAACGATAGCAAAGATCAATAAAACTTAAAGCTGGTTTTTTGAGAAGATAAACAAAATTGATAAACCATTAACCAGACTCATCAAGAAAAAGAGGGAGAGGACTCAAATCAATACAATTAGAAATGAAAAAGGAGAAGTTACAACAGACACTGCAGAATACAAAGCATCCTAAGAGACTACTACAAGCAACTCTATGCCAATAAAATGGACAACCTGGAAAAAATGGACGAATTCTTAGAAAGGTGTAACCTTCCAAAACTGAACCAGGAAGAAATAGAAAATATGAACAGACCAATCACAAGTAATGAAATTGAAACTGTGATTATAAATCTTCCAACAAACAAAATGATGGCTTCACAGGTGAATTCTATCAAACATTTAGAGAAGAGCTAACACCCATCCTTCTCAAACTCTTCCAAAAAATTGCAGAGGAAGGAACACTCCCAAACTCATTCTATGAGGCCACCATCACCCTGATACCAAAACCAGACAAAGATACTACAAAAAAAGAAAATTACAGACCAATATCACTGATGAATATAGATGCAAAAATCCTCAACAAAATATTAGCAAACAGAATCCAACAACACAATAAAAGGATCATACACCATGATCAAGTGGGATTTATCCCAGGGATGCAAGGATTCTTCAATATACGCAAATCAATCAATGTGATATGCCATATTAACAAATTGAAGAATAAAAACCATATGATCATCTCAATAGATGCAGAAAAAGCTTTTGACAAAATTCAACACCCATTTATGATAAAAACTCTCCAGAAAGTTGGCATAGAGGGAACCTACCTCAACATAATAAAGGCAATATATGACAAACCCACAGCAAACATCATTCTCAATGGTGGAAAAACTGAAAGCATCTCCTCTAAGATCAGGAACAAGACAAGGATGTCCACTCTCACCACTATTATTCAACATAGTTTTGGAAGTCCTAGCCACGGCAATCAGAGAAGAAAGAGAAATAAAAGGAATACAAATTGGAAAAGAAGAAGTAAAACTGTCACTCTTTGCAGATGACATGATACTATACATAGAGAATCTTAAAAATGCCACCAGAAAACTACTAGAGCTAATCAATGAATTTGGTAAAGTTACAGGATACAAAATTAATGCACAGAAATCTCTTGCATTCCTATACACTAATGATGAAAAATCTGAAAGAGAAATTAAGGAAACACTCCCCTTTACCACTGCAACAAAAAGAATAAAATACCTAGGAATAAACCTACCTAGGGAGACAAAAGACCTGTATGCAGAAAACTATAAGACAGTGATGAAAGAAATTAAAGATGATACCAACAGATGGAGAGATATACCATGTTCTTGGATTGGAAGAATCAATATTGTGAAAATGACTATACTACCCAAAGCAATCTAAAGATTCAATGCAATCCCTATCAAATTACCAATGGCATTTTTTACAGAACTAGAACAAATCATCTTAAAATTTGTATGGAGACACAAAAGACCCCGAATAGCCAAAGCAGTCTTGAGGGAAAAAAAACGGAGCTGGAGGAATCAGACTCCCTGACTTCAGACTATACTACAAAGCTACAGTAATCAAGACAATATGGTACTGGCACAAAAACAGAATCATATATCAATGGAACAAGATAGAAAGCCCAGAGATAAACCCATGCACCTATGGTCAACTAATCTATGACAAAGGAGGCAAAGATATATAATGGAGAAAAGACAGTCTCTTCAATAAGTGGTGCTGGGAAAACTGGACAGGTACATGTAAAAGAATGAAATTAGAACACTCCCTAACACCATACACAAAAATAAACTCAGAATGGATTCGAGACCTAAATGTAAGACCAGACACTGTAAAACTCTTAGAGGAAAACATAGGAAGAACACTCTTTGACATAAATCACAGCAAGATCTTTTTTGATCCACGTCCTAGAGTACTGGAAATAAAAACAAAAATAAACAAATGGGACCTAATGAAATTTCAAAGCTTTTGCACAGCAAAGGAAACCATAAACAAAACGAAGAGACAACCCTCAGAATGGGAGAAAATATTTGCAAATGAATCAACGGACAAAGGATTAATCTCCAAAATATATAAACAGCTCATGCAGCTCAATATGAAAGAAGCAAACACCCCAATCCAAAAATGGGCAGAAGACCTAAATAGACATTTTTCCAAAGAAAACATACAGATGGCCAAGAAGCACATGAAAAGCTGTTCAACATCACTAATTATTAGAGAAATGCAAATCAAAACTACAATGAGGTATCACCTCACACCAGTTAGAATGGGCATCATCAGAAATTCTACAAACAACAAATGCTGGAGAGGGTGTGGAGAAAAGGGAACCCTCTTGCACTGTTGGTGGGAATGTAAATTGATACAGCCACTATGGAGAACAGTATGGAGGTTCTTTAAAAAGCTAAAAATAGAATTACCATATGATCCAGCAATCCCACTGCTGGGCATATAGCCAGAGAAAACCATAATTCAAAAAGACACATGCACCCCAATATTCATTGCAGCACTTTTTACAATAGCCAGGTCATGGAAGCAACCTAAATGCCCATCGACAGATGAATGGATAAAGAAGATGTGGTACATATATACAATGGAATATTACTCAGCCATAAAAAGGAATGAAATTGAGTCATTTGTTGAGTCGTGGATGGATGTAGAGACTGTCATACAGAGTGAAGTAAGTCAGAAAGAGAAAAACAAATATCGTATATTAACACATGTATGTGGAACCCAGAAAAATGGTACAGATGAACCGGTTTGCAGGGCAGAATTTGACACACAGATGTAGAGAACAAACGTATGGACACCAAGGGGGGAAGACCACGGGGGGTTGGGGATGGTGGTGTGCTGAATTGAGCAATTGGGATTGACATGTATACACTGATGTGTATAAAATTGATGACTTATAAGAACCTGCTGTATAAAAAAAAAACAAAAACAAAAACTAAGCTCAATAAAAAAGTAAACATAAACATACTGAGCTAACTTTCTGAACCGGAATTTCAAGGGTGAAGTGGGTGTGCACTGGAAGACTTATTGGTAGAAGCTGCTCCAGGCAACTTTAATGAACAGCCAGGTTTGGGAACCAATGAAATAGAAGATGACCAAGCCAAGATTTCAAACATCTTGTCTGGTAGGAAAAATGGGCCCAAATTAATGATTAATTTTGTTATTAATAAATGTAAACTATGAAACTTATAGGATATGTTAATTGCAGAACAGTTGAAAAATCTAGACAACTTTAAAGAAAAATATAAAAATCTCCTATACTCCCACTACTTTAGAAATAACTACTATGTACATTTTGGTGCATTTTATTCCAATATTTTTTTCAGTATACCCAAAACACAGATATGCAAATTTATACAAACACACATGTGCAAACCACGCAAGGAGGCCCATACACATAGTTTTGTGTTCCACCTTTTGCACTTAATATTGTGTCGTGAGCATTTCTCATTTAATTGAATTTTATTAATAAAAATATTGAATTTTATTCAGAGTATTGTAATTTGCTTAATCAGTCTCCCTTTTTCTGCCTTTTAGGTTGTTTTGAATCTTTTGCTGTTATAAGTGGTTGTATGATGAAGTTTCTTGTTTGTAAAATTTTGACCACTTTTGTCTGATTATTTCCTCAGGATTGGTCCCTAGAATTTAGTTAGCTCGTCAAGGGGTAGGGATGTTTTAAAAATTCTTGATGCAGATTGGTAAAAGGACTTCAATGAAAAGTTATTTTAACTTATATTTCTGCAAAACAGTGTCCATTACCTCACTCTAATTAGGAATATTATAAGTAAAAGATCCTTTAGCAATATAAGTAGAGCAAAAATAGTGTCTTATTTTGATGTCTTAATCAGATTTCTGATATTAGTGTGGTCAAATATTTTTCATAATTTTCTTGGCTATTTGTATTATTTATTTTTTAAAATTGCCTGTTTGTGATGGCTACCTATTTTTGGGTAAAGCCTATTAATTAGTTGATCAACAATTTGTAAGAACTCTTTGAATTAGGAATAGTAACCTTTTGTTTGCCATACTAGTTGTAAATAATTTTTCCTATTTGCCTTTAAATTTTATTTATGGTGTTCCTAGAAGTACTGAAAGTTTTTTCCTATTGCTTTTATGTTTTTAATATCTTTTACTATCTGAGATACAGTAATTATTCATCCATATTTTCTTCCAGTTTCCTAAAGAATTTTTAAAAAACTCTTAAATCCAGCCTAATTAATTTTGATTTATGGTAAACGCTGAGGGTCTAATATTTTTTTCCCAAATTTTAAACTAAATCTGAATTTTTATCAAAGAATTCTTTCCTATTGGTTTACTTTTTTTGTTTACTAATTTTATCATTTACTAACTTTTATCATTTACACTAAAAAAAATGTACATTAGGGCCTGGCTCTAGGTTATCTGTATAGTGTCTTTAGTTATAGATTTTGGTACTATGTAGCACCAATGAGATAAATTAACATTTTATTGGGCAAGTTTTCCTTTGTTGCTTTTCTCTAAAATGCCTTGATTAGTAGCAGTAGTTTATTTTTCCAGTTGGACTTTGGAATCATTTTGTTACATTCCAATAGAAACTAAATTGAAAACTCAACCAATTCCTCATCACTCCCTACCAAACCAAAAAAAAAAAATCAACCAACCAATCAACCAAACAAGCAAACAAACAAAAAAACCACACACCCTGATGGAATTTAAAAGTTACTCTTAATAGTAATTATCTTTATCCAGAGATAATCAGAGATCGATACTGTTATATATGATTTATATCTGCATGATATATTATAGCTCATATAAAATTTGAATTGTTTGTTACACACTTAGTAATCTTATTTTTTTAATATATCATGAACATAATGATATACCATGTCATTAAATAGTTTTCTAAATTATTTTTAATGGATGCACATTATTCTATTTCACATACATGCATACATATACACACACATTTATATGTGCACTGTGTTTATTCAGCTAATCCCTATTTTTGGACGTTGAATTTGCTTCAACTTTTGTACTATATACTATAGAAATGATTCTGTTATGCTATGAACATCTTAGGAATCCATCTTGTATGCATCTCTTATTTTTCTTTAGTATAAATTTCCTTGTTAATGAAATTCTTGGTCAAAGGGTAAAACAGTTTTTGAGTTTTCTTTTACCAATTGCCAAATTATCCTGTTTTAGCAATTTCATGGTGCCATCAGAAGTGAACAAGAATGCCTCGTTAGAGATTTTGATTGGAATTGCATTAAACTTAAAATAAATTTGAAAATATATGACAGCTTTTTTTGTATTCAAACATTACCTCAAGGAATGGTGTGCTTCTCTAGACATATATATTATATCACTTAGTAAAGTTTCACTATATATATCCTGCACAGTTCCTTAGTAGGTATAAAAACATAAAGGTTTCTTCATATAAATTCTGCACATTTTCTTAATAGGATTATTTTTAGGTTTCAACAGTTTTTAAAAAAATGTAGCTATCAGGAATGGGATGTTTTCACATTACAATTTCTGACTAATTATTGTTTTTCAGAAAGCTATTGATTTTTGTATATTCATTGTGTATCTGAATACTGAGCTTTCAAGTTAATTCATTATTAATTTTAGAGACACTGAAGTGAGGACCAGAGAGTTTATCAGCTTTCCCAAGTCATAAAGTTGGTCTCGTGTTGGAATTGGTATTGAGCCTAATTTTCTATAATTCCAAAGATAATGCTCCTTATACCACTCCTTATCACTTCCCAAATATATCTGTAGAAATACGATTAGCCAAACAAGGGAAATTATAGCAGTAAGCTCTCTGTACTGGTCAGAGTGTTCTGTTCAACTCTCAGCACCAAATTTTAAGGGTGACACTGACATTTAAAAGAGTGTCTAGAATGAGCCTGTGATATGAGGAATGATTGAAATCAAGAAAATAAAGCTGTACAGCTTCAATGGCTAGAGTCATGATTGGGAAGCAGTTAAAGGACACTAGATTCTGGCACATTATGTCAGAACTCTTAACACAGTGAGTTGTTCTCAGATGGAATAGGGTATTTTGGGAGGTATTAATCCACCTGATATTGGAAGTGCTCAAGGAGAGGCTGGGTGAGCATCTCTTGAGCATGGTGTAACGGGGATGGGAATGTGGATGAAGAAATCCCTAAGTTTTCTCCTGGTCCTTTGATTATTTCTGAATTTAGCTTTGAAAAACCCTAATTCTTATGTTAGCCATAGGAATTGGATGTAGTTAACACTACTACTTACGGGGTGAATTAAAAAGCACAAATTTTCTAAACCTTATTTTATTTAGTAAATTTAGTCTTCTTTCCCAGCTTTACAACAAATTCTGACAGATCTCTAAATAGAATCTGGTTTATGTTCTACTCTTTTATTCCTTTGTCTACCCTTTCCTGTTTGTTCTAATGAATTGTGACAAAACAAAACAAAACAAGGATAAACAACAAACACAAAACAAACTCCTGAATAATCAAAGGGTGATGATAAACTTGGCCATGTCTTCAGTAAAAAAAAAAACAACTGTTAGCTGGGCAGACAATCATTAGCTGTCTCCCTCCTTTCAGCTTGATGATATTCACTCATTCACTTATTCATGATGGGTTTTTTGGGCTCCAGCTAGTGTGGAGCTCAGTGTTGGGGGGCTGTGAGAGATGCAACAATGTCTTTGCCTTAAGAAATCCTGGCTGGAAGGGAAGAGACTATGTAATGGAAGTGGGATGGGGAGAAGGTAACCGAGGCTTAGAATATGGGATGCTCCGAAAAATGATTCTGTCCCATTCCTGTTAAAGCCATAACAAATGCTTCTGCAATGGCATCACATTCTTTCCTTTCCCACTTTTACTCCTATCAGCCTGGGGAAGAGGAGAGGAGACCGCAGGGTGTGAAGGACTGGTTTGGGTTAAGAAAGGGGATTACGTGAAGCAGAACCTCCATAGATTCTTCTCTTTGGTCCACTTCAAACTTTATTAAGAGTGAACAACAGAGGAAGTTCTGAACAAGGGTGAGGTTTATGGGTTTGAAGTTTACTAGAATTTATTGTGATGTCATGAGCAGAGACTCTGCCATTTTCTACTATTTAACTAATCCCTTAGCTTTCCTTGGTCTTAGGTTTTTCACCTATAAAATGGGGATAGCAACATCTGCTTTTGAAAATACTCATAGGACTGTTTGGACAAATGAGATAATGAATGTGAAAGTTTTTATTTTTATTTTTATAGTCTAAATGCTACTCAAGAATAGGTTAATTATTATTATTTTATTTTTTTAAATTGAAGTATAATTTACAATGTGTTCATTTCAAGTGTACAGCAAAGTGATTCAGTTATATATATATATATATATTCTTTTTCAGATTCTTTTCCATTATAGGCTACTACAAGATACTGAGGATAGTTCCCTGTGCTACACAGTAGGTCCTTGTTGGTTATCTATTTTATATATAGTAATGTATATATGTTAACCCCAAACTGTTATTATTTTTTCCATCTTTTTTTTAAAAATTGAAGTACAGTTGATTTATAATGTTGTGTTAATTTCTGCTGTACAGCAAAGTGATTCAGTTTATATATATATATTCTTTTTAATATTCTTCTCCATTATGGTTTATCTCAGGATGTTGAATATAGTTCCCTGTGCTATACAGTAGGACCTTGTTGTTTATCCATTCTATATGTAATAGTTTGCATCTACTAACCCCAAACTCCTAAAACTATAATTCAAAGAGATGCATGCACCCCTATGTTCATAGCAGCACTATTCACAATAGCCAAGACATGGAAACAACCTAAATGTCCATCAACAGATGAATGGATAAAGAAGATGTGGTACATATATACCTCGGAGTATTACTCAGCCATAAAAAAGAATGAAATAATGCCATTTGCAGCAGCATGGATGGACCTAGAGATTATCATACTAAATGAAGTAAGTCAGAAAGAGAAAGACAAATACCATAGGATATCACTTATCTGCGGAATCTAAAATGTGACACAAATGAACTTATTTACAAAACAGAAACAGACTCATGGACATAGAGAACAGACTTATGGTTACCAAGGGAGAGGGGGGTGGGGGAGGGATGGACTGGGAGTTTGGTGTTATTATTATTTTTAATCGCAGAATTCTTGTGCTTAGGATATGTCTTTATATCTATATTTGTTAGCATAGATTGATTTTGAGTAGCTCTTGTAGCTCCTTTTAACATGTTGTATCACCCCATATCAATCATCGATGCAGTTACACATTGAAAACTTGATGCTTAAGACAGAAGCCAGAGGTTCAGAAAATAACCTGGCTCTATGTCTGAAATGGTTAGAGTGAATCCAGTCACTGGGGTTTTACATAAAAGCCGTAAGTTCAGATCTCACTCAAACTGCTCCTATGGTGTTTTAGAAAAATAGACATGTCACAGGGTTGCTGGTGAGGAAACTTCTTGAACTTCCCAGAATGACACCACTGCCATTTAAATAAATTAAATAAATTAATAAATTAAAATATTCTTATTTTATTTCAAGAGAAGCTAGGTAGTTTGAAACTTTAGATTAGGAAGTGGAAGCTCTGTTTTGGTTTTAGCCTGAACTATGCTGTACTTGTTTAGACTTGTTAGACTTACTCTCTGGTTTGTTTTAATAACAGTTTTCTAAAGAAGCAGCTTTTCCTTTTCACCATCTAGTAATGTTGAGAAAGTTCATGGGGATCCTTGTCAGTAGAGGGCTTTGCAAAGTAGCATTATCACTCTGTAGCACACTGGAAAAACCACTCCTGGTTATCAAAAGGCAGTTTCCTTAATAAGCTATCAAAATTATTATACCTCATCACATGGTCTCCTTTGTGGGTGGGCTATTATGTTTGGCAAAGAAATGTGGCATAGTACTTTTGTTTGAAGAAACCTTTCCCTCTCTGGAAGAAACATGTAATCTCAGTATAGCACTGTGGAAAATTGTGCGGAGGCTTTATTGTTTGAATATAGTGGCACAGGACATCTTTACTTAGGAGATTCCTGTATCTCCACATACCATCTTTATGTGAATGTCTTGGGATGCTCATGACAAATTGGGAACTCTTCCCGTAACTTTGTCTTAATGACGAGGTACAGTGGAACAATGGTTCATTATGCTTCCTTTTAGTCATTATTACTTTAAGGAGTCCTTAGAGCTCTAAATAACACAGCAATCCAAACACATGTTAAGGTCTAACTTCTGTCAAGATCCAGGCTGGCTTGCACTTGTTTTCACGCTCTCATTTGTACAGGAAGAATGAACAGGGAAAAAAATGTACCTGGCCAGCCTGGGCTTCTTGGACATGTGACCTGTGAAGTCATACGTGAGGGCACCATGCTCAGAGGGGTCCAGTGCTTAGTCTGAATGCTTTTAAACTTCTGCTGTTACCACCTTGAAATTCTGAACACTTTTTGAACAGGGATCCCCACATGTTCATTGTGTACGAGGCCTCACAAATTATGTAGCAGGTCCTGCTTTGAGGTCATTAACTGTTTTATTAACTGTTAGAAAATCCCAGATATTGAAAAAAAAGAGAACGAGATGAGGTGGGGTGTCTAGTGAGAGGAAACATGTGCTAAGGAAGTTAACTATTAATAGAACCTGTGTGTATTTATGTTATTGTTTTAATAGTGGTCTCTGTATTGGGTAGATTTCTGTCGTATATAAAGAGCTTTCTACCTCCTACATTCCTATGTTTACAAGTCTAGAAAAAATTCCTTGGGAGTGGAACAAAATAGGGAGTGGATCCGGGGAAATGTGAGAGCTCTTGATAATTCTGCGTCATGAGCATATTTGGCCGGCAAATCTGTTGCTCAGATTCCAGCATCAGGCCTTTAAATGGCTCATTACCAAATGGATCCTAGGCAGGTGCTTGTTCTTGTGATTATTGCTGTTGTCTAACTTTTGACCAAGCGCACCTCCTTCATCTATGATCAAATGTCACCCTCTCCATGAGGCCCTTCCTGACCATGCTACTGCAAATTGCAACCCATCCCATACCATTCCTGACACTCCTGATTCCCTTTTCTTCACTTATTTTAATGTGAATGCATGAGGTTTGGCACACAGTAAGTGCTCAATAACCATGAATTGAATAAAGGGAATGAGAGAATGAGTGGATAACATGCATTTCTAACATTAAAGGTTAAGCTTTGATAAGAGTAAAAATATCAGCTTTATTCTTACCCCATTTTCTCCTCAGCTGTTTTTCTCTCTGTACATTGATTCTAGTTCTCAGAATTCTGAGCTCAACCCCCCCACCCCAAACAGTACTGTTTTTGTGAATCTATGATCTCTAGCCAGTTTAAGATCTAGGAGTTTTCCAGTCTGAGTCTCCGCATGTTATTTAGTAACAGTATTTTCTAATGTCACCATCGGAGTGGAGATAAGAAAACGTGTTCCTTGTAGAGGAGGATGTGAGCAGTATAGGATATTGCTGGTCATAAGGGGATCTTGCTATTTCTGAGGGAAATTTACCTGCGCCTTTTCATCATTCTTTGGTGTGGACCATGTTTACTTCCAGAGAGGAACTCTGTAGGGATATCTCTTTCAGTCCTTCATCTCACTCTTCCCGAGAACGCTGGAGACATTGGTATTGTCAGTTCCGGTGATACTCAAAGCGCGTTTCAAATCGCTAGCCTACTTCGGGTAGCTCTCCTTTTGTATCAAAATCAGCTATTTGTTAAAACACTATGTACTAACTTAAGCCTCAAGAGACTTTTTAATCAATGTAATATTTAATTAGTTTGAAGTACCCTGTTTTCCACTTAGAGTTGAAAACTAAACTCTTTGGCTAAGATATACTTTGACCATTAACTTAGTAAGTGAAGAGTTGGTACAGGTGTACCTCATTTTATTGTGCTTCACTTTTATTTCGCTCCATAGATACTGCTTTTTTCTTTTTTTTTTTACAGTTTGAAGGTTTGTGACAACCGGGTGTGGAGCAAGTCTATTGGCGCCGTTTTTTCAACAGCCTTTGATCACTTTTACATTTTGCTGATTGTTGCAATACTTCAAACTTTTTCATTATTATTATATTTGTTATGGTGATCTGTGATCAGTGATCTTTTGTTTTTTTTTTTCATTGTGATCAGTCCTTTTTTTTTATTGAAGTATAGTTGACTTACAATATTATATTAGTTTCAGGTGCACAACCTAGCAATTCAATATTTTTATAGATTGCATTCCATACAAATTTATTGTAAAATACTGACTGTATTCCCTGTGCTGTATATTACCTCCTTGTAACTTATTTATTTTATACCTAATAGTTTGTACCTTTAATCCCCTTTGCCTATTTTGCCCCTCCCCCCTCCCCCTACTCTGGTAACCACTAGTTTTTTCTCTGTGTCTGTGAGTCTGCTTCTGTTTTGTTATAATTGTTTGTTTGTTTTATTTTTTAGATTTCACATATAAGTGAAAACATACAGTATTTCTTTGTCTGTGATCAGTGATCTTAGATGTTACTATGGCAAAAAAATTACAACTTGCTGAAGACTCATGATGGTTAGCAGTTTTTAGCAATAAAGTCTTTTTTAATTAAGGTAGGTACATTATTTTTTAGACATAATACTATTGCATTATGTTATACAGTCCAAACATAAGTTTTATCTCTACTGGGAAACCAAAAAATTTGTGTGACTCACTTTTTTGTGATATTTGCTTTATTGCAGTGGTCTAGAACCAAACCTGCAATATCTCTGAGGTACGCCTGTACATGGATAAAGTAATGAAGGAGAAACATGAGAGTAAGTGTACAAAATATAACCCATGTTTGGTATACCCAAATGAGGTGCCTTCTTTTAAACAATCATTTCTGTGTACTTTCATAATTTTGTCTTTATTCTCTTTAAGTCTTTCTTTTTTTTTTTTTTTTTTTTTGGCCTCGCCCTGTGGCTTGCGGGATCTTAGTTCCCCAGCCAGGGATCGAATCCACCCCCTCGGCAGTGAAAAGCAGAGTCCTAACCACTGGACCGCCAGGGAATTCCCCCTCTTAAAGTCTTTGAGAAGGACTTCTGACTAATCTAAAATTCAACTTACTGAAATGAGAAATGAATGGCACCATCACAGTAATTTAGTTTTCAGTTTGAGAGGCTGGTGTCACATTCCATCTACTTACTACGCTTAATCTGATTTTTTAAAAAGAGGAACAATAAGACTGGCACTTGATTCTGTCAAGTTATAGGCATATACATTTGTTTTTTAAATTCCTTGCAGTGGAAATAATGACTTTTTGGGCGCTCAAAGTCATGTGCAATAAATATAACAGTGAAGATTATTTCATTTCACAGCCAGGAATTGGAGGGATAAATTTTAGTATAAAAATCAAATAGATCTTTCTTAGACTGTCAAAAGTTTTTTTATTTTTTCTAACAAAGTGCCTATGAGTTGCTGTGTTGGGTTACTTTGGGCAATTGTCTTATGATTTTGTTCTTAAAGTATGTAAAAATTATTTCAGTGTAGGAAAATAAGAGGAAAACAGTTAAAATGAGGATATTGTCTCTGAGTTTTAGTCTAGGTCAGAGATTTTGAAGATTTTAAGTACTTCCAAAAGTGAAACAATCCCTGCAAACTCGCTGGACACTGTATGTTTTCATTTCCCCAGGGGGAAGGGGAATAGCTGAGGTGGCTTCCTGCGTAAGGCAAGGGTGGAGAAAGCTGGCATTTCCCAGGGTGTCCAGGAGGGAGATGAGTGGATGTGTTGTTTCCATGGACACACCACTGATCCATTTTTTCCTTTTAGGTGGTGACCAATGTGACTGGACTTAGTCTGGTGAGGTGTACGCTATTGGAGATTTGCTCCCATAAACTCTTCTCAATTTTTTCTCTACAATCTTTATACAAGTATCTTACTTCCAAAATAGAATTACTTTGTGATTTTACTTTGGAGATTTGCTTAATTCTTTCTAATGGGATATGGTTAAGCTAATGAAATATTCCCAAAAGTAGTTGTTATTTTATTTTATTTTTTAAATGATCATAAAAGCGCACACCAGTATATTCAGGAACCTATTTATTCTCTTGTCTGCTTGTAAGGCATTTAAGGCATTATGACTTTTGTTCTAGCTCTATTTGCATTTGGAACCCTCAGTGAAAATTCCTAGTTTTCCTGAATAACTGTATGCAGTCATACCTTTAGAACACATGCTGCTTTAGTACGAGTTGTAAGGTGCACCGGGTGTAAAAAGGGTGGAAGCAAGGGTGGGCTGTGATTCAAAAAAGGAAAATGCGGAACAAGGGGCTACTTGTGGATTTCATTGGATACATGATTCAATTTAGTTAATTAGGAGATAGAAGCATCAGGAAAAGCGGAGCTTGTGCCCACACAACTCACACAGTCTAATACAGTAACCTTTAGACAACAGCTGTAACCTAAAAGGCCCACGCCAAAAACAACAGAGCAGGGCCCAGTGCCTGTCCCTAAAAGCAGGACAGCTGAAATGGTGGCTGAGTTTAACAACAAAAAAGAACAAAGCAAAACAAACAATAATCCAAACCAAGGTTTTCTGAAAGCAAAATGTACTAATTAGAAGTTGGACATTTCGAGAGCACTGTCTTATGGAAAAGTGCCAATTTTATCTGTGGATTTTTGGTTCCTACCCACTGGCTGAGAAAATATTTCAAGTTATTGCATCTTTCTGGGTGGAACTGAAACATTGTATCCTTCTAATAAAAATTCTAAATTGGGCTTAGCATAGTAATAATTTATGCTATGGGACTTTGAAGAACAAAGAGTAATATCTTTCTACCCACCCTGATTTTGCATCAGTTTTCTTTTCACAAGGCAATGAAGAGTTATTTTTATAGATAGTAATGTCCAATATACATTAAAATGAATAAATCCACATCTGTGATATTATGCATCAGTTTTTAAAAAGTACTCCTGACGGTTAATTTCAGTGGCAGAAAATGCTGCAAAACTAGGATGTTGATTTCCAAAGTGTTTTTTTCTTTAAAAAAATTATAAGTTGTAGCTAATGATAAGTGATTGTGCCAGAGATTTCCAGGTTACTTCCAAATAGAGGATTTTGGAAAATTAAAAAAAAAAAAAAGCTGGATCATTTAAGGAAAGTAATTCATTTCACACTTTGACTCTTTCCCAGAACAAACATAAAAAATGCACTATTCTCCTTCCCGGTATTAACGAAATATTTTCCAAATCCATTGCTTTGCATGCATTGCATTCCTTTATCAGGATCTTATTCAGTTTGTGACTCTGCTGGAAACTGATATGTTAGAATTAATCTGATACATGCTTTTACCTACTTTTCTCTTGTTTAATGCTTAGCTTAAGTACGAGGACATTCATTTTAATTTTGTTAGGCTTTCTGGGCACACTTCCACAACCACAAATAAAAAGTTTCAAGTCATTTGTTTTATTTCTTTTTCTCTCCTCCTTTTAAAAGATTTTAACTTTTTGGTGAATTAATTGTTTAAAAAAGTTTCCAAGTTAGGGATCTGTTTTTTGATCTATTGCTTGTTGAATATAAATTTAAGGAAAATCTGCATTTTTTTAAGGTACATAGAAGGTTAATCAAACTGCCTTAAAAACTTCTGACTGCTATTGAAAACATAGGCACAGTTTCTGTGGAAATCAAGAACATTTGCCCTGTACTCAGGTTCGGAAAACCAAGGGTTACAGCGGGTCACCAGGGTTAAGAGAGTGGCAGAGACTTGTCGTCCATGAAAGGTGACAGTTCTGTTTTTCCACTTACGGGGCTCAGCGGCAGGGGCAGCTAGCAACGCGTCTGTCGTTCGTATAAGCACCCTCCTCCGTGAGTTATAACTGCATGCAAGACTTACTGTGATGGCCTGGAGTCTCTCCTTCACCAGCTCAGCTTCTTCCATTCTAGAAGTCAAGGACAGGCAGCCAGTGAGGGAAGTCCCAAACTACCATCAAGCAGGAGCCTCCTGGGGGAGAGGAGTGGAGGTGACAGAGAAGCAGGGAGAAATCCGCTTTGGCAGCGGTGGAGAAAAGCAGAAATCCCCGACCCGGCAGGAGCGTCTCTGAGCAGATGTACAGATCAGGCCAGACACATGTAACGAGCGTATGCTGGGGAAGCAGCCGCTGAGGCTGCCGGCACGGGCTGACTGACAAGTTTGAACGGCAGCCGTACAAGCCCTTTTCCTTCAGGAGCTGCCAGCTCTTTGTTGTCATGTGCACAGTTAGCGAGGCACATTTTCTTATTAACTGTTCCTTACCCAATTCATTTTTTGCTAGGAGTAGCACTAGAAGCCCATGCACTGAGCGCTTGATCAGCCTCTGCTCTAGCCACGCACAACCAGATCTCTGCGTGTGTGGGTCTGTGTGTATTTGTACAAAGTTGTTTACCTGTACTGTTCTCCAGAGATGCAAAGACAAAGCCTTACCTTGACTGGGCCAAGTCACTTGCTTGCCTTTCTTCCTTTAATTGCATTTAGATAAGAATACAAAATTCTAGAGTAACTTTAGAATTTAATATAGTGGTAAATTTACATCAGGCTGCCCTTCCCCTCCTACTTCAGCAGTTTGTTTCAAATTTTGGAATCTATAGGTCATGGAGAAATCAAAGGCATTAACGTGACTCTGTTAAGAACTTGGTCCACCGGCTGTGTTTTCAGTGTGGTTTAAATGTCAGGTACCACCCTCCCTTATTTCTTGTCTTGGATTTCTACGGAATGCAGTTCTTTCTTGGATCCTATTCAGCAATGACACTCAGGAAGTTGCCCATCTTGACCTCACCAGTTATGCAAGAGAAAGGAGTGAGACTTTGAAAGTGTGATGAGACATTCTGTAACTCATGTAGTCCGACACCATGTGAGTATTCCCTGGCCCTTTAGAAAGGGGAAGTCAAGCCCAGCGAAACTCTTAGATCAAAGCAGAGGCTGGGAAGCTTTATGACTGACTTTGTTTTCTTTCCCCTACCATTTCTTTAATTATATTTTGATGTAATAAATCCTAATTACCATCTACCTCATTGTTACATGTTTAGACGCTATCAAGCACCTTCATATCAACATTCAGCTGAAGAGGTTAAAAGGACACCCCACACATTGAACAGATGTTCTAATTTCCTTTGCATTATTGATATTAGTAATAATAATGGCTAACATTTGTTGAGTACTCACTATAGGCAAATGCTTTACGTTGGATTTATCTTACAAGGTGCTGGCAGATATCAGCCCTATTTTAAAAATGAGGGAACTGAGGCTCAGAGAGGTAATTTGTCACACAGGTAATAAGTAGCAATGCCAGGATTGGAACCTGGATTTTCTAATAGCCATTCATCAGTTCTGCCCAAGAAACAGGGCAAGGTGAAACACAGGCTGAAGGTTACATCAGTCGTTATGAGAAAGAGTTGGGCCCCCAGCCTCCTCCTCCATCTAGCTCCCAGAACACTTAGAGCTGGGTATAAACTCCTTAGTTAGAACTCTGTGGGGATCTCCTCTGGGTAACCTTTGTGGCCCTAGTGAGAAAAGATTTCCCTATATTGTCATTTAAAGTCACCCTACCATAGAACCCTAAGGTGAACCCCACCAGTTTCCACAGTCTGAAGTCATACATGAGTGTAGTTTGTCTTTACTCATACATCCTCAAGGGACATTTAGGGAGACTAGAGAATGGGAGAACTGACCAGGTGTGGGCCAAGCTTGATTGCTATTGGATGAATATTTAAGCTTAAAAGATCAAACCTTTAAAATTTTTGATTTTGTTTATCTGCAGATCCTGGCTGAAATTAAAGACAAGAGAGCGGTAGTGATAAATATCTCAGTCAGAATTGCATGTTTGCTGCTCAGAACAGATGGCAGCCATCCAATTATTAGTCTGGATCTTTTCCTAAAACCAATTTACCTCTTAAATCTCATTTCTGTAATGGGAGAACCCAAGTGTTTTCTAGTGTAAGGGGAGGACTAGATTAAATAAGAGAATCAGGGAATTTAGGAGGGAGCAAAACTGTAATAACTGATTCGGATCATCATGTGTTTATTCATTTATTTAGTTGATAATACTAATAATTGCTAATTTTCAGCATTTGTTATCCATTTATTCTGCACATATTTGTTGAGCACCTATGATGTGTCAGGTACTGTGCTCGATGTTTGAGATACATGGATAAACAAAATTCCTGCTCTGCTGGAACTTATATTCTAGTAGGCAGTAAAAGATAAATATAATAAACAAGCAAAATATAGGGGGTGAGAAGATGACTATGTTGGTCTGAGTCCTTTTGAAAAACAAATGCCAAGATGGGTTAAATGTGTTTGATTTTATTAGGAGAATGACAGTATGAGAGAAAATGGGGAGGTAGGCAGCAAAAGCTGGAGCTGGGAAGGTCTGGGAGAGTGGTCAGACCATGGTGCAAATTTGACCAGACTGAAGGCGAGAGGGAGAGAAAGTTGGGTGAAAACAGCCCAACCTGCAGTGCAGTGTAAGGAGGATCGGCAAGGCCATCAGAGAGTGCTGGAGCACTCCAGAGAGGTCCTGTGTCTCCGAGGAATGAGCCTGTTTTCGCATTCCTGCCAGACTCAATCAGTGGCTGGGAGTAACCCCTGAGAGGCACGGTCTTGATGCAAATACAGGGATGGATTTCAGAGTACAACAGCTGGGATCCCTGGTCGATTATATTCCCATAGTTGGATGTCTGAGAGGCACATTCTCATGACAGCCACAGTGATAAACGCTGTGGAAAGAAAATAGAGCAAGGGAGGAGAATAAAGATCTCTAATGGGTGGCAAGTTGCAGTTTAGAATTGGGCTCTTAAGGTAGCCTCAATGAGAGAGGAGCATTTGAACAAGGCCTTGAAGGAGGGGTGGGACTTAGCCATGAGGATAGCAGTGGGAAGAGCCGATCAGGAAAAGCCTGTGCAAAGGGCCTTGGGTGGACTCTTATCTAGCATGTTTTAGGAGCAAGGCCAGTATGGTTAGACAGCTGGGACTGAAGGGAAGCATAACAGGAGATGTGATTGGAATTGTAACTAGTCTCGGTCCATGAACGGGTCTTGTTAGGCCATTGTAAGGACTTTGGCTTTTACTCTGTGTGGGGTAAGAAGCCATTGAGGTGTTCTGAGCAGAGAAGTAACATAACCTAGCATGCTTTGCAAGGATGGAAGCGGGGAGACTAGGTAGGATGCTACAGCAGTAATTCAGCTGAGAAATGATGGTAGCTTGAGCCAAGGTGGTACAATGAGGGTAGTGGGAACTGGTTGAACTGTGGATATATTTTAAAGTAGAACCCATAGTATTTCCTGAGACTGGATATGGGGTTTGAGAGAAAGAGAGGGTTCATGATAACTCTAAGATGCTTGGACTGAGCAAATGGAAGTTGCCATCAATTGAGATACAGAGGTTGTGAAATAATTTTTTTTTTGAGGAAGAGGGTAGATACCAAGTGCTCAGTTTTGGACAAGTGGATTAGTTATCATGTGGAAATGTTGAATAGACAATTGGATATATGAGTTTAGAGTTCAGGAAAGATGGCTCATCTGGATTTATAAAATTTATTTTATCTCTGGTAATAAGTAGGACCACAAAATATCTAGAACTATGGTCCACAAAGCAGCATAATCTAGTGAACTAGTATTTATTCAATGTTAAATATATTATCTATGACCAAATTCAGTCATTGTAAAATAGATACACAATAGAGCTCTATCTGCTCTCAATTATCTTATTAAAGTAATTTTACTAACTATTTTGTTGTTTGCCAACCAATGTAAGTGAGGATGGCAAGAGTTAAAAGTTACAGTCCATTACCTGAGCTTATATTAGGAGTTAAGAGACATAAGAGCTTCTGAGACAGTGCGTTTTCTTAAAATGAATTTGCTTTCTGGTTGGAGAGGTAAGACATAGGCTTGAAACAATTAGAGGACAAAAGAATAGTAAACAAACTGTCACTGTATTCTGATAAAACGTAGTGCTGACTATTGCACTAATTGAGACCAGGATAGTATAGCGTGGTTAGTAATAGTGGTGTATGGCACAAAAAGTAAGTGCAAAATAAGTTGAAGAAGATAAAAATTAATGTGAGTTGCAGGAAAGCTACTACAGGGAGAAAGCAGAACTTAAAAGCAGAGAAGTCATTTCTAAGTGTCAGAGGGAGGGAAATACAATGTATTCAAAGACCAGAAAAGAAATTGTCCTTACCTGGGGCAGAGAGGAGAATTAGATAGAAACACTGATAGAAATATATATCCATACATAGAATTTGATGTTCAGGGAAAGTGAATTAGGGGAGTGGGTGAAGAAAGATCAATTTCGTATTTCAGAAGAATAAAACTGTCAACTCTTTTCAGAACATATAGGAAGAGGGAAAGATTAGGTAGGAAGATCTTTTAGGAAGGTAGGAAGTATGAAATATGAGTGCTTGTGGATAGAGCCTAAAAAATTGCCAATGTTCTGTAAAAGGAAGGGTGCCCAGGCCTTTTTCTAACCTTCAGGTGTGAGCCTGGAGGCCAAGGAGTAAATGAATAAGTAGGACAAAGTAAGTGGAGTAGTACTTAAGGTGCTAATACAAATATTTAAAAACCCAAGGGTGATGGCAATGGGAATGATTTATAAGGGAGAAATCCAAAAGAAATTTCAGTAAGAGGGTTAAATTAGACAGAAGCATGAGAATTTGATAGGTTCCAAATTATGGACAAAACAGAGCCTTAGATTAGAGATTTTGGATTGCAAACCACAGAGAAATAAAATCCAAATAAAATAATGGCAGGAAGAACATTGAAGGAAACCAAGGGTAGGAAGTAAATAATTCTAAGATGTATATGTGAAAAGATTTTCTAGAGCCTTTCTGAAGCCAGATCCCATTAGAAAAGTGGGTGCTCTCTCTCTGACCCTTCTCTCTCTTGTTCTCTCTTTCTTCCCTTCTTTCTTTATGACTTCTCAGACTTCTGGAGGTCAGAAATGGTGTCTGCCTAAGGAGAGAGTTTCCTTCTCATAGTCAGTAGATGTTTAACCAACGTGTGAAGTATGGATAGATGAATGAACAAATGATCAGAACTCAGGTACTCGGGCTCCCATGTAGTAGTGACACCCCTTTACAATTTCATATCCAGTTCCATAATTGTATCCCTATGATCACCAAACTGTTCTTTGAAACCTCTGTATCTCTGAAAGAATCATTAAAAACATCCTGATTCTCAGATTTGTTACGTGATAACCAGTCTGTCTCTATTCTTGTTGCCCTTGACTCTTACTTTCACATCCTTTCCTTCTCTAGTATGGGATGGTATTTAATTGCTATAAGCAAGTAACAAACAGGTATGTAAATGGGGTGATCACATAAATTCCAAGAGATTCCTGATACTGGTTTATATTTATGCTGGGGTTCTCTATATAGCTGGGTTGACAATATGCCTATTTCTTTGTTAGGTAATTTGAGCTTTATGGTTTAGAGGCTAAATGAGGAAAATGCAATAGGCTTCAAGACCGTCTATGGTGCATGTGCTCATCTTACTTGAACTGTTCACAGCACTGGGCAGAGTTGATTCCTCTTTCCTTCTTTCTTCACTTGGCCGCCATGATATGCACTCTTGATTTTATTCCCACCTCACTAGTCTCTCCTTCTTAGCGTTCTTTGCTGATTCCTTCTCTTTTCCCCAACCTGAACACGAGGGTTCAGTTACTGGTGCCCATTTCTTCTCTATTATTCTCTACTCACTCCCTAGAGATCTCATTTCATCTCATTCTAATGCCATTTATATGCCAAGACTGCATTTATTTTTACCTACAGCTTAGACTCCCCTTCTGCCCTAGGATCTTAAGAACTCACTTACCCCAAATACCTGCATGGCTCATTCCCTCACCTTTTTTTGGTCTTTGCCAAGATGTCACCTTCTCAGTGAGGCCTCCCCCTGACCACACTATAGAAAACCACAGACCTCTCTGATTCTAGCAATCCCCCTCACCTGGATCTATTTTTTGCCATAACCCTTATCATCTTCTACAATACTATATAATGCACCCTTTTTGTTTGTTGGTTGCTTGGATTATTGTCTTTCTTCTTTCACTATGGGGGCAACTTCCACATAGTGAAGGGTTTTGTCTGTATTTGGAAATCAACGCTTGAAAAGATTCAGTAACCTATCAAGGGGTTACATATCCAGTAAGCAATGAGACCAGGATTTTAAATCTGGGATTGTCTTGTCCCAAAGCTCCGCCACAGTCCACTATATCATCCTACCTCTATTTTTCCTCAGTTGGAATGAGACACCATAGCACCAGGTTTAACTACATATATTATTACATGCCTAGAATAACACATTATGCATGAGGAGCCAACTTGGTCACTTTGGTAATTTGTGGAATTGATTTTTTAAGACTGCACACAATCTATAACCATTTTTCTTTAGGGATTTGTTTAAAAATTAAACTACAGCTTTTCTGTAAGTGAAGTATTCCAGAGGTATACCAGTACCAAAAAAAAAAAAAAAAAAAAATTCTACTAGCAGATATTTAAAGTGTGTGTGTGGATAAGCGGATAAGCATGCTGCTTTCTCTTTGAACAACTTACAGTTCTTTCAGGCTGAGTTTCCTAGAATTCAAACAACTGCTTAATTTAGTGGAAAAGAATATTTAACTAAACCAATTGTTGGACTTTTTGGAGATGAAGGAAGCAGCTGTTTTCTGAACTCAGCCTCAGTTATATAATAGCCTATCAAAAATAGCCACAGACAAAAAATTACCTATTAACAAATGAAACATACATAGCAAAAAAATCCCCCCAAACACCCATCAAACAAAATGCAAGTGTTCCATAATTTATTTCTTTTCTCATGTGCACATAAAATGAGAAGTTAATGTTTAACATATTTAGGATCTTATATTTTAGTTTCCTCTGACTCAGTTTACAAATGGACATGAAGATAATCAGCATCGTAAAAATGTTAGCATTGATGTCAACATCACCAGGGATAAGTCATCTTGAGAGTACATACCCTTGATATGATGTGATGGGAATGGCACTTTACCTTTGTGATCTTCCTCACCAAAAACTCTGAAAAACTTCAGAGTCTAAAGAGTCTACAATTATCATTCTAGCAAGATCAAGGACTATAGGTGCCTCAGTACAATGAATTCTCCTCTATCAAATCACCACCCACACATCCAAACCTAGTGGCTTTCATACCCGTGTATAGTGTACACCATAGAGGGGATGAAAGTACCATCTAAGCTGAACTTTAAGTGTACTTTTTTTGAGTCAGAGCATTTGGTGAGGACTGTTTGCCTTATGCATTTTCCTGCCTTTGTTAGCAGTGTAAGGAAGCTGCCTTTCCCTTGGCATTGTTTTCGGGTTTGGGTGTTTTCAAAAATGCTGTTCCACTGTGATACCTTCACTTGATGCTTTCGTTTTCAGTCAGTCAATTCAATATTTAAAATATTTGGATCAAGAATGTTCCTGAAGTCAAAAGTATTTTGAATGGTGTCCACAATATGTGATACTACACGTACTCAACTGGATATTTAAATTGTCCAGTTTGCCTCTGTGTGTACTCAGCTGCTTTTTAAACTTGAAAAGTTTGAACTTTCTTTGTTTCTTGTTTTGAAAAATTATTTTTTATTTTTCTCCTCAAATTTGTGATTTTAGTTGAAAGAGTAACTGTAAGTTTTAACATTTGAGTAGTTGGATTTTTTTGCCCTAGGTTTGCACAAAGAAATATTGAGTGGGGCCCCTTGTATTTACTAAAATTTTCACATTCCCTTTTTACTTTCTCCTTAAGTTTGAATCTCAGGTTTTGTTGGTATAGCAAAATAAATAACCTTCTATATGTATTGGGATCATATATGCAAATAGAGAAGTTGAAACCGATCATTGAGGAGCTATCCTCCCCATAAAGGAGTCACTGATTCCCTAATTCTGCTAGACTCTTGAATTTAGACTCGGGGATTCCTGGTTCTCATATTTAAATCTCAAACACCTGTATTCCCGGAGAAGTTTCAGAGAACAGTTTGGCCATCACAGGAATGCAATTATGGAATTGGGTGTGGAATTGTAAAGGGGTGTCAGTACTACATGGGAGCCCGAGTACCCTGAGTTCTGATCATTTGTTCACTCATCTATCCATACTTCACACATTGGTCAAACATCTGACTGTGCAACTGACATTGTGCTATGTGCTAGAGACAGAAATGAATAAGACAATGAGCTCTTTTCAGTGGAGGAGACAGGAGATAGAAGACAAGTAAACGCTGTGTGAAAAGTGCTGGTCACTAAAGTCAGACTCAGGGCAGAGGGAAAGCCAGAGTTCACCTAAGTCATCCTAGCAGAGATGACAGCTGAGCCGAGTGTCTGAATCTTTTAGATTTGGACAATTAGGAGTTAATTAATCAAGAGAATGAGTCAGGTTGGAGGGTGGGGAAGCAAAGGGGAAATAGCACAGCCACAGTCCTGATTTTCTAGATCATCCTAGACAAACGGAATATTCTCCCTGGATACAGATTCCTTAGCAGATGATAGAATGACTGACTTACCAAGTTGTCCACATGCAGACTTATAAGTCCCGAGTTTATTATGTAAGGTATGTGGTATTCAAAGACTATTTGTGTGTATGACCCAGCAATCCCACTACTGGGCATATACCCGGAGAAAACCATCATTCAAAAAGAGTCATGTATCACAATGTTCACTGCAGCTCTATTTACAATAGCCAGGACATGGCAGCAACCTAAGTGTCCATCGACAGATGAATGGATAAAGAAGATGTGGCACATATGTGCAAAGGAATATTACTCAGCCATAAAAAGAAATGAAATTGAGTTATTTGTAGTGAGGTGGATGGACCTAGAGTCTGTCATACAGAGTGAAGTAAGTCAGAAAGAGAAAAACAAATAACGTATGCTAACACATATATATGGAATCTAAAAAAAAAAAAAAAAAAAGGTTCTGGAGAACCTAGGAGCAGGACAGGAATAAAGACACAGACATAGAGAATGGACTTGAGGACATGGGGAGGGGGAAGGGTAAGCTGGGATGAAGTGAGAGAGTGGCATGGACATATATACACTACCAAATGTAAAATAGATAGCTAGTGGGAAGCAGCCACATAGCACAGGGAGATCAGCTCGGTGCTTTGTGACCACCTAGAGGGGTGGGATAGGGAGGGTGGAGGGAGATGCAAGAGGGAGGGGATATGGGGATATATGTATATGTACGGCTGATTCACTTTGTTATAAAGTAGAAACTAACACACCATTTTAAAGCAATTATACTCCAATAAAGATGTTAAAAAAAACCCGCAAAACCAAAGACTATATGTATGTATACATATATACACACATATAAATATGTTTGTCTACATATATATTTATTAATGTTCCTTAACTAATTCACATATATCAAAATCTTGATTTCTTAATTAGAAAGTTAATAAATATAGGTAGTTTTGAATCAGAGAGACATGGGCTTATTTTCCAACTTTTCCACTTACTAGGTGAGTGAACTTGGAAAAATCAGTCTCAGAGAGTCTGTTTCTTCAGGTGTAAACTGATCGTAATTATAGTTCTCATAAAAATTTTTGACCAAAGTCAAAGGAATATTTAGGTAAAGGTGATAATGGAACATAATAGTTGCTTAATAAATGGCAACTGTTATTATTAGTTAACTTCTTATTGTACAAGTCAATTTCTTAGACAGGTCTATTAAATCTTGCAGGGACATTATTATTTTTTTCAGTGCTTTCACATTTGCTGAATGCATCTTTCTACACATATAACCTAATATTGTGATTGACTTGTTCAGGAGAAAGACCAGAGTCTCATCCTTCTGTGTGAACCAAGAAGCTATCAGATGGGTTCATTTCCAACATGGGGAAACTGAGGCTTAGATGGACTGATAGATTGGGGCAGGGAGCCAGTTCATTAAATGTTAGCATTCTCTGTCCAGCAGTCCTTCCATTTGACTGTCTGTGGAAATCTTGGAAGTCTTGGTCTGATTCTTTGTTATTATGGAAATATGCTAGAAGCTTATCCAATTAGATTGGCTCCTAGTAGAGTCATCACTCTGAAAGCTAGGGTGCAAGCCAGTTATGTTAAAGAAGATTTACATGGCAAAGCAAGAAATGAGCCAGCTGTCAGTGTGTCTACCCTTCAGTCCATTTTACTTTTGAGAGTGAAGGCTCTGAGGTTTAACCTACTGACAGATTGGATTCCAGACAATAGCAATTCTAGCCTGAAGATTTTTAGAAATAAGTGTTTTGAAAGATGCCAACTGAAAGTTTACTTCTAAAATATTTAATGGGTCTCCCTTTGGAGAGTTGGATGTTTTGTAAGGGCCAGTGATTATTGCATGCCTTAGGCCTTTAAAAAAGAACCTAAACAAAACAAAACCAAAAAAACCCCAAACATTTTCATTTAGAAGTTTTACTCTATTTTAGCATAGTATGAAAAATCGTTATTTTGTGATTAGATCTGTCATCATTAGATCCTTTCCTCTCCTCCCCCCCCTCCCTTCTCTCCTCTCTCCTTTCCCCTCTTTTCTTCTCTCTGGTGAGATTCTAACTGTAGGAGTTAGATTGCTTAATGCCCGTCCAGGGCAAAGATCGAAAGAATTGCAGTATGCAGTTACGCAGTGGTGTGGGTGGGGTGAGAATTTAAGAGAACACTAAGTTCCAAGAAATATAGTTGCCACAAACAGATTTGTAAGACCTCCCTTAGAGCTGAAGGTTAATTAGAGTCCTTATTTCCTGTGAAATGTGAAGTTCTAGGGTATAGTCCAAATAGTGTCAAAGATAGCTGCCGCTTTATACCCACATCGGTTGTCCAACACCCACTGTTTAAAAAAAAAAAAATCTCAGCAACAAAAATATTCCTTTGTATACAGCTAATTTTATTTTAAAATTTATTTTATTGAAGTATGTTGATTTACAATGTATTTATATCTAATTTTAATCTTATAATATAAAAATATTTTTGGAAGAGACATTTAACAATTTAGCTAAAAATTTCCTTCTAAGTGAAATTCCAAACAGCAGTCCACTCTGTTCCTGATAGACATTGGAATTGTTAAAAATGAAATCCTAAGCTAATATGGTACCACAATAGTAACCAGCCCTCTAAAGCCAGCCCCTGAATAGGGAAAGAACAGTAATTCAGTTGGGAAAGAAAGGTCAAGCCAGATGACTATCTCTGGTTAGTTTTGTCTAAGGCTTTATTAACTTACTATGGTTTGCCCATTTGACATTTGATTTTTATCAAGCTGTATTCTTTTTTATAAATTTATTTATTTATTTATTTATTTTTGGCTGTGTTGGCTCTTCGTTTCTGTGCGAGGGCTTTCTCTAGCTGCGGCGAGCGGGGGCCACGCTTCATCGCGGTGCGCGGGCCTCTCACTATCGCGGCCTCTCTTGTTGCGGAGCACAGGCTCCAGACGCGCAGGCTCAGTAGTTGTGGCTCACGGGCCTAGTTGCTCCGCGGCATGTGGGATCTTCCCAGACCAGGGCTCGAACCCGTGTCCCCTGCGTTGGCAGGCAGATTCTCAACCACTGCGCCACCAGGGAAGGCCTCAAGCTGTATTCTTATGTCCCTCTTTTATTTACATATCCCTTTCGGAAATGGGTATGAATGAAATAAAAATCACATCATTTTGGGGTGTGGGCATATCCATTTTCCTTTGTTTGAATTTACCAAATCTGTGTGTGTGTGAAGAAGCCAGAAATGCAGTTTATGATGGCCTAATGAAGTAAGTATTACGTTTCCTGGAGCTATTGAAAGTAGTCAGCTCACTTCCAACAGTGCAGTGTAAACACTTTCAATTTTGTGTCAAGCTTTGTGTGATTGCTGGGTCTTCTCCCTCTTTCCACAAATCTACCAAGTACAAATGCATATGCTGACAAATGGAATGCAAACAAATGGTATGCCATGGGTACACAATGGGTGAAATGTACAGAGAGGCTCTTATCCACCAGTACAAATGGTAGTCCCCAAATGCCACGTTATTTATAACGAGGAGAAGAGACTTCCTAACATAGGGCTCAAAATAAAGAGGGTTTGTCTACAAAAAGAATCTGATGATTCAGTTCTGTGCATTTGTTTATTGATGATCACTTTTTCCCCTTATGTCTTGACAGTCCACCAAAGCAAACTGCATGATCTTCCCCTTGAGAACCAATCCAGAGCTTAGCTTTATTTACAAGTTTCATTATACTAAAGAGCAAAATGTTCTAACTGATTGAATAGATATCACATGGCAGCCCACTGACTGGGAGAAATATTTGACTCCTACAGAGAAGTCCTAAATGTTAGCTGATTCACGGTTAGTTTTGTTTTTGTTTTATATTTACCGTAGCCTGAACCACTGCCTATGGTTCCTTCCTCCCTCCCTCCCTCCCTTCCTTCTTTTTTTCATTATGGTGTTTCTCTACTTCAGGGATCCAAGGGGACGGGAAAGACCTAGACTTTTAGGAGTGGAGTGCCCTCATGGGCTGGGGTCTCCAGCATCAAAGATAATTGCAATGACTACTATATCCTTGATGGTCTCCCCAGCTCTCTAGGATGGGTGTGGCCTGGGGAAGATCTTTTAGTACATAGTGGTTATTCCAATATCAAAATGTAAATTCAACACTCTACAGAAATAACATTTTTGAAAAGAGACTAGATTTTTCTAAAGTCACTTTGGTAAGGTATTAGAATAATAGTTGAGAGTCCTTGCTTCTCACAGCAATATTACTGCAGCTTTTATTCCTGTCTCTGCCAATAGCCCTTGGTTCTTTCCACCAAACCAACGAGTGCTAACACATTATTTGAAGCTTATAGCCAACATTGTGATTCAGGCAGCATGCGTAATTAATCCCATATCATGGCCAGTATTACTTTCTCTCTCTCATCCAAAAGTGCACAGAGCTCTTGATTATTACCTGTATCCTCACTACCTAAATAAAGTTCATCTGTCCCTTTCCCTTTCTCCTTCCTCCCTTTAACCTCCCTAAGAATTGTTATTCTTAGGTGGAACACGACCAAATGGGTCTAGGTATATTTATTAATTTACCACACCTCAAAGTGTTTAGGTCAATCTGAATGATATATTTAGGGATGAAAACACTTCCCATAGTCTAAATGGAACGTAAGCTTGAGCATTAAAGTTTTACTGAGTGGTCAACTCGTGTACGAAAAGAAGTAACCCTTCACTTGAGGCACTAGCTTGAAATAAGTAAGACTTTTGTGGGAATTACAGTCTGCATATCACCTGTGTGTCAGCTGGTGTTGTGTTGGTGCCTCTGTGGTTGGTTGGAAAGATAAATCACTTGGAATGACAAAATCTTGGTTCAAACATGTTGATGAGAATCAAATGATTACTGAAGGTCTTTTGAGATTTAAAACTCTGTTCACGGTGTGAAACTTTTCAATGCTATACACCTTAGAGAGATGACTGTTGTGGCATGGTTGTATTCATGCACTCAGCCAGTATTCATTGTGTATTTGCCATGACTTGGGCACCGTACATGAGGCTGGCGACAGGGTTCTGAGCAGATAGACACTGTCTCTGCTCTCTTGAGCCTTAGATTTCAGTGGTGAAAATAGACATGAGAAAAGCAAACACATAACCACAGTTTTACATAGTGTTAACTGCCATAGAGAAAACAAAGCAGGGATTTCAGTAAAGTTACTGGTTATGGGTAGTGGCAGTGGTAGGGCATTTAGCTAATTTAGACTGAGCAGTCAAGGAAGGTCTCCCTGAGGAGATAATATTTAAATTGTTCCAAGTTGAAAACTTAGGGATCTTTTTGAATTAGATTCCTCTTTTCATAGTTCTGGATTTATGAGATTTAACTGAATATTTATTTGATTTTTATTTGCTCTTTCTCAGCTAGCCAAACCTTTTTGCTGTTGTCATAGAAACATTTAATAAGCTTGCAAATTGACTATAGGGGAGTTTGTTTCCTTTTAAGAATTACCATAAATATCTCACAACTAGGGAAAAACGGCCTCCAGGTAACAGGTGTTACTTGTTGAAAAAATAGCCTCATGACTTTAATAGCCAGACTTCAGCTATGAGCATATTTTTTTGAGCAATAATAGATTTTTTTCCCCAATGAAAAGCCACTTTTCTTTTAGTAATTCTATATAGTTAAACCCATCCCAACATTGTTGGCATGAGAGGTATGTCTTTTTGATGGCTTCTCAATCAAAGAAGTGACAAAAGACGTTACCTCAGTCCTTTCAGAATTTAGCTATGTGAAAAGAGAAGTAATTTAGTAATTCCAGCTATGGTAGAGCCACCAGCCTCAGAAAATGTAACCCACCCAATATCTTCATTGTCAAATCAGCTTGCTTGACCTTTGTTCTTTATGCATTTTAACTAGGTGCATCGGTAATTGGATCCTGGGGTGGATGTTTCAAGATGGATAGCTCCCAGTAGATAGATATTGAGATATTGAAGTACTGGTCAATTACGCTTTACCTTGCTGGTGGGTATCAGTCAATTGCTGTCCTCAAGGCCCCTCCTTTAATGCTTCAGAAGACATCCATTAGGGATGAGAGCTATGAGTTTCTTTCCACTAGAGGCTTGCCCTGGAGGTCACCCAGTCCTGGTCTTTCTCTCTTAAGGAATTAAGTAAAAATATAGGTCCAAAACAGAAAAACTTTAGAGACCCTTTAAAAAGTTTATGAAAGATTGTATTTGAATGAGACACAGGTGGTTAACTGTATGGCTCATTTATGACTCATTCATTCACAGATATTTAGAGAGGGAGCATGGCAGGGAGACTTCAGGCTGTGGTGCAGGTCTGCCACCTGTGAAAGGAGAGCGGCAAGGAAAGAGGATTGTATAGAAGGAGCTTCAGAGCTCAGTGCAATTTTGAAAGCATCTTAGGTAGGCTGATGGGGGGTTCCTGGGTCAAGGTTGTTTGTTGGAGGAGTCCCACATCAAAACAGCCTAGCTCTAGTTCTCCTACTTCATTTAGTCATTCTGGGAACAGCCAAGAGGAAGCATTGCCTCAGAGTGAACTTTGAGACAGATCTGAAAGAGTGCCCTGTGAGACAGTTTTTCTTGAAGGGAGGTCTGAATGGTGCACCCATGGCCACCATAGACAACATCCAGAATTTTACCTTGAGTGACTCCTGGTGAGAGAGAATGAGTGAGAGAGAAACAGGTATGTTTTTGTTTTGTTTTGTGTATAAATTAAGAGTGTGGTTTTAAATTTGATAAATATGAAGTATCTAAGACATCCACATGGAGGTAGATACACCAGGATTTACTAGATAGGACCTCAGAGAAGAGGTTGGGCTGGAGAATCAGTTTTGGAGTCATCATATTTTATAGATAGTATTTAAAGCCATGGGAATAGATGAGATCATTTTGGGGAGAGATTGTAGAGAAAGGAGAAAATGTCCAAGACTGAGCTCTATGGAAATCCAATACTGAGAGGCCAGGAACAGGAGGAGAAGCAAGCAGGGGAGACTGAGTAGGAACAGCCCAAAAGGTAGGAGGAAAGGCAGGAAAGTGTGCAAGATGAGTGTTAAAGGGGGAGGAAGTGAGACAACTACATGAAATGCTGCTTTTTGGGCTAAAGTAGAAGATGATACAGTTGGCAATATGGAAGTCTCCGGTAGCTTTCTTTCTTCTGAGTATCATGAGTTCAGAAGACAGTTCAGAATAGGCTAAAGAAAGAATGGAAAATGAGGAATTGGAGTAAATATGTATCTAAAACTCAATAAATTTGGTGATTTATGGGAGCAGGGAAATAGGGCAGTGGCTGGAAGTGGGTATGGAGAGAAGAAAGTTCTTGTTTTTCATGACTGTAGATATTGGAAGATATTTGTAAGCCAATGGGAATGATCCTATGGAGGGTAAGCAATTAATTTTGTAAGAGAAAGAAAGGATAGCTAAAGAAGAAAAGTTGCTGGAAAGATGAGTCTGGGATCCCGAGTGCAGATAGAAGGCCTGGCCTTTGCTCGGAGGAGGGAGATGGCATATGTATGAGATATCATTCTTCCCCAGGGGTCTGCAGTGCCTCTCCGCTCAACTTTCTGTTTGTCCAGGGAAGGCTGGAAGGCAGCCTTCATTCTGTTTGGCCATGTGCTCAGCTAGAGATACTATTACCAGGGAAGAAAGAAAAATGGATACGGGAGGACAACTAGGAAAAATCTTTTATTAGATTTATTCCTAGGCACCGTATATTTTTGTTGCTATTGTAAAGGATGTATCTTTTTTTTTTAAGTTACATTCCACAGTTCTCTTTCAAAGCATAGATCTTATCATATCATACCACTTCCCTGGCCTCCTTTAACTGCACAATAAAGTCTGAACCTCAGCCTGGCAGTCAAAGCCCTTTGCAGTCTGTCCTCATTTACCTGCTCCCATACTTCCCATTTTACTTACTAGTCCCTGCATATGAAATGTACCTGTGAAGTCACTCTGTCCTTCCTTTCTTCCCCAGCTTTGAAACTTCTCACCCTTCCAAGGCCTGCTGAAAGGACTCTTCCTCTCTGAAGCCTACCTGGATTTGTAGAACTAATTATTCACTCACATGTACCTCCATAGCCCATGATACATGCTTTTATTATACCACTCAATAAATTGCAGTTTCAAATGTATTTGGAAATCTGTCTGCCCATGAAAACATGAGATCTGCAAGTTCCGAAAGTGTTTTAATCATCTGGCAGTAAATTTTTATTTAATTCTTTTTCTTCCTTCCTTCCTTCCTTCCTTTCTTTCTTTCTGTCTTTCTTTCTTTCTTTCTTTTTCTTATGTTTTAAACTGAAGTATAGTTGATTTACAATGTTGTTTTAATTTTTGTTGTACAGCAAAGTGATTCAGTTATACATACATATATATATATATTCTTTTTTATATTTTTTTCCATTATGGTTTATCTCATAAACCATAATGGGAAAGAATATTATTTAATTCTTAATGTCAAGCTCATAAGATATATTTTTGGAGAATTTTTCTTACAGGCTTATGAAAGCCATTTGATGACATTGGGCCTGATTTTTTCATAAAAGGTGATGATAAAGCAATTCTTTTGCATTGGGCCTGAGTATTTGGGTGTAAATATAGCTGCCCCTGCAACATTACCATGTCTTCTTTTTTTTTTTTTTACCATGTATTCTTGACAACAAGGACAGAGTTCACCCAGAGACAGGAATATATGCCAAAGGGGAAGTACTGGAAGGGGGAAAACATACTTCTCTTGGACACATGTCCATCCTTTCCAATTTGCCTGGCCTGGAAGTGTGTAAATGCGGTGCTGGAGCACACACCTTCAAACCTGTTGGAATCTCTAGCCACCTCTCTTTATATTCCTTAAGTTTTAGAATTATTATGATTAAGCTGTGGTTGTGTGCCAGCTACTTCAGTAAGTGCTATGCGGTTCTTATCTCATTGACTTCTTACGACGATACTAGAAGAAAGGTAGTTTTATGATTTCCATTGGAAATTGAGACCAAGAGTGATGAGGAGACTTGCCCAAAGTCATACACACACAACCTGCAGCAGAATGAGGATTTCAGTCCTTTTCTGCTTGAATTTAGAGACTGAACTTTAAACACTGTGCTCTGAAAACCCTCCTAGGTGTTTGGTCAGTCCATGTCTCTGCTGGGAAGGCCCAAGTTGGAGACAGAGCTGATTTAAGAGAGCCCCATGGTGTATGACAGCACTCTAGGTCAAATCCCAGGAAAGATAAAGCTCCTTTTAATGTTTTCCAAATTCTTCTTCCCTGTAGTCTATTATAATGCTGTCCTCCAGCTGTCCAAAGCCCACCCAAACTCACTCGAAATTTCCTTTTTTTCAAAAACAGCTTTATGGAGATATAATTCGCATACCATATAATTTACCCATTAAAGTGGATTTTTAGTATATTCAGTGTTGTTCATCCATCACCACAATCAATTTTAGGACATTTTTATTACTTCAAAAAGAAACCCATACCCCTTTGCCATCACCCCCAATCTTCTTGTACCCATAGCTCTAGGCAACCACTAATATACTTTCTGTCTCTATAGATTTGCCTATTCTGAACATTTCCTATAAATGGAAATGTACAATATATGGCCTTTTGTTTCTGACTTTTATTTAGCAAAATGTTTTTAAGGTTCATTCATGTTGTATCATATATCGGGACTTTTCTGTGGCCAAATAATATTCCATTGTCTGAACACACCATATCTTATTTATCTATTCATCAGTCGAAGGATATTTCAGTTGTTTTCACTTTTTGGCTATTAAACATAATGTTGATGTGAATATCATTCAAAGTTTCTAGTCCATCTTTTCATTTTTCTACTCAGAACTTCCACTTCCCCATATCTAAGTCCAGAGCTAGGAGAGCATTAGAACAGTCTAATGATCGTAATTCATACTGAGGGGTAGGTGACTGAGGTACTAAATGCATTTTAAAAGAGGAGCATTATGACATGGAAGCAACCTAAGTGTCCATCATCGGATGAATGGATAAAGAATATGTGGTACATATATACAATGGAATATTACTCAGCCATAAAAAGAAACGAAATGGAGGTATTTGTAGTGAGGGGGATGGACCTAGAGACTGTCATACAGAGTGAAGTAAGTCAGAAAGAGAAAAGCAAATACAGTATGCTAACACATATATATGGAATCTAAGGAAAAAAAAATGTCATGAAGAACCTAGTGGCAAGACGGGAATAAAGACACAGACCTACTAGAGAATGGACTTGAGGATATGGGGAGGGGGAAGGGTAAGCTGGGACAAAGTGAGAGAGTGGCATGGACATATATACACTACCAAATGTAAAATAGATAGCTAGTGGGAAGCAGCCGCATAGCACAGGGAGATCAGCTCGGTGCTTTGTGACCACCTAGAGGGGTGGGATGGGGAGGGTGGGAGGGAGGGAGATGCAAGAGGGAAGAGATATGGGAACATATGTATATGTATAACTGATTCACTTTGTTATAGAGCAGAAACTAACGCACCATTGTAGAGCAATTATACTCCAATAAAGATGTTTAAAAAAAAAAAAAGAGGAGCGTTATGACTCAAGTAAGCTTCAAATTAGTGAGATGGTTGCAGATAGTTCTTTTTGAGAAATGAAGTCTTCCCAGTGCCTTTTTCTTATACTGGCTGCCACCTGTCACTTTTCTCTCCACACCCACAAAATTCCCAAAGAAGCAGTTTAGCAGTCATTTCTGAAAAGCTGCAGATCCTTTCAACAGTTCTGGGTTTAATCCTTTCTCATTTTCTTCCTGTCACATTCTATTTTTCTTCTCTATTATAATTTTTTTTCTGGGTAAAGATTATTATTCTGAATCTTGTCATTACCCATAATTGCAATATCTCCATAATCTCTTCCCCCTCTATGACCATTACTTCCTATCTTCTAGCTCCCTCCTTCTAGAACCATGACTCCAACAATTTGATTCCACTTAGATCTGCAACCCACTGATCTTACCACCTTTTCGCCGTCACCCTCTCGATGTCCTCTCTTCACTCTTGACCAAGCTTGAATTCCATTTGCAATCAGTATAGTCACTCTCGTGCATATACCCTCAATTCCCTTGCCTGTTGTGGCTTCAGTGTTCTTCCTCGCAAAAGCCACTAAATCCATCTGTCTGTCTACTACACGCCTACACCAATCCATCAGAACATGACAAGAGAAACACAAAAAACCTTGCCTCACTATATAATTTGCACAGATTTAACCCACTGTAAATTGATGACTGTCTACTTCAGGTGGGCCTCTGTCGCTTTATACTTCATCCTTAATGCTGCCTGGAGATGGTTTCCCTAGTCTGTTGGCTTTCCCAGTTTTCTAGCTAATTTTTTTCACATCTCTCCTCAAACCTCAAATACCTCCTCCATCATCCTCAATCACAACTGGAAGAAAATTCTCGAGCCTCCAACCCCCATTTTTACCCATCTGCAGCATCTGCTTCCTTTAGCTCCACCCTCTGCACTTGTTTCCATTGTTTCTCCTTAGAGTGAAAGCTAATCTTCCTACTTGTGTGCTAGATCCTGCCTTTTACCAGCCAAAGATCATTGCCCCAACAATTCTCCCCTCTCTCTCCTGCTTCCTCAATTTTTCACTTTCTTGGAACATTATTACCAAAATACAAATAGGTTATTTATTATATTTTCTATCTTGAAACAAATAATGAAAACCAAAGCTTTCTACTGACTCCACTATCCTTGCCAGTTACCACTCTACTTCTTTGCTTTCCTTTGCAGCAAAACTCTTTGAAATAGTTGCCTCTATCCACCACCTTCTTGAAATCTCCACTAAAAGGGCTAATCAATATCACAAAAAATATATCCAAAATGGAGTGTCTGATCCTCACGCCTGCAATACTTCTTCTCCATTTGTCTCCATCTCAGTTGATGCCAACGCCACCCTTTTCATTGCTCAGAGCCAAGTTCCTAGAGGTACCTCTGATCTTCTCTTTCTCTCTTGCCCCACAGCCAGTCAGAAAATCTCATTTGCCCTACTTTTAAACTCTGTGCTTTATCTGATCAATTCTTATCATCTCTATCATTAGCACCCTGGTAAAGGCCCACTATTGTCTCTCACCCCCTAATTGGTCTCCCTGCTTCCATCTTTGCTTCTTATCATTTGTTTCAACAAGGATTGATCCTTGTGAAGCCTAAGTCAGATCATGTCACTTTTCTACATATAACCCTCAGGGTAAAGGCCAAAATACTATCAACAGCCTACACAACCCTGCAGGAAGGACCCCTATTAATCCCTGACCTTGTCTTCTATTGCTTTTCCCTTCCTACTCACAAAGCTGATGTGCTCTACCTCAGGACCTTTGCATGGGCCTCTGCCTGGAATCATCTTCCCCTAGAAACCCACGTGGCCAGCTCTTTCAATTGCTGAAACCTTTCAAACATCACCTTCTCAATTATGTACACCTGAGTCACCCTATTTAAAATTGTATACAAAAATAAATAAATAAAATTGTATAGCATCTCCGCCCTGGTTGTCTCACCCTGTTCTATTTTTGTATAGTGTTTGCCACCTTCTAATATACAATATATATATAATTTTGCTGTTTTTTAATGTTTATTTTTTACTGTCTGTCTCTTTCCACTACAATGTGAGCTCCATGAAGTCTGGGATTTTTGTCTGTTTTATTCATAAGCATTTAGGTGCTCAATTAATATTTGATCAATGAATTAATCTGAGAAGTAGAGAAATGCATCCAGTATAGCCTATTAAATTTAACAATCAACTTGCTCTACTGTGTGAAATATCAATTTTCTTTGAAAGTTTGGTACTTGAATCATATATTAAATCTGAAACTTATTTTTAAAAGATATATATATATATATATATATATATATATATAAAAGTATACATACTTATATTTATCACCCCCATTGCCACTCCTGTCATAAGCTTTCATTGAAATGGTTGCTATTTTGAGTTTGCTATAGAAAAATATTTGTTTTAGCCTATATTATATTTAAAAGCAACATTCTTTTGATAACTAAAACCTAAAATCATTCGTTTTAAAAAGAGAAGTTTGAAGCCATGGTATTAGCTTTGTGTTCTGGAATTTGGCGTTGAGGACTCCCCGGAATTCTCCAACTGCTGAGACCTAGCTGAGAGCTAAGAATAGTGCAGAACATAAACTTCTATAGAGGCAACTGTGAAAGGAATTTTTAGAAGCAGTGTGAGACTACAGCATTGTCAAAGAGTTTGGGAAATGGCAGTCTTTAATTGTCAAACAGTACAGAGTTTTAGTTATATATTTTATTATCCTAAATTTGTAAGGAAATCTGTGGAAAGCTCGTAGGACTCTGCCTCACAGTTTCATTAATTCTCTATTCATTCACATCTTATTTAACATTATGAGGGAACATAGGGTAAGGTCTATATTTGGCAAAAGGCATGTTGTTATTGCCACTTCTTAAAATTTATTTATTTATTATTTTTAAAATTTATTTTTTGCTGTGTTGGGTCTTAGTTCCGGCACACAGAATCTTCATTGAGACATGCGGAATCTATCATTGCAGCGTGGGCTTCTCTCTAGTTGTGGCGCACAGGCTTTCTCTTCTCTAGTTGTGACGTGCAGGCTCTAGAGTGCATGGGCTCTGTAGTTTGCAGCATGCGGGCTCTCTAGTTGAGGTGCGCGAGCTCAGTAGTTGTGGCGCGTGGGCTTAGCTGTCCTGCAGCATGTGGGATCTTAGTTCCCTGACCAGGGATCAAACCCACGTCCCCTGCATTGTAAGGTGGATTCTTTACCACTGGACCACCAGGGAAGTCCCTATTGCCACGTTTTATGGAGTACCTTCAAGGCACCCCAGAAATGCATGTGGCAATTTTATTTGACATTAGATTATAATTTGTTGAATTCACTTTAGACCTGGGATCCTCATTTTTGTTTGTAACCTTCCAGGGTAGATTCAAGGACAGTCTAGTAGAATCTGGGAAACGAAATGATGTTGGTTTTGGTTTTCCTGTATTTGCCCTTCCAGCATTCTTATTTCCCCTTTCAGCATCTTAATCCTCATGGCCAGTTTGGTCATGGGGAATACCACAGAGCTCTGCCCTCCTCAGGAAATTCTTATTTCCTGTCCCTACCTGGCTCCTTCCCCTTCAGTGGAAACCTGTTCTTAACCGACTGATTGCTGGGGGAAAAAAAATCTAGTCTACAGTTTTGTTTTGGTAAAATAAGGAAATTGGTCTAGATGATATCCAAGATCTCTTCCTGCTCTAAAATCTTGTGATTCTATGAGCCTCTCTTTTCTGGGCACAATGAAAACTACTGATTATAAACTTTCTTGAGAAAACTTCCATTTTCACCATGTTTGTGGAATTATCCTTTTTGTTTTGTTATCTCTCTCTCTAAGGAATATTATTTGGACCTAAACTAGTATTCTGCCCATAGCACATTTCATAGAAGACAGGTCTGTCTCAGGCCCAGTTTCTAGGTGCTTGGATTTCAAGCTCCTAACTGGGACTGCTGGGCAGTTTGGTGGAAAGATGCTGGTGTGTTTCCCACTCTTGGTAAAGGCATTGTTTCACAGCCGCTCTGCATGTGCTTCTCCACTTCTGGACTCAGCATGGACCACTGAGTCCTCGATAGAATCATTTAGTAAAAGGTGTAATATTGCTAGTACTATGATCGTTTTCCAGTCTCAGTGCTTGCAAGCAGTCCCCGTGAGAGCACACTATGGACGAGAAAGAAGTAAGTGAGAATTATTGTCCATCCCGAAACCCACTGGCCTCTGCTGAGATTAATTGTTGGCAAACTCTCTCTAAGATCCCTGACTCTAAAGCACTCTGGGGAATGCAAAAGATTACAGTCATTACCCTGATGAAAAGCCGAGCTAATTTTGCCTGGATCTGACCCTCTGGTTCCAGGGGGTCTCACTATTCCAATCTTGTCGCTTAGATGACACACCATAATGACGACATCGAAAGCGTGATCAGCTGCTTATCAGGTGCTGGCCCGCCAGCATTTCCTTTCCAGCTCACAGATATTCCCCTGGAATTTAAACACCTTCTGCAACAGGGGGCCTTCCATCTCTTGTCAGTCACCCCTGCTTTGTCAGTCACTGTCCCCAGAGGGTGGGAGGACAGACAGCCTCAGACACATGAATCCACAGTGAGCCCTGTGGAGCCACGGCGGAGAGGAAACAGCAACAGGTGCTGGCACCCGGGGCACCGGCAGGAAAATACGCTCCGAGCGAGGGCTTAGGGGGATTAAGCACACTACCTGCAGAGCAAACTCATTACGTTTCATGTGCTTTTCCAGAGCTTTCTTCTTTATTTCTGTATGACTGGCAGACAACCACAGTCACGCTTGATTATAATACTGTCTTCTTCGTTACTAAGGAAGCTTTATTACTGAAACCCGGTGAAATATTATAAAGAAAATAGTCGTGATGTGTCACTAAAGAGCCCCAATGAAGGCAAATGAAGTCTTAATAAAAGAGAAGTGATGATCTAGATCAAGGTTTCTCAACACTAGATAGTGCTGTCTCTGTGATACAGAATGAAATTGGAAGGCAGCGGGGAAAGAATTTGGAATGTAGATTTTTAGTTAAACTATGGTTTCAGCCCAAGGGTAAAAGTGGGGAGTTGATGTTAATTAGAACTGAAATGACTTTGGCAGTATCCACTTAGGTAATAGCTGTTAAAGGGCCTGGCATTTCCTGAGGAGGAGGAGAAGGTAGTTCCTAAAATAGTTCCTAAAATCCTCCCCGCCCCCAAATGGTTAATCCTCAGGAAGTAGGCTTCTTGAATCATTACTGCTAGGGATGAGACGGCACTTTACAAATAAAGGAGGCCTGTTTGAAAGGCAGCGTGTACAGCACAGCATTGTAGCCCTGCATGCTCACCCATCAAGATGTCTTTGAGGAAACTTTCTCCATCCGAGTCCCGTTTATGGTTCTTAACGGCAGAGATACTTGGCACACTCTTTTAGGAGTTTAGAGTTTCACTGATATACACTAACAGACAGAACTTGAGCGAAGTTTAGAAGACAGGGTAAGAAAAGGGATTTGTATGTTAAAGTGTCAGCACAGAAAATACACATAGTATATTAGTTGTATTTTATCCTTTGTGATTCCATCCCTCATTCTACAACACTAGAACTTCTTTAAAAAACACAATTCTTTTCTTTTTCTTGACAAAAGTTGCCTTGCCCTGACTTGCTCACTGCATCAGAAAAGGCCTATTTATAACACATGTAGCTTAGTGTGGATTGGAAATCCTGACTCATCCATTCTCACTTTTAATAACTGCCTAGACTGAATATTTGCCTCTTGACAGTGCTCAGTCTTTGCTATGGGAAAGAGATAGTGACCAAATTTTGGTTCTACGGCGCTAGCAAGAGCTAGAAATCATTTTGAAAACAATAATATGCTTAGCCTGTATCTCCAAGAAGTTTTCCACCCCTTGAGATGTTTTCGTGAATGTAAAATAATAGTGGTAATAACATTTAGTGAGAACTTGCTTTCCCCCGGATGGTGTGAATTCTTCACACTTAATTTTCAGAACAACCCAGTGAGCTAAGTCCTACTAGCAACACCTCAATGGAAGGGTTGAATGGCTGGTGCTCTGGGTTTAATACATGGACCAAGAGTTAAAGGAGGGGAGGTTGATTCTGAACATCATGTGGTGGATGACCCTTTGGATCTAGTTGCCCTGGCACAAGGTTCTGTTCTGGGGACAATGGCTAAGCATGTGAGGATTAAAAATGTATAAGTTTGAGATGTAAGGGTGGGGAAGCACTATGGCCATGACTGAGATCTGGTCCAGTAAAGATGTCACCTTGGCAGCGGGTAGTGTCTTTTAGATAGTGCAGGGACTCTGGCAGTGAACCAAGCTATGGTGCTATGGACTAATGGGCTTTTCCATTCTCTTCTTCTCTTAGCATTTAGAAGAACAAATGATCCCTGAATTGAATTGTGAAAGCCCTTAGAATTCTTGGACAATTCAGGGTTAGGATGGGTTGCCATTTTTAGGAGAGAGATGCTAGACTTCCTGCTAGGGCACATACAGTTTCTAGCAACAAGTTGGAAAGGTAAAGGAAGTGTGACTATATTTATGCCAGAAGCTGGAAGAGGGTCTTATCTCTATGAATATCCATTTCTGTGGGTCACTGCCTTGTCCAGAAATCTCCAGTGACTTCCCATTACATATGGCATCAAACTTAAATTCCTCACACTAGCCACCAATGTACTTCACCTCTAGTTGTTCTTTTGGGATCCAACATGGATCTTCTGTTGAATACAAGTACAGATCTTCCTCAATTTATGATGGGGTTATGTACTGATAAACGCATCGTCAACTGAAAATACTGTAAGTTGAAAATGGATTTAGTACACCTAACCTACCAAACATCATAGCTTAACCTAGCTTACCTTAAATGTACTCAGAACATTCATATTAGTCTACCCTTAGATAAAATCATCTAACACAAAGCCTATTTTATAGTAAAATGTTAATATATCATGAAATTTATTGAATAAGGTACTGAAAGTGAGAAACAGAATGGTTGTATGGGTACAGAATGGTGGTTAAGTGTGTTGGTTGTTTATTCTCGTGATCGTGGGCTGACCAGCAACTGTGGCTCGATGACTTTGCCGAGCACCAGGAGGGAGTATCTACTGCATATGGCTAGCGTGGGAAAAGATCAAGATTTCACAATTTGAAATATGGCTTCTACTGAATGTGTATCGCTTTTGCGCCATCATGAAGTTGAAAAATTGTTAAGTAAAACCGTTGTAAGTCATGTAATCTCATTTCTGTTTCCGAAATATGCTGTGCTTCCCGACTTGAAGCTTTGCTCAGGATTTCTTCTGTACCTTCAAAAGGAATAACTTCTCCCCTCTCACTATCCATATTAAACTCCTCCACTAAAAGCCCCTGCTCTTTGTGAAGTTTTTCTCTAGTGCCAGCAAATCTCTTCCCTCTCTAAATTCCTGTTGCCTTTGCTATCCACATTGTTCCTTTGTTTCCATGAGAATAAAGTGCTAGTTATCATTAATTACCTACTTTGCATATTTATATCTTTTCTTTTTAACAAAGCTTTAAATTCTGAGAGGATAGGACTACAGGACTAACATTTCTTTTGTATTCTCCATGTGGCAACTTTGATCAAAGGGAGGAAAGCTATGCATTGAATCAGAAGACCTGGATTTCAGTCCTGGCTCTGTCATTTTCTAATTGTGACCTTAGGTGACTTTTTCAAGCCTCAGCTTCTTCATCTGTAAAATGGAGTTAAGGGTCACTATCTGACAGGGTTACTGTGAAAATGAAACATGATAGGGTATGTGAAAGTAAGTGTGCAAACACCAAACACATGTAAATTATTAAGAATATTTGCTCATAAAATCTTTTTAAAATGAGTAACTGTTATGCAACCATACTTTTCTAACGCAGGAATTTATGCCATCCAGTACCTTTATTAGGGATGGCAGAATATCTTAGCATACTTAGTCTTCGTTTTAAACTTCTCGGTGAAAACCATGACCTTCCTTCTAAGCAACATTTGTTTTCTTATGCAGGCTGGCCCCTGTTGTAAACATCACACCAGAGGTGTGCTATCAATCATCTTCAAGTCTTTCCCCTGCTGATCTCCTTCGTTTCCAGTTTTTCTGGAAATGTTTTCTCTATTTTTCTCTATTGCTGCATAACAAATCACTCCAAAATGTAATGCCATGAAATAATCAATTATTATTTCTCATTGTTTTGTGGAATTTAGGAGCATCTCATAACATTGCAATCAGATGTCAGGTGTGGCTCCCATCATGTGAGGGTTTAACAGGGGCTGGAAGATGGTTTAGTCACATAGCTGTTGCCCATGCACCTCGGTTCCTCTCCACGTGGGCCTCCCCGTGGGGCTGCTTGAGTTTCCTCATGGTATTGTAGAGGACGAAAATCTCTTTTCCTTCTAAGTTCTAAACCATATCAGAGATGTGCTATCTATCAGCTTCTAAGTTCTAGGCTGGGTCCCCTGTAACAAAAGACGGATTAACAAGAGAAAAACAAACAGAAGTTTATTAACATGTATATTGTTGGGGAGAAAAATTTTTTTTCTCCTACCTGTCTAGGTTCTTTGGCTGTTCTAAAAATCAAATTGACATAAGAGATTAATAGGAGAAAAACAAATTTAATTACATATATACAGGGGCCCCCAAAGACAGTGAGACCTAAGGGCAGGTCTGGCCGTTGAGGATAATATGTCCTCTTGAGATAAGGAACAGGCTAGGGGCCTGGGGCTTCAAAGGGGAGGAGGCCAGATTCACAGAACAATAAGAAAAGCAGATGTTTGGTAATTAGATGTTTGTCTTGCCATCCAGATAGGTCATTCAGATAAGAAGTTCTCCCTGGTAATAACTCTCTTTCTGGATTAGGCCCCCATCTAAATTCTTTTAGGTGGTTAAGGAGAGGTAAATTTTTTTCTTGAATCTTCTGGGTCTTGATTCCTTTCAGCTCAAAATAGTCTACATGCCAAAGTGGCACATTTTGGGAAGGCTCATTCTGAACTCATTCAGTATCTCATATATCCATGGGAGAAATTTAAGGGTGAGTAATTCAAAGAGGTGGTAAGGATTGGGGCTTACATACCATCTTCAGCTAAAACAAAGAAAAAGGGTGTTGGGCAGGCAAGTTATGGGAGGGAAGGAAAAGCACAGTAAGCAAGGGTAAGGTTTTTAGGCAGATGTTAAGTGTCTTCTCCATTGACAAGTCTTTTGCCATTTAGAGTATCCTTTTCTTCCTGGTACAAATAGGGAGATGTCTTTACAAATTGTGATTTTCTTTAAAAATATAAACTTCCCTTAAAAAAGGGTAACTTCTATTCTGTTTTTAGAGCTTCTCCTGTGTCTACTGTTTACCAAAATAATTCTTATGCCGAAGAGGCATATTTTGGGGAGGCATATTCTTGTCTCCTACATTGTGACAGTTGGCTTCCCCCAGTGCAAATGAATGAAGAGACCACCACAGAAGCTGAAATGCTTTATATGACCTAGTCTTAGAAGTCACACACTGTTTCTTCTGCCATACTGTAGTGGTTACACAGGGGCAGACCTTATTCTTTCTAAGGGGGGTGGCTATACAAGGCCTGAATATGTGGAGGTGAGCGTCATCAGAGGCCATCTTTGAGACTGGTCACCATAGTTCACTTTCTGGTCCCCAGTGGAAATATACTGAGGGCTAGTGGGAAGCAGCTGCATAGCACAGGGAGATCAACTCGATGCTTTGTGACGACCTAGAGGGGTGGGATAGGGAGGGTGGGAGGAAGGCTCAAGACGGAGGAGATATGGGGATGTATGTATACATATAGCTGATTCACTTTGTCGTACAGCAGAAACTAACACACCATTGTAAAGCAATTATACTCCAATAAAGATGTTAAAAAAAAAAGAGAAATATACTGATCACATGCCACAAGACCCCCAAAACTCATGCCATCGCAATATCAGCTCAAAGACCAAAACTGCAACATCTAAGTCATATCTGGGCACACCTTGAACATTGTTCCTCTCGATCTGGAAACCTGTGAACAAGTTTCTGTCCCCTACAGTGTCCAGTACCCAACAGTCATTAAGAAAACACAGGATAATAGCATCCAAACTCTTCAAAAAGGGAGAAAACAGGAAACACACAGAGCCGGTGGTCTATGGCACTTTTGCAGATAGCCAGGCACACATTGCCAATTCCTTGATGAGTGCTCAACTCTACTGCCTGGGAAGGATTCTCCAAGACTCTTGGCTCTGCCCTCTGGGCTCTTGATTCTACCGTCTGAGTCTTCCTTCCTTTTTTATAAGAAATGACCAGTATTTGCACCCGAGTGGTTTTCTCAACCTGCTTCTTGCCCATAGTGGTTCAGGGATCCAAAGCCCTCTCATTTTGTACTGGGTCAGTCCTTTAAATCCAAGAAGACATAATTCTTTTTAAAATTTTGTGGGTTTTTAGTGAATCAATTTATAATCCACTCTGTTAGGCAAAAGGCACACGTACATATCTTTTCAAGACAGGCCTCTCTTCACCCGGATCTTCCTGTGAGGCTACTGAGAGACATCACCTTTAAGGGTCTTAGAGGGATTTTTGTTTAAGGGAGTGAATTTGTGAGATTTAGACCTTAGAAAGTCTAAGTCTGACTGAATAGTTTTCCCAGGTACTGCCTTAGATCTTTCTAAGGTCTTAAGAAAGGATCTTATAATTCTTCACTGTATTTGATCTCTGTTCTGAAGTCATTTCTTAATTTGGGAAGCTTGGAAGGGCTGAGAATGAGAAGGTTTCATTTTTGAACTCAGCAAGTCTTGGCTTCTTTATATACTTAACTGTTGTTCGTCAGCTCATCTCTCCTTTTACATTTTACTATGAGGAGCAAAAAGAAGCCAGGTGGCACTTTTAGCACCCTGCCTGGAAATCTCCTTAGCTAGATCATCTAGTTCATCAGGTACGTCTTCTACTTTGCCCATCACTGCGGGCAGCAGACTACTAAATTTCCTGCCACTCCATAACAAAGACACTCTTTTCTCCAGCTTTCAGTAACATTTTCCACCTTTCCTTTTTTTTTTTTTCTTCTTTTTAAACTGGACTTGATTTTTTAAACAACTTTAGTATCACAGAAAAGTTGTACAGAAAGTACAGAGAGTTCCCATGTCCCCACTGTCCCCACAGAGGCACGGCTTCCCCACTATCAGCATCCTCCACCACGTGATACGTTTGTTACAATTGATGAACCTACACTGACACGTTATCACTCAAAGTGCATAGTGTACATTAGGATTCACTCTTGGTGTTGTATATCCTATGGGTTTTGACAAGTGTATAATAACATTTATCCACCACTATAGTATCAGGCAGCGGAGTTTCACTGCCCCAAAGTCCTCTGTGCTTAGTCTATGTGTCCCTCCTTTCCCTCTAACTTCTGGCAACCACTGATCTTTTTTACCTTCTCCATAGTTTTGCCTTTTCCAGAATGTTATACACGTGGAATCATACCATACGTAGCTTTTTTGGATTTAGCTTCTTTTACTTCGTAATATGCATTTAAGATTCCTCCATGTCTTTCTATGGCTTGATAGCTCATTTTTTAAAACTGTGGGATAATATTCCCTTGTCTGGATGAACCACAGTTTATTTATCCATTTACTCACTTTCTTTGAAACCCTCATTGAAAGCCTCCTTGAAGCACATCAGGCTTTCATTTAGCGGTCTCTTCCAAGTCCCTTAGGCTCTCATTAGCATTCTTCTTCAAGATCCTTCCAGTTTCTACATGTCACCTCATCTCAAGCCACTCTCCCATGTTTTACATGTTTGTTGCAGTAGCATCCCATTTCCAGGTACTTAAATCTGTATCACTTAGGGTTTGATCAGAGAACCATTCTCTCTCTCTCTGTCTCTCTCTCGTCTATATAATCTATATCTATCTCTATATCCCTTAGTATTTAAAAATCAGCACACACACACTATAAAGGGATTTATTTTAGAAATTTGACCTTATGCAATTGTGGGAGTTGATGACACAATTTATATGAGTTTTCTGTTTCTTTGTCTGGTAATGGAACCCAAAGTTTGCAGGACAGGCAGTTGGGAAGGGTTGAAAGCATGAAATGGTTCTAAAGACAGATCCTCACTGACTTCCTGACGCTAAGCCTTTAACCTTGGTGATGGGCATATCCTGCAAGAGAAGCTGGCACCTTTTGTCACAGAGCTAAACATGCACCTGGCCCAGGATTTGGAGAAGCTGAAGAAGGAGATCTAGCAGGAGCTGGAGAAGTGTGCTTGGCTTCTGCCAATCAGGGGAGCAGCACAGAAGGACAATGCCCAGGAGCTGCAGCAGTGCCCTGAGCCGGACACTGACCTTCGCAGCACAAAAGGAAGATGACTGCTCTTTCTTTTTCACCTTTCAAATGTCATGCAAATGTCTTCTGTGCTCCAAACTCTTCTGTGCTGTGTAGGGAAGGGAATTCTTGGAAATTTACTTAAATTGACATGATACAAATCCGCTACATTTACCTGTTCTCTACCTTGTCTTTTCCCTGCCCTGTACATTCTTTACTTCTTCTCAACTGCAGGGACCAGAAAAAGAGATACAAAAGTTTTGCACATTGGATTAACTAAATTCAATTGAATCTTCGTTATTACAGGATGGTTTTTTTTTTCACTTGTTCAACTCGTATTTAGTTCTCAGTAAACGTATTGCAGCAGCTGTTTTAGACTTTTTCTAAATCCTTATTGTATGTATTTCAAACCCTTATTATTGCCTCATGCTTCTCTCTCCTATTACCAATGACAATTAAAGTGAAGGGATATAGGCTAGACTGGTGGTTCCCAAACCTTACTGTGACTGAGACTCAGCTGGAGGCCTTATTAAGACAGAGATTGCTGGGCCCCACCCCGAGTGTTTCTGATTCAGTAGGTCTAGGTGGAGCCTAAGAATGTACTTCCAACAAGTTCCCATGTAATGCTAGGCTCCAAAGATCTTTAGTGATGAGCTAGGGATGGGGGATAGAGATTGAACCAGAGCGGGCTAAGCATGGTAATATGGTAATAATGAGACTTGGGGGAAATAGCAATGTGTTTTACACATTTGGATGGCTCCCTTGGGCCTGGTGTCATACATCCTGCTACAGCCCAGGATTAGCTTTATGGGTTTCTAAGAGGATCTCAAGACTGTTCCATGTGTATTTTGGTTTTGGCAAAAAAACCAAGACATTCGTGAATGAATGCATATCCACACCTTGATGAAATGGTGAAGACACGAGGAAAAGAAGTTCACATCTTGCCAACTGGGTGTAGCAATCTGGAAAATACTTTGCTGTGGAGTATTCCATATTTGTGGCAGCTGATATCAGCACCCCTGGCCTTGCAATCTGTTGGTGTTGAGACATGTGGTGTCCTAAAAGTGCTGCAAATACCTGGGGGAGATTTTCATACTTTAAATAAATACTATTTTCCTAATCTTTTCCCAAATGTGGGGAAGAATATTTATTCTTTTTTTTTTAACATCTTTATTGGAGTATAATTGTTTTACAATGTTGTGTTAGTTTCTGCTGTATAACAAAGTGAATCAGCTATATGTATACATATATCCCCAAATCCCCTCCCTCTTGCATCTCCCTCCCACCCTCCCTATCCCACCCCTCTAGGTGGTCACAGAGCACCAAGCTGATCTCCTTGAGCAATGCAGCTGCTTCTGACTACTTACCTATTTTACATTTGGTAGTGTATATATGTCCATGCCACTCTCGCACTTCGTCCCAGCTTACGCTTCTCCCTCCCCATGTCCTTAAGTGCATTCTCTATGTCTGCTTCTTTATTCCTATCCTACCCATAGGTTCATCAGAACCACTTTTTTTTTTTTTAGATTCCATATATATGTGTTAGCATACGGTATTTGTTTTTCTATTTCTGACTTGCTTCACTCTGTATGACAGACTCTAGGTCCATCCACCTTACTACAAATAACTCAATTTCATTTCTTTTTATGGCTGAGTAATATTCCATTGTATATACGTGCCACATCTTCTTTATCCATTCAACTGTCAATGGAGACATAGGTTGCTTCCGTGTCCTGGCTATTGTAAGTAGAGCTGCAATGAACATTGTGGTACATGACTCTTTTTGAATTATGGTTTTCTCAGGGTATATGCCCAGTAGTGGGATTGCTGGGTCGTATGATAGTTCTATTTTTAGTTTTTTAAGAAGCCACCATACTGTTCTCCATAGTGGCTGTAACAATTTACATTCCCACCAACAGGGCAAGAGGGTTCCCTTTTCTCCACACCCTCTCCAGCATTTATTGTTTGTAGATTTTTTGATGATGGCCATTCTGACTGGTGTGAGGTGTTACATCATTGTAGTTTTTTTTTTTTTTTAAACATCTTTATTGAAGTATAATTGCCTTACAATGGTGTGTTAGCTTCTGCTTTATAACAAAGTGAATCAGTTATACATATACAATATGTTCCCATATCTCTTCCCTCTTGCATCTCCCTCCCTCCCACACTCCCCATCCCACCCCTCTAGGTGGTCACAAAGCACCGAGCTGATCTCCCTGTGCTATGCGGCTGCTTCCCACTAGCTATCTATTTTACATTTGGTAGTGTATATGTCCATGACACTCTCTCACCCTGTCACATCTCACCCCACCCCCTCCCCATATCCTCAAGTCCATTCTCTAGTAGGTCTGTGTCTTTATTCCCGTCTTGCCCCTAGGTTCTTCATGGCTTTTTTTTTTTCCTTAGATTCCGTATATATGTGTTAGCATACTGTATTTGTTTTTCTCTTTCTGACTTCACTCTGTATAACAGACTCTAACTCCATCCACCTCATTACAAATACCTCCATTTCATTTCTTTTTATGGCTGAGTAATATTCCATTGTATATATGTGCCACATCTTCTTTATCCATTCATCTGTCGATGGACATTTAGGTTGCTTCCATGTCCTGGCTATTGTAAATAGAGCTGCAATGAACATTTTGGTACATGACTCTTTTTGAACTATGGTTTTCTCAGGGTATATGCCCAGTAGTGGGATTGCTGGATCGTATGGTAGTTCTATTTGTAGTTTTTTAAGGAACCTCCATACTGTTCTCCATAGTGGCTGTATCAATTTACATTCCCACCAACAGTGCAAGAGAGTTCCCTTTCCTCCACACCCTCTCCAGCATTTATTGTTTCTAGATTTTTTGATGATGGCCATTCTGACCGGTGTGAGATGATATCTCATTGTAGTTTTGATTTGCATTTCTCTAATGATTAATGATGTTGAGCATTCTTTCATGTGTCTGTAGGCCATCTGTATATCTTCTTTGGAGAAATGTCTATTTAGGTCTTCTGCCCATTTTTGGATTGGGTTGTTCGTTTTTTTGTTATTGAGCTGCATGAGCTGCTTGTAAATCTTGGAGATTAATCCTTTGTCAGTTGCTTCATTTGCAAATATTTTCTCCCATTCTGAGGGTTGTCTTTTGGTCTTGTTTATGGTTTCCTTTGCTGTGCAAAAGCTTTTAAGTTTCATTAGGTCCCATTTGTTTATTTGTGTTCTTATTTCCATTTCTCTGGGAGCTGGGTCAAAAAGAATCTTGCTGTGATGTATGTCATAGAGTGTTCTGCCTATGTTTTCCTCTAAGAGTTTGATAGTGTCTGGTCTTACACTTAGGTCTTTAATCCATTTTGAGTTTATTTTTGTGCATGGTGTCAGGGAGTGTTCTAATTTCATACTTTTACATGTATCTGTCCAATTTTCCCAGCACCACTTATTGAAGAGGCTGTCTTTTCTCCACTGTATATGCTTGCCTCCTTTATCAAAGATAAGGTGACCATATGTGTGTGGGTTTATCTCAGGGCTTTCTATCCTGTTCTATTGATCAATATTTCTGTTTTTGTGCCAGTACCAAACTGTCTTGATTACTGTAGCTTTGTAATATAGTCTGAAGTCAGGGAGCCTGATTCCCCCAGCTCCATTTTTCGTTCTCAAGATTGCTTTGGCTATTCGGGGTCTTTTGTGTTTCCATACAAATTGTGAAATTTTTTGTTCTAGTTCTGTGAAAAATGCCAGTGGTAGTTTGATAGGGATTGCATTGAATCTGTAGATTGCTTTGGGTAGTAGAGTCATTTTCACAATGTTGATTCTTCCAATCCAGGAACATGGTATATCTTTCCATCTATTTGTATCATCTTTAATTTCTTTCATCAGTGTCTTATAATTTTCTGCATACAGGTCTTTTGTCTCCTTAGGTAGGTTTATTCCTAGATATTTTATTCTTTTTGTTGCAATGGTAAACGGGAGTGTTTTCTTAATTTCACTTTCAGATTTTTCGTCATTAGTGTATAGAAATGCAAGAGATTTCTGTGCATTAATTTTGTATCCTGCTACTTTACCAAATTCATTGATTAGCTCTAGGAGTTTTCTGGTAGCATCTTTAGGATTCTCTATGTATAGTATCATGTCATCTGCAAACAGTGACAGCTTTACTTCTTCTTTTCCGATTTGGATTCCTTTTATTTCTTTGTCTTCTCTGATTGCTGTGGCTAACACTTCCAAAACTATGTTGAATAATAGTGGTGAGAGTGGGCAACCTTGTCTTGTTCCTGATCTTAGTGGAAATGGTTTCAGTTTTTCACCATTGAGGACAATGTTGGCTGTGGGTTTGTCATATATGGCCTTTATTATGTTGAGGAAAGTTCCCTCTATGCCTACTTTCTGCAGGGCTTTTATCATAAATGGGTGTTGAATTTTGTCGAAAGCTTTCTCTGCATCTATTGAGATGATCATATGGTTTTTCTCCTTCAATTTGTTAATATGGTGTATCACATTGATTGATTTACGTATATTGAAGAATCCTTGCATTCCTGGGATAAACCCCACTTGATCATGGTGTATGATCCTTTTAATGTGCTGTTGGATTCTGTTTGCGAGTATTTTGTTGAGGATTTTTGCATCTATGTTCATCAGTGATATTGGCCTGTAGTTTTCTTTCTTTGTGACATCTTTGTCTGGTTTTGGTATCAGGGTGATAGTGGCCTCGTAGAATGAGTTTGGGAGTGTTCCTTCCTCTGCAATATTTTGGAAGAGTTTGAGAAGGATAGGTATTAGCTCTTCCCTAAATGTTTGATAGAATTCACCTGTGAAGCCATCTGGTCCTGGGCTTTTGTTTCTTGGAAGGTTTTTAATCACAGTTTCAATTTCAGTGCTTGTGATTGGTCTGTTCATATTTTCTATTTCTTCCTGGTTCAGTCTCGGCAGTTTGTGCATTTCTAAGAATCTGTCCATTTCTTCCAGGTTGTCCATTTTATTGGTGTAGAGTTGCTTGTAGTAATCTCTCATGATCTTTTGTATTTCTGCAGTGTCAGTGGTTACTTCTCCTTTTTCATTTCTAATTCTATTGATTTGAGTCTTCTCCCTTTTTCTCTTGATGAGTCTGGCTAATGGTTTATCAATTTTGTTTATCTTCTCAAAGAACCAGCTTTTAGTTTTATTGATTTTTGCTATTGTTTCCTTCATTTCTTTTTCATTTATTTCTGACCTGATCTTTATGATTTCTTTCCTTCTGCTAGCTTTGGGTTTTTTTTGTTCTTCTTTCTCTAATTGCTTTAGGTGCAAGGTTAGGTTGTTTATTCGAGATGTTTCCTGTTTCTTGAGGTAGGCTTGTATTGCTATAAACTTCCCTCTTAGCACTGCTTTTGCTGCGTCCCATAGGTTTTGGGTCGTCGTATCTCCATTGTCATTTGTTTCTAGGTATTTTTTGATTTCCCCTTTGATTTCTTCAGTGATCACTTCGTTATTAAGTAGTGTATTGTGTAGCCTCCATGTGTTTGTATTTTTTACACATCTTTTTCTGTAATTGATATCTAGTCTCATAGTGTTGTGGTCGGAAAAGATACTTGATACGATTTCAATTTTCTTAAATTTACCAAGGCTTGATTTGTGACCCAAGATATGATCTATCCTGGAGAATGTTCCATGCGCACTTGAGAAAAATGTATATTCTGTTGTTTTTGGGTGGAATGTCCTATAAATATCAATTAAGTCCATCTTGTTTAATGTATCATTTAAAGCTTGTGTTTCCTTATTTATTTTCATTTTGGATGATCTGTCCATTGGTGAAAGTGGGGTGTTAAAGTCCCCTACTATGATTGTGTTGCTGTCAATTTCCCCTTCTATGGCTGTTAGTATTTGCCTTATGTATTGAGGTGCTCCTATGTTGGGTGCATAAATATTTACAATTGTTATACCTTCCTCTTGGATCGATCCCTTGATCATTATATAGTGTCCTTCTTTGTCTCTTGTAATAGTCTTTATTTTAAAGTCTATTTTGTCTGATATGAGAATTGCTACTCCAGCTTTCTTTTGATTTCCATTTGCATGGAATATCTTTTTCCATCCCCTCACTTTCAGTCTGTATGTGTCTCTAGGTCTGAAGTGGGTCTCTTGTAGACAGCATATATACGGGTCTTGTTTTTGTATCCATTCAGCCAGTCTGTGTCTTTTGGTGGGAGCATTTAATCCATTTACATTCAAGGTAATTATCGATATGTATGTTCCTATTCCCATTTTCTTAAATGTTTTGGGTTTGTTATTGTAGGTGTTTTCCTTCTCTTGTGTTTCTTGCCTAGAGAAGTTCCTTTAGCATTTGTTGTAAAGCTGGTTTGGTGGTGCTGAACTCTCTCAGCTTTTGCTTGTCTGTAAAGGTTTTAATTTCTCCATCACATCTGAATGAGATCCTTGCTGGGTAGAGTAATCTTGGTTGTAGGTTTTTCTCCTTCATCACTTTAAGTATATCCTGCCACTCCCTTCTGGCTTGCAGAGTTTCTGCTGAAAGATCAGATGTTAACCTTATGGGGATTCCCTTGTGTGTTATTTGTTGTTTTTCCCTTGCTGCTTTTAATATGTTTTCCTTATATTTAATTTTTGACAGTTTGATTAATATGTGTCTTGGCATGTTTCTCCTTGGGTTTATCCTGTATGGGACTCTCTGTGCTTCCAGGACTTGATTAACTATTTCCTTTCCCATATTAGGGAAGTTTTCAACTATAATCTCTTCAAATATTTTCTCAGTCCCTTTCTTTTTCTCTTCTTCTTCTGGGACCCCTATAATTCGAATGTTGGTGCGTTTAATGTTGTCCCAGAGGTCTCTGAGACTGTCCTCAGTTCTTTTCATTCTTTTTTCTTTATCCTGCTCTGCAGTAGTTATTTCCACCATTTTATCTTCCAGGTCTCTTATCCTTTCTTCTGCCTCAGTTATTCTGCTATTGATCCCATCTAGAGTATTTTTAATTTCATTTATTGTGTTTTTCATCGTTGCTTGGTTCCTCTTTAGTTCTTCTACGTCCTTGTTAAATGTTTCTTGCATCTTGTCTATTCTATTTCCAAGATTTTGGATCATCCTTACTATCATTATTCTGAATTCTTTTTCAGGTAGACTACCTATTTCCTCTTCATTTGTTAGGTCTGGTGTGTTTTGACCCTGCTCCTTCATCTGCTGTGTGTTTTTCTGTCGTCTCATTTTGCTTATCTTACTGTGTTTGGGGTCTCTTTTTCACAGGCTGCAGGTTCGTAGTTCCCGTTGTTTTTGGTATCTGTCCCCAGTGGGTAAGGTTGGTTCAGTGGGTTGTGTAGGCTTCCTGGTGGAGGGGACTATTGCCTGTGTTCTGGTGGATGAGGTTGAATCTTGTCTTTCTGGTGGGCACGTCCACGTCTGGTGGTGTGTTTTGGGGTGTCTGTGGCCTTATGATTTTAGGCAGCCTCCCTGCTAATGGATGGGGCTGTGTTCCTGTTTTGCTAGTTGTTTGGTGTAGGGTGTCCAGCACTGTAGCTTGCTGGTTGTTGAGTGAAGCTGGGTCTTGATGTTGGGATGGAGATCTTTGAGAGATTTTTGCCGTTTGGTATTACGTGGAGCTGGTAGGTCTCTTGTGGACCAGTGTCCTGAAGTTGGCTCTCCCACCTCAGAGGCACAGCCCTGATGCCTGGCTGGAGCACCAAGAGCCTTTCATCCACACAGCTCAGAATATAAGGGAGAAAAAAATAGAAAGAAAAAAAGAGGATAAAATAAAATAAAATAAAGCTATTATAATAAAAAATAAGAAAAAAAATTATTGAGTAAATGTATTCAGAAAAAAATTTTTTTTAATTTTTAAAAATAGATTTATTAATTTTTTATAGGAAAAAATAAGAAAAAAATTTTTAAGAAAAAAATTTATTAAGAAAAAAAATTTTAATTTTTTAAAATAAAAAATATGAATAAACTTATTAAAAATTGTTTTAATTTCTAAAAATAGAAAATACGGAAAAAATTATTAAGAAAACATATATTAGGAAAAAAAAATTTTTTTTAAGTAAAAAAAAAAAAAAAAAAATGGACGGACCTAACCCTAGGACTGATGGTGAAAGCAAAGCTATACAGACAAAATCTCACCCAGAAGCATACACATATACACTCACAAAAAAAGGAAAAGGGGAAATTAATATATCCTGCTCCTAAAGTCCACCTTTTGAATTTGGGATGATTCGTTGTCTATTCAGGTATTCAACGGATGCAGGCACATCAAGTTGTTTGTGGAGCTTTAATCCGCTGCTTCTGAGGCTGCTGGGGGAGATTTCCCTTTCTCTTCTTTGTTCGTACAGCTCCCAGCGTTCAGCTTTGGATTTGGACCCGCCTCTGCATGTACATCGCCTGAGGGCGTCCGTTCCCCGCCCAGACAGAACGGGGTTAAAGGAGCAGCTGCTTCGGGGGCTCTGGGTCACTCAAGCCGGGGGAGGGAGGGGTACGGAGGAGGCGGGGCGAGCCTGCGGCATCAGAGGCGTCGTGACGTTGCAGCAGCCTGAGGTGCGCCGTGTGTTCTCCCGGGGAAGTTGTCCCCGGATCACGGGAGCCTGGCAGTGGCGAGCTGCACTGGCTCCCGGGAGGGGCAGTGTGGAGAGTGACCTGTGCTCGCACACAGGCTTCTTGGTGGCGGCAGCAGCAGCCTTAGCGTTTCCTACCAGTCTCTGGGGTCCACGCTGATGGCCGCGGCTCGCGCCCGTCTCTGGGGTCCGCGCTGTTAGCCGCGGCTTGCGCCCGCCTCTGGAGTTCATCTAGGCGGCGCTCTGAATCCCCTCTCCTTGCGCGCCGTGAAACAAAGAGGCAAGAAAAAGTCTCTTGCCTCTTCGGCGGCTGCAGACCTCCTCTCTGGCTCCCTCCCGGCTCGCCAACCCCTTCAGGCTGTGTTCACGCCGCCAACCCCAGTCCTCTCCCTGCGATCCGACCGAAGCCCGCGCCTCAGCTCCCAGCCCCGCCTTCCCCAGCGGGTGAGCAGACAAGCCTCTCGGGCTGGTGAGCGCTGCTCGGCGCTGAGCCTCTGTGCGGGAATCTCTCCGTTTTTCCCTCTGCGCCCCTGTTGCTGTGGGATCCGCGCTGATAGCCGCGGCTCGCACCCGTCTCTGGATTTCGTTTAGGCAGCACTCTGAATCCCCTCTCCTTGCACGCCGTGAAACAAAGAGGCAAGAAAAAGTCTCTTGCCTCTTCGGCAGCTGCAGACTTTTTCCCGGACTCCCTCCCGGCTAGCACCAAAGCCCGAGCCTCAGCTCCCAGCCCCCGCCCGCCCCGGCGGGTGAGCAGACAAGCCTCTCGGGCTGGTGAGTGCTGGTTGGCGCCGAGCCTCTGTGCGGGAGTCTCTCCGCTTTGCCCTCCGCACCCCTGTGGCTGCGCTCTCCTCCGCGGCTCTGAAGCTTCCCCCCTCTGCCACCCACAGTCTCTGCCTGCAAAGGGGCTTCCTAGTGCCTGGAAACCTTTCCTCCTTCACGGCTCCCTCCCACTGGCGCAGGTCCCGTCCCTATTCTTTTGTCTCTGTTATTTCTTTTTTCTTTTACCCTACCCAAGTACGTGGGGATTTTCTTGCCTTTTGGGAGGTCTGGCGTCTTCTGCCAGCGTTCAGTGGGTGTTCTGTAGGAGCAGTTCCACGTGTAGATGTATTTCTACTGTATCTGTGGGAAGGAAGGTGATCTCCGCGTCTTACTCTTCCGCCATCTTGCCCCTACTCGCCCTCATTGTAGTTTTGATTTGCATTTCTCTAATGATTAGTGATGTTGAGCATTCTTTCATGTGTTTGTTGGCTATCTGTATATCTTCTTTGGAGAAATGTCTATTTAGGTCTTCTGCCCATTTTTGGATATTGAACTGCATGAGCTGCTTGTATATTTTGGAGATTAATCCTTTGTTAGTTGCTTCATTTGCAAATATTTTCTCCCATTCTAAGGGTTTTCTTTTCATCTTGTTTATGGTTTCCTTTGCTGTGTAAAAGCTTTTAAGTTTCATTATGTCTTATTTGTTTATTTTTGTTTTTATTTCCATTTCTCTAGAAGGTGGGTCAAAAAGGATATTGCTGTGATTTATTTCAAAGAGTGTCTGCCTATGTTTTCCTCTAAGAGTTTTAAATTGTCTGGTCTTACATTTAGGTCTTTAATCCATTTTGAGTTTATTTTTGTGTGTGGTGTTAAGGAGTGTTCTAATTTCATTCCTTTACATGTAGCTGTCCAGTTTTCCCAGCACCACTTATTGAAGAGGCTGTCTCTTCTGCATTGTATATTATTGCCTCCTTTATCAAAGATAAGGTGACCATATGTGCATGGGTTTAGCTCTGGGCTTTCTATCCTGTTCCGTTGATCTATATTTCTGTTTTTGTGCCAGCACCATACTGTTTTGATTACTGTAGTTTTGTAGTATAGTCTGAAGTCAGGGAGCCTGATTCCTCCAGCTCCGTTTTTGTTTCTCAAGATTGGTTTGGCTATTCAGGGTCTTTTGGGTTTCCATACAAATTGTGAAATATTTTGTTCTAGTTCTGTGAAAAATGCCATTGGTAGTTTGATAGTGGTTGCATTGAATCTGTAGGTTGCTTTGGGTAGTATAGTCATTTCACAATGTTGATTCTTCCAATCCAAGAACATGGTATATCTCTCCATTTGTTTGTGTCATCTTGAATTTCTTTCACCAGTGTTTTATAGTTTTCTGCATACAGGTCTTTTGTCTCCTTAGGTAGGTTTATTCCTAGGTATTTTATTCTTTTTGTTGCAGTGGTAAGTGGGAGTGATTCCTTAATTTCTCTTTCAGATTTTTCATCATTAGTGTATAGGGATTCAAGAGATTTCTGTGCATTAATTTTGTATCCTGCTACTTTACCGAATTCATTGATTAGCTCTAGTAGTTTTCTGGTAGTGTCTTTAGGATTCTCTATGTATAGTACCATGTCATCTGCAAACAGTGACAGCTTTACTTCTTCTTTTCTGATTTGCATTCTTTTTATTTCTTTTTCTTCTCTGATTGCTATGGCTAAACCTTCCAAAACTGTGTTGAATAATAGTGGTGAGAGTGTACAACCTTGTCTTGGTCCTGATCTTAGAGGAAATGGTTTCAGTTTTTCACCATTGAGAATGATGTTGGCTGTGGGTTTGTCATATATGGCCTTTATTATGTTGAGGTAAGTTCCCTCTATGCCTACTTTCTGTAGGGTTTTTTATCATAAATAGGTGTTGAGTTTTGTCAAAAGCTTTTTCTGCATCTATTGAGAACATATGGTTTTTATGCTTCAGTTTGTTATTATGGTGTATCACCTTGATTGATTTGCATATATTGAAGAATCCCTGCATTCCTGGGATAAACCCCACTTGATCATGGTGTATGATCCTTTTAATGTGCCATTGGACTCTGTTTGCTAGTATTTCGTTGAGGATTTTTGCATCTATGTTCATCAGTGATATTGGTCTGTAGTTTTCTTTTTTTTGTGGTATTTTGTCTGGTTTTAGTATCAGGGTGATGGTGGCCTCGTAGAATGAGTTGGGGAGTGTTCCTCCCTCTGCTGTACTTTGGAAGAATTTGAGAAGGATAGGTGTTAGCTCTTTTCTAAATGTTTGATAGAATTCGCCTGTGAAGCCATCTGGGCCTGGGGTTTTGTTTGTTGGAAGATTTTTAATCACAGTTTCAATTTCAGTGCTTGTGATTGGTCTGTTCATATTTTCTATTTCTTCCTGGTTACATCTTGGAAGGTTGTATCTTTCTAAGAATTTGTCCATTTTTTCCAGGTTGTCCAGTTTATTGGCATAGAGTTGCTTGTAGTAATCTCTCCTAATCCTTTGTATTTCTGTAGTGTCAGTTGTTACTTCCCCTTTTTCATTTCTAATTCTGTTGATTTGAGTTTTCTCCCTTTTTTTTCTTGATGAGTCTGGCTACTGGTTTATCAATTTTGTTTATCTTCTCAAAGAACCAGCTTTTAGTTTTATTGATCTTTGCTTTCATTTCCTTCATTTCTTTTTCATTTATTTCTGATCTGATCTTTATGATTTCTTTCCTTCTGCTAACTTTGAGGGTTTTTTTTTTTTTTGTTCTTCTTTCTCTAATTGCTTTAGGTGTAAGGTTAGGTTTTTTATTTGAGATTTTTCTTGTTTCTTGAGATAGGATTGTATTGCTATAAATTTCCATCTTAGAACTGCTTTTGCTGCATCCCATAGGTTTTGGGTCATCATGTTTTCATTATCATTTGTTTCTAGGTATTTCTTGATTTTCTCTATGATTTCTTCAGTGATTTCTTGGTTATTTAGTAGCATATTTTTTAGCCTCCATGTGTTTGTATTTTTTACAGTTGTTTTCCTGTAATTCATATCTAGTCTCATAGTGTTGTGGTCAGAAAAGATACTTGATATGATTTGAATTTTCTTAAATTTACCAAGGCCTGATTTGTAACCCAAGATATGATCTATCCTGGAGAATGTTCCATGAGCAGTTGAAAAGAAAGTGTATTATGCTGTTTTTGGATGGAATGTCCTGTAAATATCAATTAATTCCATCTTGTTTTATACATCATTTAAAGCTTGTGTTTCCTTTTTTATTTTCATTTTGGATGTCCATTGGTGAAAGTGGGGTGTTAAAGTCCCCTACTATTATTGTGTTCCTGTCAATTTCCCCTTTTATGGCTGTTAACATTTGCCTTATGTATTGAGGTGCTCCTATGTTGGGTGCATAAATATTTACAATTGTTATATCTTCTTCTTGGATTGATCCCTTGATCATTATGTAGTATCCTTCTTTGTCTCTTGTAATAGTCTTTATTTTAAAGTCTATTTTGTCTTATATGAAAATTGCTACTCCAGCTTTCTTTCGATTTCCATTTGCATGGAATATCTTTTTCCATCCCCTCACTTTCAGTCTGTATGTGTCCCTAGGTCCTAAGTGGGTCTCTTGTAGACAGCATATATACAGGTCTTGTTTTTGTATCCATTCAGTAAGTCTATGTCTTTTGGTTGGAGTATTTAATCCATTTGCATTTAAGGTAATTATTTATATATATGTTCCTATTACCATTGTCTTAATTGTTTTGGGTTTGTTTTTGTTGGTCTTTTCCTTTTCTTGTGTTTCCCACCTAGAGAAGTTCCTTTAGCATATGTTGTAAAGCTGGTTTGCTAGTGCTGAATTCTCTTAACTTTTGCTTGTCTGTAAAGGTTTTAATTTCTCCATCGAATCTGAATGAGATCTTTGCTGGGTAGAGTAATCTTGGTTGTAGGTTTTTCCCTTTCATCACTTTAAATATGTCCTGCCACTCCCTCCTGGCTTGCAGAGTTTCTGCTGAAAGATCAGTTGTTAACCTTATGGGGATTCCCTTGTATGTTATTTGTTGTTTTTCCCTTGCTGCTTTTAATATTTTTTCTTTGTATTTAATTTTTGATAGTTTGATTAATATGTGTCTTGGTGTGTTTCTCCTTGGATTTATCCTATATGGGACTCTCTGTACTTCCTGGACTTGATTTAATGTTTCCTTTCCCATGTTAGGGAAGTTTTCAACTATAATCTCTTCAAATATTTTCTCAGTCCCTTTGTTTTTCTCATCTTCTTCTGGGACCCCTATAATTCGAGTGTTGGTGCATTTAATGTTGTCCCAGAGGTCTCTGAGACTGTCCTCATTTCTTTTCATTCTTTTTTCTTTATTCTGCTCTGCAGTAGTTATTTCCACTATTTTATCTTCCAGGTCCCTTTTCCATTCTTTTGCCTCAGTTATTCTGCTATTGATCCCTTCTAGAGAATTTTTAATTTCATTTATTGTGTTGTTCATCACTGTTTGTTTGCTCTTTAGTTCTTCTAGGTCCTTGTTAAACGTTTCTTGTATTTTCTCCATTCTATTTCCAGGATTTTGGATCATCTTTACTATCATTACTCTGAATTCTTTTTCAGGTAGACCGCCTATTTCCTCTTCATTTGTTTGGTTTTGGTGGGTTTTTACTTGCTCCTTCATCTGCTGCATATTTCTCTGTCTTCCCATTTTGCTTAACTTACTGTGTTTGGGGTCTCCTTTTTGCAGCCTGCAGGTTTGTAGTTCCTGTTGTTTTTGGTGTCTGCCCCCAGTGGGTGAGGTTGGTTCAGTGGCTTGTGTAGGCTTCCTGGTGGAGGGGATTGGTGCCTGTGTTCTGGGGTGTAGTGCTGAATCTTGTCTTTCTGGTGGGCAGGGCTGTGTCTGGTGGTGTGTTTTGGAGTATCTGTGAACTTAGTATGATTTTAGGCAGCCTCTTTGCTAATGGGTGGGGTTGTGTTCCTGTCTTGCTAGTTGTTTGGCATGGGGAATCCAGCACTGGAGCTTGCTGGCCATTGGGTGGAGCTGGGTCTTAGTGTTGAGATTGAGATTTCTGGGAGAGCTCTTGCAATTGATATTACATGGGGCCAGGAGGTCTCTGGTGGTCCAGTGTCCTGAACTAGGCTCTCCAACTTCAGAGGCTCAGGCCTGACACCAGGCTGGAGCACCAATACCCTTCTGGGAAGTCTGAGCTCTTCTGCCAAAATTCTGTAGGTGTTCTGTAGAAGTTGTTCCACATGTAGTTGTATTTTTGATGTATTTGTGGGGAGGAACGTGATCTCCACATCTTACTCCTCCGCCATCTTGAAGGTCCTGTCTGGGGAAGAATGTTTATTCTTATTGTATCTGAGATTGTCATCTATATTTGAGGCTCTTGCTTCATGAGTAGATTCTGATGCAAATGAGCAAGAGGCAGTTTTTTAGCAAAGAACACAGGCAGGTATATTAAACTTTAGAGTGGCTTCACTTCCTAATGAAAAGAACACTAGTCCCAGGAATCAGGAGACAAGTTCTAGCTCCAAATCTGCAATTGACATGTTGCAAGATTTGAGCAAGTCACTTAAATTTTCTGGTCTTAGTTTTCTGGACTGTAAAATAAAAGGGATAGATGAGATAATTCCAGAGGTACTAAGTCTAAAATTCAATGACAATTCTAATGGAAAACAGGTTCATTAAGTAACAGGATTGATGTGTTTTTTCTGGGAAGTAATACACGGTCATATTAGAAATGAACAAATTTGCAAAGTAGATTGAAACAACCCATTGTAGCTTCAGAATCTTGATCAGAGTCTTACAGGACAAACATCTTCTAACTGGTTTTAAGTGAATTGAACTTTTTGAGGTAGGGTGAGAGGGTTGGCTCTAAGGCTGTGCCCCTTGGCACACCAGTCCCTTGTTTAATATATTTTCCTCTCAAGGGCCAATGTCAACAATCAGGCACACACAATGAAAGCCATTGAGTCAAAGTTTCAATGCTTAAGCAACTGTGGCAGGGTAAGTTTTGATGGTGGAATTTGATAAAGCATCTAGATTATTTACTTATGAACTTCATCAACTGAAACTTAATTATAAATAATAGCTCTGGACACTTTTGACATTGAATGTCTCTGTGAAGACACCTTTTTGGAATTTAGTTACATCATTTGGTGATGATAATAGCATGAAACATTTTTTAACCTGATTTCTTCAGTATACAGACATTGAAAATTTATATTTTTTAAATGGAGTAAACCATGTTATTTAGTATTCCCAGGAATGATGATGAGTTCAAATATAGTTATTTTTTTCCCAAGGAGAAGTAAAGATTTATAAGCAAAACTTAGATTTAAAAAACCTCTATTTCTACTATCTTAAATAGTGAGCAGAAGGAGAAACTCAGAGCAATCAGTCCAAGCGGGAGAGGCGTAGATTTATAGGGCTTTGGTGAGGCAGCTAGGTCAATTCTTGAAAAATTGTGAATAAAGGTGGTGTTTGATTCACTTCCCTATCTCTTTTTATTCATTTCCAAGCAATTTAATAAAGCGTCTGCCAAGTGTAAAGAACCTCTGTGCTGGAACCTATTCTCAATGCCTTTGTGTTTTTCAGCTAGGATATAAATACATGTGATGAATTTTGATGGCAACAAGACAAAGTAGAAAAGAGCCCAGAAGTGAGAATGGTCTAAAAAAAGAAGACTTAAGGAGTCTTTAAAGTCTTAATCACCCAAGGGTGTGTATTTTTATAGACAGGATAGTTCCACAATAATATTGAGTATAAACCATGTTTTTTTTCTAACTTTACAAAAATTCGCAAAGAGTTATCATTATCTCTACTATTAAAAAAACAGAACAAAACCAACTGAGCCTTAGTGTTTAAATAACTTCTGGTGAGCGGTGAATATGAGATTCACACCCAAGTCTACTAATGCCAAATCTCGTCCATCGCACCACAGATTGCCAGATGTAGCTCCTTCAATCAGAAGCCTCTCCATTAATCTGGACCATTAGAAAGGTCCAGTCTAAATATAAACACTGCAAAGAAGCTTTTTGACTATAACACCCCTCCCCACTTTTCCCCTACCCTACCCTCATCCCTGACGACTAAGGAGAGAGGAATTTACAGAACTGTAGTCTTTGCAGAACCAAGTTGGCTGATTCAGGAGACTACTAACCTAAAAATAGATTCTGGTAGAAGGAAAAAGTATGTACAATTCTGAAGAATGCCCTTGCAGTGTCTTGATTAGTGATTAAAATATGATTTTGACAGGACTGGTTACATAATTTTCAGGGTTCAGTGCAAAATGAAAATGAGGGGCCTCTTAATAATTCAAAAATCATTAAGAATTTCAAGACAGAGAAAGCAGAGCATTAAACCAGACGTGGGGCCTCTGTAAGTGTGGAGCCTTTGTGATTGCACAAGGTTGCACGCCTCTGAAATTGGTCCTGGATCTTGAACTCAGAGAAGGAATGACCTCTCTCAGTTGTTTTTATTGATCTACATTGAAGATAGCTTGATATAAAGATAGAAAGATTATTCCCATTAATAAGGTTGTGGGGTGAAAAGCAAAGTTCCATTAAAATTTTAAAAGTTTTAGTCTGCATAAAATGTATAGGCACAGACAAGTTCTAGAGTGGTTAAGTCTACAATTTTGTCATTTTCTTGGTGGGAGAAGACAAGAGTGGGAGAAATGTATTTTAATAAATACATTTAGAATTGGAGTCCATAATTAGCTCAGCTGTTCAGAAACTGCATGTTGACTTCATGGACAAAGGAGGTAATAGGAACATGACAATATGTTTTATTTATATTGATAATCTACTATTTTTTTCATCTCCTCTCTTTGAGGTAGAGGATAAAAGGTAGGCTGCATGTAAATTACACAACTGAGTATTTGAAAATGCCTGCTTACTTGTCTTTGGACTTTCTGGATCTGTAGGTTAAAGTAAGTAAACGAAAGAAACAGTCTTGCCTTTCGAAGAAGTGACAACTTAGCTTATATTTCAGCAAACAGATTTAGAAAAATACTTAAAGTGTGTGGTTGGGCTTAAAGACGATTGAGGATAATATAAGAATAACTTCCAAATATTTTAGGAATAATTTATGTAAATCAGGAGGTCAATGGAAAAGTGCCATGTAAGATATATGATCTACAAAAGAAGGGCTTCACTGATAATTCTGAGAGATCATCTTTTAGTTTTTCTTAAAACTAATAGTCTAGTGCTTTTATCTTTGAGAGGTATGATGCTTTAAAGTAGAACAATCAAGCTGCTCATTAATATTTATAGAAGTTTAATAAGCTTTCTAGAGAATTACCACATTCTTCATCTGAAATTAGTTTGTCTTTATGAATTAGCTACATTGGCTCCAAACATCCTCAAGACAAAGACCGTTTAACCTGATAGTTTTTGTATTTAAGTGATACAACACTATTTACAGATGATGTTAGCTGCACATAATTGGCCTGAGGTCCTCCAGTCACCAGTAGTTGTAGACATTTTTAGATGAGCTTTTACCTAGAATGGTTTTTAAAATTATGGCAATAAACTATTTTTCCACTTTTATTAAGCTATAATGGTGTACAGCATAGCGATTTGATTTATATACATCATGAAATGACTATCACAGTAAGTTTAGTGAACATCCATCATCTTCTATAGACACCAAAGTAAAGAAATAGAAAAAATATTTTTTCCCTATGATGAGAACTCAGGATTTGCTCTCTTAACAACTTTCATATATAACATACAGCTGTGGTAATTATATTTATCACATTGAACATTACATCCCTAGTATAATTATTTATCTTATAACTGGAAGTTTGTACCTGTTGACCACCTTCATCCAGTTCCCCCTTCCCCACCCCCAACTTCTGGTACCACAAATCTGATCTCTTTCTATGAGTTTGTCTGTGTTTGTGAAGTATAATTGACCCACAACACTATGTTAGTTCCTGGTGCACATCTTAGTGAATCAGTATTTCCATGCATTTCAAAATGATCACCACGATAAGTCTAGTTACCATCTGTCACCATACAAAGATATTACATCGATATTGACTGTATTCCCCACACTGTCCATTTCATGCCCATGACTCATTTATTTTCTAACTGGAAGTTTTTACCTCTTAATCTCCTTCACCTATTTCTTTCTTCCCCCCACCCTTCTCCACTCTGGCAACTACCTGTTTGTTTTCTGTAACTGTGACTCTGTTTCTGTTTTGTTATGTTAGTTCGTTTTGTTTTTTAGATCTTACATATTAGTGAAATCATATGGTATTTTTCTGTCTCAGTCTGACTTATTTCATTTAACATAATACCCCCTAGGTCCACATGTTGTCACAAATGGCAAGATTTCATTCTTTTTGATGTCTGAATAATATTCCATAGGTATATATATATGTGTATGTGTATATATATATATATATACCATATCTCTCTGATGTGGGGCTGGGACCAGGGAGGTTCTGAGGCTGCTTCTTCCAGCTGGTGAGTGAGGCCAGGTCTGGGGATAGGGCTGGCCTGCTGGTGGGTGGGGCTTTGTCCCCATGTGACTGACTGCTTGACTTTGGGGTGGGGTCCCAGGACAAGCGCTGACTGGCTGGTGGGTGGGGTGGCCACATCCCAGTGCTAATAAGTTAGAGGGAGGACCCCAAAGTGGCGCTTGCCAGCACCAGAGTCCTTATGGTACAGTGAGCTCCCCCAAGTGGCTGTCATCATCATCCAAGTCCCCGGGTGAATCCCAGTTGCTTCCTGCCTCTCTGGGAGGCTCTTTAAGATTAGCAAGTGGGTCTGAGCCAGACTCCTTTCAAACTACTGTTTCTGTCCTGGGTCTTGGAGTGTGTGAGATTTTGTGTGCACTCTTTCAGAGTGGAGTCTCTGTTTCCTACAGCCCTCTGGGTCTCCTGAAAGCAAGCCCAGCTGGCCTTCAAAGCCAGACGTTCTTCCAGTGCAAGACTCCTCGGGCTGAGGAGCCCAATGTGGGGCTTGGACCCCTTCCTCCATGGGGAGGACTTCTGTGATTGTGATACTCCTTCCCTTTGTGTGTTGCCTACCTGGGATTGCAGGTCTTGATTATACCATGTCTCTGCCCCTCCTATCTGTCTCATTGTAGTTTCTTCTTTATAGCTTAGTTGTAAAAGATCTTTTCTGCTAATCTTCAGGTTGCTCTCATTGATAGTTGCTCTGTAAATAGTTGTAATTTTGGTGTGCGCATGGGAGGAGGTGAGCTCAGGGTTTTCCTACTCTACCATCTTGGCCACTTTCCCAATAATAAACTATTAATGCTACAATCTAATTTTATAGCTGAACTGGTTTAAAAATTATTTTTATTCTGCAGTCTGTATTATACTATTTTAAAAGGTCCCTATAAGACAGTTTGGCAGTTTCTCATAAAGTGAAACAGATTTACAATATGACTCTGTATTCACACTCCTAGGTATTTCCCAACTGAATTGAAACCTCTATTCAAACACAAACCTGTACATAAATGTTTATAGAGGCTTTATTTATATTCACTAGAGATTGGATTTAACCAAGATGTCTTTCATCAGAAAAATGAATCTTCTTCTACTAAGTGAAAGAAGCCAGATCACAAAGGCTTTGTATTGTATCATTCCATTCATATGACATTCTGGAAGAGTAAAACTACAGAGACAAAACAGATCAGGGGTTGCCAGGCATTGGTCTAGTAGTGGTTGACCACAAAGGGGATGCACAGGAAAAATTTAGGGTAATAGAATTATTCCGTATGGCACTGGGATGGTGGATACATAACTCTATGCATTTGTCACAATCTATAGAAGTGCATATCACATATAGTGAACCTTAATGTATGCAAACTAAAAAAGTCAGTGAAGATATTAGATATCCCAAGGTGGAATGCAGACTTTGGCCTGTGATTCTAACTATGGGATAAATGTACAACATAACTGCACTAAAGGGTGTGGGAGGAAAAAGAGCTAAGTTGAAAAACAGTGTTTTGACTGAAAACTGTAAGGGTGAAGACAAAAAGAACTATATATGAACACTGTATTCGAGTTGGTAAATTTGTTTCTCATGTAGGTATGAGTTAATAATTATGAAACCGCTTTACATTTACACTGGGAATGCACAAGTAAGTAAATGGACGGTGGATGGTGGGTACCATGTTTCTCACTGTTGCAGTGGAAGGTTACAGGCAAGCAAGAGGGGAAAGCTAGAATGAGCCCTGTCGTACTGGATTAGAGTTGAAGACATCAGTATGAACTCACATGTGGCTTAATATATACACACAGATGGATTAATACCAAAAAATTTTAGATGTGTGTATGTTTAGGTTAATATACATATATCACCTAGGTTCATATACACATATCACCTAGCTCTGTCTCAGTGGATTCTGAGACAGAGTCCACTGAGAGTCTAGAAGCAATGACATCTCAGGAGAAACAAGCACACTCAGTGCACAGATCTTGATTGCTAAATATCTTTTTGCTATAAAAACATCTAGGGGTCCTTGGAAAAATGGTTGACTCTAGGGCTGGTTAGGGAAAATACAAGATGAGCCTGGAGCATCTTGTAGTACTAAAGAGTAAGGAAATGTTATCAAAATTAAAGGATGGAGCATGTCAAAGGAACTAAACTGAAGGAATGCCCATAGTCCAAACAAGAATAATTTGAGTAGCAAAATAAATCATAATATAGGATTATAATATGAAATATAAAAATATACATACATTTATAGTGATATACATAAATGATTGAATAAAAAAGTAAATAGGGGAGAAGAGATAAATCTTCCTAACAGAAGAATTCCAAATAATTTATGTAGTACTTCCCCGCTCCACTTTCTGAGTGTGGTTGGACTTACTGACTTACTTCCAAAGGGCACAGTAGGGAATGGGAAGAATAGTAACTTTATTGTGGAGAAGTCTGGCAAACACTATCTCAACTGCATGACCAAGGTTAACATCACCAGTGTTGTCACGTGCATATCATGTATCCTTGATATGATATAATGAGAAAGGTGCTTCACCTCTGCAGTTTTCTTTCCCAAAACCCATAACCTCCAACTAATCATGAGAAAAACATTGGACAAAACTAATTCTAAGGACACTCTACAAAATACATAACCAGTACTCCTTACAACTCTCAAGGTCACGAAAAATAAGGAAAGACTGAGAAACTGTCACACTAAGGTGGCATGCAGACTACATAAAATGTGGTACCCTGTATCAGGTTCTGGAATAGAAAAAGAACACTAGTGGGAAAATTTATTGAAATCTGAAAAAAGTCTGGAGTTTATTTCATAGTAATGCACGGATTCTAGGCTTCTTAGTTTTGAGAAATGTACCACGGTCAGAGGATAACATCAGGGCAAACTGAAATTGGATAAGGACATACTGGAATTCTCTGTACTATCTTTGCAATTTTCCTGTGAACCTAAAATTATTAAAAAAAAAAAAAGGTTTACTTAAAAAATAACCCTGATGTTAAAAATCTTAATTGATTAATTGGTTGTTTAATTCATTTATTCAACAAGGAGCTACTGAAAGCTCTAATCTCTGGTAAGTGAAATAATAATGATGAACAAGTCAGACGTTGTCCCTGTTCTCCCCAAGCTTACAGTTTAGTGAAGGATAAAGACAATAGGCGAGTTCAAATATAATTTTTTTAAAAAAAATTATTTATTTATTTATTTTGGCCACATGGTATGTGGGATCTTAGTTCCCCGACCAGGGATCGAACATATACCCCCTGCATTGGAAGTGTGGAGTCTCAACCACTGGATCACCAGGGAAATCTATGTTCAAATATAATTTGATAAGCACTTTGACAAAGTGCCAGAGGTTTAAAAAATATTTTTAACTCCTGTATTGAAGTGAATAAGTATGGCATGCTAACTGGATGCTGTAACATAGAAAACATATTAGTCCAAGAATAATACTCCTATTGAATATTTTTCATATGGGATAATCCCTAAACTCTGAATGATTTGCCAGGTATTTTAAAAGATTTTTTATCAGATAAATTTGGGGATATTCTTTAGTTTAGTATACTTTGTTCACCAAGGAATTATGCCCTTACCAAGTGGAGAGCTGTTTCCCTTTTTCATATACAAAATGAAGAGTTAGCGGATACATTCTTAAAAATATCTTTCAATTTAAAAAATCAGGGCTTCCCTGGTGGCGCAGTGGTTAAGAATCTGCCTGCCAATGCAGGGAACGTGTGTTCGAGCCCTGGTCTAGGAAGATCCCACATGCTGGGGAGCAACTAAGCCCCTGCACCACAACTACTGAGCCTGCGCTCTAGAGCCCGTGAGCCACAACTACTGAGCCTGTGTGCCACAACTACTGAACAGTAGTAGCTCCGCAACAAGAGAAGACACTGTGATAAGAAGCCCGTGCACCGCAATGTAGAGTAGCCCCTGCTCGCCGCAACTAGAGAAAGCCACGCGCAACAATGAAGACTCAACGCAGCCAAAAAAAAAAAAAAAAAAAAAGTCAGCGAGCTTTGTCAAATATGTGGCATTTTCTTGGCTTTTAATTAGTTCAGTGAAGGTTTACTTATTGATCACATAAAAATAAACATCATTATATTTTCCTTTTTCACCAAGATTCCTATTTTGTCAGTTTATTTCAAGTAAAAACATGTATTCCAAAGAAGAAAGATATTCTCATAGTGAAAAAGGAAAAAAGAAAAACACCTTATATTCCCTTAGGCAGGCAGCGCACCTCAAAAGAATGAGAAATCTTGTTCCCTTCATAATAAGGCTGGGCCTTGAAATGCAGCACTTAAATCACAGACTCTACTCTTTCCAAGCCTAGCCAGCCTACCTTAGCTCTCAAAACCCTCAGAAATGGGTATTTTAAAAGGAAACACTTTTTGTAGATTTGTGATTTCTCACTGCAAAGAAATCCATCTCAGTTTGAAGGATCTTGTGGGTTAAAAGTCAAGACTTATTTGGGAATGCTGGATGACAGACATTCTGTGTCTCTTTTGCTGAGATGTAATCTCACGAAGGATTTATAGTCAATGGCTGTACATGAAGGCAGCTTCTCTGAGGGGCCCAAACTTGTGTGTACTTCAGGTGGAAAGGTTGGAGGGGTGAATATGAAACATTATGCCCAATCATGAAATCTGCTCCTCTAGTTACAGACAGAGAAGTTTTAGAACCAGAGGCTGGAATCTAAAGCAGTAATAAGATGTCACAAGACAGGAATTTCCAAGAATGCACTGGGGAAGGAAGGGGGTGGGGCAGTGGCTAGATTTCCTCTAAAGAAAAAGAGACAATAGAAAAGGAATTTCTAATGGGATAGGGGAGACAAAAAACAAAAAAACCAAAACCCAAACCAAAACAAACAAAACCATTTTTAGTGGAAGCAAACCTGTCATATAACACTCATTTTAAAATTACCCTTTTGCTGCATAATTCTGTTAGTCTTCTATTTTACCTTCCTGTCACTAATTTCTCCCTCCTTGAGTTTATTCTGCAAACTACTTTCTGAATGATCTTCCTAAAACATCCTAGGGATGATATAACCTTCACGGTCAAAAACTATCAATAACTCATAGCCATCCCAGGAAAAAATCCAAACACATCAATTTTCGTTATCAAGTCTTTAATTTTTAATTTTTTGGTTTTCATGCCTTTAGATCATTAGCCAAATCCCAAAACTTCTGTGTATTGTTTTCTTCATTTGTAAAATGACACTGACTTACAGGAACTTACAGAGTATCTCAGCAGCCTAGGGCAGATATATATCTAAATACTAATTTTAAAAAATGGTTCAGAAGTAGTGTTTTGCTATGTATCTATCTATCTAATCATCAATCTTCTAGTAGTAGTAGTAGTAGTAGTAGTTTGTACTTAGGGTGAATATAAATATGGGATATGAATTATTTGTTTCCAATGTTACATTGATTTACCTATACAAGTGGTTTTCGTTTTAGTTACTTTGAAACATGCTAAATAAATAAATATAATATCCAAAAGAAAAAAAAAGTCACACTTTTACTATTTATTAGGACTTAGACCAATCCTACCAATATTAAAAAATGAGAATGTTTTTTGGTGACTGCTATATATTTTCAGGAGGTTTAGTAAATAATTGGTTTAATTTAATCTCTTAATCTTCAAAAATCTCTTGAGCAAACTCCTGATCGCATCTGCTTTCAGTAGGTTAATTATAAAACAATTAAGTTCTAATGAAGTTTTTGCTTCCTTACTCTGTTTACCAGAACAATTTCAACATCCTTCTATTGATATGAAACGTGTGGAAACATCATTTTTGTTTTCTTTTTAATCTTGATTCTGAGAGTCCTGGTAGAATAGTTAAGGAGATTTCTTAAGAGTGAACAGGGGAAGTCTTTTTTTCTCTTTTGGTTTTGGTGGTACACAAATTATCTCGTTTCCTCTACTGAGCTGGGAACTCAGAAAAAGAAACTTGTTGGAAATATGAACATTCCTCTTCTTCCTGACTATTAGGTTTCATTAGAAAACTTTTACATTACATAACTTCTACTGAGAGGAGAATGGAGGCAGGGTTAACCAAGAATGTTTGTTAATGTAGAAAAACAACATAGAATCACTAATCACTCATATAACAAACAATGTAAACACCACTGCTTACAGAAATGGTGTAATTCTGAAGTAAAGTTTTAAGTTCATCTCAGGTTGCCATTGAAAGGAGGGTATCAATATTTACCAGGCACCTACTCTATGTCAGGCATGATGTAAAGCATTTTCCCCCATATTTCATCTCATTTAATTCTTACTGCCGTCCTGTGGTTGTGTAGTTTTTCAATCCAAATTATTAGAGATAAGGAACTTGAGATTTAGGGAATTATAATAACAGGTTCAAGGTCATACATCTACTAAATTGCAGGGTTTAGATTTGAAACCACGTTTGTTTGATTCAAAACTGATACAGTTTCCACTATAGCACACTTCTTCATTGGGATTTCTATACCCTTCAGGGTCCAGTTTCCTGGTTTAGGGGACTAGCCTGGTAATCTTGATCTGTTTTGCAAGAATGAATGGGCTAAATAATTGCTAATTGTAAAGTACTCTGATACTTGTAGAGAACACGTATTATTGAAAAAAAAAATAACATCTTATAGTTACTTTCTCAGATTTTTTTGGTTCAAAAAAACCCTACATGAAGCTATCCCTACTTCCTCTTTAATGGCATGAATTAATGGAAAGCAAACAAGAATTTCCAAGAATTTCCTAACACAGTTAACTCAGCCTTCCCTGCTGCTAACTTCTCTCAAACGTTTAGATTCATGGGGACACAAAGGCCAGACTGCTGTCTCATTAAATTCCTCTTTAGATAAAAATATATAAGATGCAAATGAGAAAAATGCCAAAGCTCTGTAAAGACCATCTCTGAGTATTATAGCCCTGCTTTAGAAGAGTGCATCCATAGGATATAAAGGGAAGAAAAAGAAGCAGGCACAACTGTATATGTAATAGGGCTGCAATATCAGAATATATAAAATAAAAAATATATCTACATAGAGGAAAGACCTGAAATAGATATGCCCAAATGCGAGCCATTGGTCACCTGTAGGTGAAGAGCTCATATGGTCATTTAACTTCATTTAAAAAATATTTTTCTGCATTTTCTAGTTCTTAAAAAAGAACTATATATTTCTTCCCTAATCAGAAGAATGCAATGAATTTTCATCCATATTTTTAAAAAGACACATTCTTTCGAAAGCAGCTCTGATGGAGTGTGAGGGTGAGAATACTCTCAAATGGAAACAATTTTGTTTGTAAGGGAATGCAGCTTTAAAATGGAAGCAAGGCATTTGTCTCTCTGATGCCATGGCAACCAGAGAAAAACTGCAAAGTCCAACAATGGTATGAAAATGTGCCTCAAGAGTGGGTAAGAAGGAGGCAACCTTGGACCTCTTTTTTTTTTTCCACTTCCCCTAGCACAGAAGCCTGCATTGTGTTTTTCTAGCTGACTCTATTGCATTCCAGCTAGGCTGCTGCGATAGGAAAGAACAAACAATGATACTAACCTTTTCCTTGTGAAATTTTGGACCTCTCCAAAAAACTGTGTGCTTTCTCTGTGGAGAAAAGCTCAGTTTCTTTTGAACTAGTTTCTCTGCTTCTCCTCCCCTTGACATCTTCAAGTTCAGTCATTTTTATGATGAAGTTTCTCATATTTCCCTCTCAGAATTCCCCTTGGTTTGCTGTCCTCTTTGAAGCTGCAGGATTGGATTGATCTTTTCTCTGTGGTCACTGTTTTCTTCATCCCCAAGAGTTTCTTCTATGAATTCTCTCTTTTTCAGACCGCAGTCCTCAATATGTTTCTCTTGGTCTCCAAGGACTTGGCAGTCTGATACTACCTCTTCTTTAGAAAACTTTTTAAAATTTAAATCTAGTTTTATTCTTCAGGTAAATCAAATTCCTCCAAGCCACTAAAGATTGCTAAGGGTCCTCATTTTGGCAGTACTAATTCAAATATTGTGTTGTTTGAGATTTCCAAGGGAATTCTTCCCCATTAGACAAGTAAGTAGTGATGTTGCAACGCTTTCTCTTGTGGTCTGTGTCATAGTACCTACTAACATGACAGCAAGATCAATACAGTAAGGATTGTTGACCTCTGTGCTGGATTTTGCTTAAGATTCTAGTGTTTGGATTTAGAACTTAGTCAACTTGGAAGGCCCAGGAACCTGAGCAAGTGGCCCTCTTGTTTTATCCCTCATATCAATGCTTTTCAACCAATACAAAGAAAAGGTATTGGGAAGAGAGTCTTTAGGGTAACCAGAAAAGTAACTTTAAAGAATTGCTGGTCCTCAGAGTGGCAGCCAGAGATGCAGTTGTGGGAGTGGAGGATCCTGCCTGGCAAAGCTGGTCCATGCCCCAGCGTGGCCCTCTGGCGTTAGAAACCGCAGGAGCTTAGTGCAGCTGCCTGGCCTCCAATGGGCCTGGGCAGCTGGTCATTCCAGAAAACTGGCAGCGATGGTGTCATTCCTAGGAACATGGTCCAGCAAGAAGAATGAAGATTTTATAGCCATGAGAAAGCTAACTGTGGAGGATGGAGGGTTCATGCTATTCATCTTTTGAATTTGATGACAGTGCTAGTGGGCTTTCCCAGGTCAGATAAATTTAGATGAACCCAAGGTTTTATCAGAATGGTACCAGACTTGATATACAGTAAAGGGAACAATTTAACAAGCCATGTTCTTTTTCTTGTTGATAAGAGAGAAACAATAGAGTATGAAGCTATGTGAAAGAATACAAGAAGTGAGTGGTCAGAAGCTGAAATAGTTTCATTTGATAAAATGATCTGGGGATGGGCATGTCTTTCTATAATATATGTACGTACTTAACACAGTGCTGGTACTTACTAGGCTCTCAATAAATGTTAATAAGTTATAATAATAAATAATAAATTATGCATGACCCTGTTTTGTTTTTGTTTTTTCTTTTCTTTTATTAGGCTTGAGTTCTAATTTCTATATTGCTTTTGGCTGCCAGGTTATTCTGTCTGCTTAGTTGGTTCTTGATATACTAGGTACTCAGTAGAATTTGTTGAGTGGATAAATGAATGAAGGAAGGCTTGCATTGGTTCTCTGTATTTACTTCTGAGGCAATGTTAATATTCTCCATTCCAGAGGAGCTCAAAAAGATTCACATTTATTAACATCAAAATTTCCATTATAAACTTAGTGGTGTTACACAGTTTAAAGTCAAAATAACCAGTATGGCTTTCTTTATCATCTCCTCTCCTTTTCCTTTTTTCCCTTCTTCATAGATTTTCTTGTACAGTCCTTAAAAAATGGGATGATTCTTCTTAAGGTGGCAGTTTTGAAAGTCATTTTATTTTAGTATTTAAGTACTGTCAAAGATAAAGCCGGGCACTAGTTAAAGTGGTAAAGACAGATTTTAATCAATGACATACGATTGCAATAGGGAAAAAGGGTCCAGAAATGAACTCAACTTTGATTTATAAAGAGGTAACTGCGCATTTTAAAGGGAGAATGAGGGAATAGGTAGAGGGATGGGAGGGGACTCAGTAGAGTCAGGGAAGTGAACAATTACAAAAATCGGGAAGGAAGGGTTGGTCCAAGTGAATCCCATCTGGGTTTGCTAATTGGCACTTATCAGATCAGGCTCTGTGATGGTGTCAGATTGACTGGGCCACAGGATGCCCAGTCTCTGATTAAATATTATTTCTGGAAGTGTCTGTGAGGGTGTTTCCAGAAAAGATTAACATTTGAATTGGTGAACTGAGTAAAGAAGATGGCCTTCCCCAATGTGGGTGGGCATCATCCAATCTACTGATGTTCTGAATAGAACAAAAAGACAGAGGAAGGTTGAATTCACTCTCTGCCTGATGGGTTGAGCTGGGACATCGATCTTCTCCTGTCCTCTATGCTTCTAGTTCTCAGGCTTTAGACTCAGATGGGAATCTACAGCATTGGTCCTCCAGCTCTCAGGCTCTCAGATTACCCCATGGGCTTTCTTGCATACCCAGCTTGCAGATGGCAGATAGTAGGACTTCTCAGCCTCTATTACCATGTAAGTCTTATGCCTTATAATAAATTATAATAATAAGTGTAAAATATTAAGCACATAGCACATAGGCAAGGTTCAATAAATGTTGGTTACTGTAACTGACATTTTTTGTTGGCTAGCTCAACATCTCTCCCAATCTCCTTCTAGTATGCCTCTCCGTAATGCTGGAAGAACTGAATCGCCTAGACTCCCTTGCAGCTTAGGTGCCATATGATTTAGAGTCTTTCTATCAGATGCAGCTGTTTGAGTCTTGACTTTGAACTGAAGGCACAGGGCATCCATTTCATGGCACAGTGTAGTGGATTTGTACTCTGTTAGCTTTACTAAAATTGAACTGCATTTCTCAGAATTCCCTTCCCTGCATAATTCTGGGTTAGCCTGGCTATGTGACCTTGCATGAAATTTGGAAGGTGGAAATGAAGCAGTAGCACTGCTGCAGTTTGTATATGTTGTGGTTATCTGCTGGTTCATCTTGTTGGTGTGGGACAGTAGCTGAGCCCAAAGTAACTCTAGATCCCCTCCGTCAGCTTCTCCAACTCCTGGGCCAGCTTTGTATGTGAAAGGGTGCCAGCTTCTCCTGCAAGACACCCCTCTATTGAAGATGGAGGCTTAGAAGTGGTAAGAGACGAATGTGGGTTTTGGTTTTTCTCGTGGGCTCCATCTCATTATTAGGTTCTAGGTCATCCTTGTTTTCTTCTACTTCACATCCATCTTTCCTTCCTAATTGCTTGCTCTGCTTGTCCTGCTGGTCAGTCTCCAACACCAGGTATAGGAGCAATAATCATATAAAAGTCATTGAAACATTCACACAACTGTGTAAGGTAAAATCCCCACAAGAACTCCCATATTCTGCATCATTCTTAGTGGCTCTGTTTCTCTGACTGAGACACAGAGGCAGTGTAGTCCTGTGGTCAGCAGCTTGTTGCATTAGTAGCTTCCTGCGGAGGAAAAATGATTCTGAGGGTCTAGGTGCTTCCTAAAAGTCTAGAATCTATTGACTTCCAATAATTTTATAAGGTCCTGATACCTCCTAGTAAATCTCTTTGTTCTTTTACCATCCAGAGTGCTTTCTGCTGTCTGTTACAGAACTTTACTGTTGAAGGTATTATTATTATTACCAGTTTAGCCATGGTTTCTGTCTTCACGGAGCTTATGGTCTAGCAAGAGAGAAGATATTACAAATGTGATGTGTTCCTTTTCCTTCCGCTGAAAAGATTTCCTTTGATTTTTATTGACTCTTTTCCCAGTTCCCAGGAGGGAAGTCATCTTTTCCCCTTGTTGCATCAAAAAGAAGCAGAGGACATCTTGCTAAAATGTTCACGTAGGTTTGGTGTGAAAGCCAGCATCTCGTTGCACGCTAGCTCCAAGATTTTGGGAAGTGTTGATTCAGAGTGGCAGCTGCTTAGACACTGGGTTGGGAGAAAGTGCTGGAAAATATTTTCTTGCTAAACATGATAGCGAAAGAAAGTATCTGGTTTGGAACCTTTCAGAAGATAAGAAAGAAAAAACAAAGCAACAAATAGAAAAAGCTATCAAAAGGGCTGGTACCCCTTATATCTAAGCAGGTGTAACTTTCATATCATTTAAAGTCAAAACCAAACTCTACCTTATATTTGTGGTCAAATTTTGCCCTTCAATGGTAGCTGAATGTTATTATTATGGGACTATTATGCTGAAGGTTATAAATTGAAACACTCAGGCTAAATTATAAGCCACTGTTTTGAATTTAAGGTATTGCTGTTTGAAAATTCTAAAAGCTACAATAACATTTTACATTTTATATTTTTTTCATCCAGCAGGATTTTAGGATTTTACCCCATTTTGTAAATAACAGTATGGTCAGATCTCTTTTTAGAGCTTCTTTCAGTCATGGAAGTCATTTCTTCTATTGTACTCATTTCCCAGGAATGTTAAACACTGATGAGAATGTAATGTAAAGAAAACACACATCTTTCCCTTCAGAATCCCAGGGCGCTGGAGCTCTGATTTTAGTCTCTGTATCTTCCTGATGCACCTGTGAAATTCCCTGAATACCTTACCCTGGTAGGCATTAATACCTAATACAGACTCTTTATTCCTGAATCTAAGCTGCTAATTTCCCAGTATGGAAATAATGAAGTGCTCCAGAAGCTGATGTCACCAGCTCAGGAAAGGGTGGTGCTGGCTCCCAGGATAAGGCGTCTGTCTGTAAGAGGAGGAACAGTCTTTAGCTGGTTTGGGAGCTCTCAGCACACTGTTTCAGGATGAGAGATTTAAATCCAACAGGGTTTGAGTATTTATTATGTATCAGGCCTGTGCTACACACTTGAACATTATGTCATTTAATCTGCACAACAATCTTGGGAGACCAGCATTATGATGCGTCATTACTGCTATTTTACAGAGAAGGAAATTGACACTGACGTTTGAAACATGAGCATTCTTTTGATTAATATTTTCATGATATATCTTTTCCAGTCCTTTATTTCCAAACTTTCTGTGTACTTTTATTTTAATGTGTTTCTTGTAAACTATATATTTTTTCTTGATAATCTCTGTTATTTAATAGGTGGTTTACTCTTTTTTACATTTATTATGATTATCGGTACATTTGGATTTGTTTCTACTATCTCAGGTGTGTTTTCTGGTTATCTTCCTTTCCCTTTGCCCCTCCCTCTCTCCCTCCCTCCTTCCTTCTCTTTCTCCATTTTCTTTCTTTCTTTCTTTCTTTCTTTCTTTCTTTCTTTCTTTCTTTCTTTCTTTCTTTCTTTCTTTCTTCCTTCCTTCCTTCCTTCCTTCCTTTCTTTCTTTCTTTCTTTCCTTCCTTCCTTCCTTCCTTCCTTCCTTCCTTCCTTCCTTCCTTCCTTCCTTCTTTCTTTCTTTCTTTCTTTCTTTCTTTCTTTCTTTCTTTCTTTCTTTCTTTCTTTCTCTCTTTCTTCTTGTGACAGAATTTTATACATACTCTCTCTTTTTGTTCCTCTCCTGGTTTAGAAGCTAAAATTATATAAATATATACACACATATATACATTCAATGTACGTGTGTTTTATACAGTATATGTGATTATATATAATTTTACATGTACATTACACATGTAAACACCTTTGTCTCTCTATACACACAGCGATCCTTGTTTATATAGAGTCTAGGGGTATTCTTGTTATGTCTGAAATTATTTTTATTTTGCTTCTACACTTGAAAGATAGTTTGGCTGAGTATAGAATTTTAAGTTAAGCATTATTTTCCCTAAGGTTTTAGAGGATATCATTACATTATTTTCTGGCATCTATTGCTACTGATGAGAAATCTATTGACAATGAAAACATTAAGAAACATGGTTATTGTCATTACTTTTTAGGTATCCTCTCCTTTCCCCTGGTAGTTCTTAAAAGATTTCTCTTTACGTATTGATATTCTGCTGATTGACTCTGATGATGTGTCTAGGTGCAGATTTATCTTTGTTTATTCTGCTTTTACCTAGAGTTATCTTTTAATGAGCACTCATAGTCTTCTTCATATTTTAAGCCATTTTATCTACTCTGTCTTTGAGTATTGCATCAACATCATTCCTTCTAATACCCTTCCTGGAACTACTGTTAGTTAATTTGTCCTTTGTATGTTAACTACTCTTTCATATTAAAAAAGTCTTTTCATCATGCTATTCTGAATTTTGGTGAATTTTCCAGTATTATATGCTAATTTAATAATTTTCTGTGCTGCCTAGACTTTATCATGTTTGAGTTTTTAAATATCAATGGTGATATTTGTCATTTCTAAGATTTTAATACATTCATTTCACACTACCTTGTTTTATTTCTCTGAACTTATTTCAAAATTTCTCTCTTTAGTTTAATGGATGCTATTGCCTCAACTACCTTTTCAAAAACTTTAGACATTTCCATGATGTTTGTTTCATCTAGCAACCTCAGCACTACTGGCATTGGGCCAGATCATTCTTTGTTCTGGAGGACTGTCCTGTGCACTGTAAGATGGTTAGAAGTATCCCTTGCTTCTATCTGCTAGATGCCAGTAACATGCCTACCCCCATCAGTTAAGATGACCAAATGATTCACTTTGTTATAAAGCAGAAACTAACACACCATTGTAAAGCAATTGTACTGCAATCAAGGTGTTAAAAAAAAAACAACTTAAAAAAACAAAAAACCAAAAATGGCACCGGCCATTGCCAAATCTCTCCTGGTTGATAAAATTATCCCCAACTGAGAACCAGTTCACTGATCTAGAGTGAATTTATGCTCTGTTGATTTTTTAAAGTAACTTTTTTTAGTGTTAATTTTCTTCATGTATTTTGGAATTCGATGTGTTGATTTATCCTCTCACCCTCTCTGCTGTACTTTTGCAGGCACTGTCACAGACCCAGAACTAGTTCTTGTATTGGTGGCTCAAGTTCCTGTCTCATGGTGATGTTAAGGATATCACAGATTCATGCACTGAGTGGCTAGGCTCAGGTCCTGGTTAATGTCTATGTATATTTCCTTTACCTCCGGCATCCAACTTCCTGCAAGCCAGTTGTTTCACAGAGCTCTGTGTAGCAGCTTTCCTCAACTTATTCTCAGAACGTGCTTTCATACAGTGAAACTTGCTCCATTGTGTCTCCATTGTGTACAGGAAATAAACTCCTGGCTGCCACTGCACATATACCCAGAGTCTGGAAGGCTCTCCATTTCACATTGCTGTCTGGTTCTGCTTCACGGAGATGCTTACCTTGATTGTAAGCAGAGTTCTGTGTTTTTGATGTCCTCATTCCATATATTATCTATCAGTGCTGTGGTTGGAACACGAGCTTAAGGAGGATTAAGGGGGCTCAAAGTGTGAACTTAGATGAATGTTACACTATACTTAAAATTCATGGTTGCTGAAAAGAATTTAGGTTGATTTTTGGTGGCTCTAGTCCAGGATTTCCCCACCTAAGACTTATTAACATTTTTTTTTTTTTTTTTTTTTTTTTTTTTTTTTTTTTAAGACTTATTAACATTTTGAGCCAGAGAATTATTTGTTAGTGGGAGGGGGGATGTTGTGTGCATTGTAAAGTATTTAGCAGCATCCTTGGCCTCTATCAACTAGATGCCAGTGGCCGCAGCTCCCCTCCTTCCAGTTGTGATGACCAAAAATATCTTCAGATCTCCTCAAATATACCCTGGGGTCAAGATCACACCCAGCCGAGAACTACTGCTCTTGTCTGTGAATTTCTCTCCTTCTCATGTCTGTGTCTCATCCTTGGTCATGTAAAATCAGTCCTTGATGCTTTACATACATGAAGAAAACTTAAGCAGATTTTTCATTTAACTTATCATTTGAGTATGTATTGTTATAGCACTGGATTTCCAATGCATTCAGTTGGCAAGGGTTTCAAGGTGATATTGTCTGATTTTGATGTTAGTTGCTTCAGATCACGTGTGACTTGGAAGGATGTTCTGGAGGGCAGTGGAAGCACATTAACGGTAGCAGGCTTGAATACTTGTGATTTGTCCTTGATGTTCTCTTGTTCTGATTCCTCTGACAGGACTGACTCTAAGATACAATATTACTTTCATAAATAGTTTCATTTAATAAATGCCACCTGCACCCAGCCCATTGCTGATAGGATGATGCTGTAAAGCTATGGCTTTGGGGAAAAGACATGGAGGCTGAGGTTGTTGTGTGAAAGGCTCTTCACTTCTCCCGACAGCTCTGACTGGGCTAGAAAAACATCTTGCTTAATGCATTAGCGTTTCACTAATCTAGCCCCTTCCTGGGTGCTCTACTCATTCTTTCAGGAAATCTAAGACCGAGGCTTGGTTTTTTTGTTGCTGTTGTTCTTAATTAGTCAGTTTATTTATTTATTTTTAACATCTTTATTGGAGTATAATTGCTTTACAATGGTGTGTTAGTTTCTGCTGTATAACAAAGTGAATCAGCTATACGTATATATATATATCCCCATATCTCCTCCCTCTTGCGTTTCCCTCCCACCCTCCCTATCCCACCCCTCTAGGTGGTCACAAAGCACCGAGCTGATCTCCCTGTGCTATGTGGATGCTTCCCACTAGCTATCTATTTGACATTTGGTTTTGACATGACGTTTTGCAGTGAAGAAAAGCAGTTCTATTCCTGTAGGTGAAGGGCTAAGACACAAACTCCTCTGGTCCTGGACTGAGGTCTGAGTGGTAGACACTTGCTGTGTTCCCACAAAGAGGGATAGTTGGACAGAGTGCTCAGTGGGTGTCTGGAAGGTGGCAGCTTAGCTGATGCCTGCTGGCAGAGATCAAAGAGGTACAGCCTGAAGAAGTGGAACCAGATTTGGAAGGTAGGAAAACCAAGGGAAGCACGTCCTCTCCCAAGGGAACAGAAGGGAACAGAAGCCCTTCTGTTTCTGTTTTCTTTGTATTATAGAGGAAGCTGTTTCTAACAGACACTCACTGTTGTCCTTGTTTTGTTAGGCAGGTCGTTCCCTTAAGGTCTGGAGTGTGCTGTTCTACTTCGGTATTAGAAGACCATGTGAACTAAGCTGTGGCTTTTGTGACCTTCAGGACTCACAGCTGATGAGTGACAGTGTTGTTGTAGATTAGTCCGTTGTCAAGAAACACTTCCTCTCTTCATGATTCTATACATTTCCTAGTTTTATAGGGCCTCAAGTCCTAGAATGCAGGCATTATTAACAGAAAAAAAAACAAAAAAAAAACAAAAAGAGAACTGCCTCTCTCTACCTGTGGCTGTCACAGAGCTAGAGGTGCAGCACCTGACGGCCTTATCCAGAGGGCTGTTTATTAGGCTTAATAAACCTAGGGCTTAATAAAGCCCTTATCCTAGAGGGCTTATTAGGCTCCACTTCTTGGCTTGGGCTCTTTCTGTGTTCCAGTGTTCACACTGTCTAAACAGGAAGGATGTGGATTTGCTGCTATCACTGACCTAGATACTCCCATGAATTTTCCATATGAACTCTATTAGTCAGGGTCCAGGCAGAGAAACAGAGCCACTATGAGTGTTGTCAAATCAGGGGTTTATTATAGAAATTAGACTTTAAAAAAACTGTGAGAGGAGATGAGGGAGTGAACTTCAAAAAGAGGGAGTTGGAGAATAAGACAAGTGACGTTCTCTTCCTCTCAAGGCACTTACACAGGTGGAGAAGTTGGCGTTGTAGGGAAAAAATCTGAGAATCTATGTATGTCCAGCCATTGAAGCAGGACTGAGAACAGGAACTTATGTAATGTCTATGGAAAGCTGCTGATCTGTACAGCTGCTGCCTCTGTGGTCCACAAGCAAACACCTGGTGGTGGGCATGAGGCAGAGGAAGAAGAGCTGGATGCCTGGTGGAGGAGAGCAAAGGCAAGCTGGGACCTGTGGGTAACTCTGTCCCTCACTACATCTCACCTCAGTGGCTTTCACAGAGTAATAACCACTGCTTCACTTCTGCCTACCAAATCCCATGCAAGTTTCTCTTTTGGCCAACTCTAGTCTGGAACCATATGAGAGAGGATTCTGAGGACCTTGGTTTCCAGCTTAATGATGTTGATAACAGGAAGATCCAGCACAATAACACTATTCTACAGCATGTGGAAAGGTGTGTTAGTACAGTCTACTGCCAAGAAATGCCCAACATCATTCGAGTTTAAGGGAGAGCACAAAATCTTCTAGTCACCATACACATTGTATCATGTAGTAGTCCGTTCAGATTTATCTGTAGGTGGTATGGTAGATTGTATTTTATAAAGATGGTCATACAAATAGGTTTATTCAATTCCATGTGCTCTTTTTATAGTGTGACTTACACCACCTAGAGATGGGTCTCCCAAGAGGTGGATCTTAGGTCCCCAATCTGTGAATCTAGGTTCTGATCAAGTATGACAGAAGTGATGTTTGTGACTTCTGAGGCCAGGTCATAAAAAAGATACAGCTTCTGCCTTTTCTTTTTCTCTCTCCTCTGTCTTTCTGTCAGGACACTTGCTCATGGAACCCAGCCACCAGCTGCGAGGAAGACAAGGCCACATGGAAAAGCCACAGGATGGTGTTCTATCCCCTGGCCTTTGAGTCTCCCAACCTTTGAGAGAGAGGTTCAGACACCGTGAACAGAAACAAGCCATTTCCCTACTGTGCCCTGTGTGTTACTTATCCACAGAAACCCTGAGAGATAATAATTGATTATTATTGTTTAAAGTCACAAAGTTTTGGGGGTAAATTTTTATGTAGCAATAGATAACTAAAACAGGTGGACTCTGGAAATCTCCTCTTCCATCTGTTCCCCCAATTCTCCACCTTCCTTTTATATCCCTCTGCCAATATTCCTGGCTCCATCCTGCTCCCATCAAGATATATTTGAGGCCAGTGGGTTACATGTTTGGTTCAGTCCTAGGAAACCTAAGATATAGCCTTGTAGTCATTAGATTGCAACTCCTGCAAGCCAACAATAAATCTTACTAAATACTGATCACCTTTCATAGCATAACTTTAATGTTGTTAGGTTAGGCAACTAACCTCTAGGGAGGAGGATTAAGAAGGACAAGAAGGGACAAAAGGAAAAAGAATCCTTTCTGTTACCAGTTGTGTGGCAGAACAGGGACTAGTGTATAGTGGGCACTTAATAAGTATATATTGAATAAATGAACAAATTACTATACTATGACTTGGACATTAAGAGAAGACTCACATGGATTCATGGTGGGCATTACTGAAGTTTATGTTAAAGATGGCTTAGGTAGTGGATGGTGCCGGGGTTCTGCCCCATAGTAGAGCTGTTGAGAGATCTTTGGGCCTAGACATAAGTAGGTGGGCCTGAAGTATTTGCATCTGTTCTAAGGCACGCCAAAAAATCTGTAAGGTCGTGGTAGAAACTTAAGTGCTGTAATTCCCCCACTTATCAGCAGCTTTGCTTTCCACAGTTTCAGTTACCTATGGTCAACCATGGGCTGAAAATATTAAGTGAAAAATTCCAGAAATAAACAATTGCATGCCATTCTGAGTTGCATGATGAAACCTCATGCTGTCTCACTCCTTTCTTCCCCAGGAAGTGAATCATGCCTTGGTCCGGTATATCCACGCTGTATAAGTTACCCGCCTGTTAGTCACTCAGTAACTGTCTTGGTTATCAGATTCACTGTCTCAGTATCGCAGTGCTTGTGTTCAAGTAACACCTACTTTACTTAAATATGGCCCCAAACTACAAGAGTAGAGATGCTGGCAATTCAGATATGCCAAAGAGAAGCCAGAAGGTGCTTCCTTTAAGTGAAAAGGGGAGAGTTCTTGACTTAACGAGGAAAGAAAAAAATTTTGACTTTGAGGTTGCTGAGATCTACAATAAGAACGAATCTTCTATCTGTGAAATTGTGAAGATGGAAAAAGAAATTTAGTTTTGCTGTTGCAGCTCAGACAGCAAAAGTTATGGCCGCAGAATGGGATAAATGCTTAGTTAAGATGGAACAGGCGTTATATTTGTACAGGAAGATATTTTGAGAGAGAGAGAGACACCACATTTACATAACTTTTATCACAGTATATTATTATAATTGTTCTATTTTATTATTAGCTACTGTTGTTAATCTTTTAGTGTACTTAATTTATAAATTAAACTTTGTCATAGGTATGTATGTACAGGAAAAAACAGTATATTTAGGGTTTGGTACTACCTGAGGTTTTGGGCATCCCCTGGGGGTCTTGGAGCTTATCCCTGGGGGTCAGGGGAGACTACTGTAAGTGTTGTCCATACACAAGGCAAGGGATTTTTTTTGATTTCCAGTTACATAAGGCTAGGTTGAAAATTCTGGGACTACTTTGGGCTATAAGGAGCAGCACTATAACCTTGTAGGGCCCCAGCATCCAGATTCTTCACCAACAGGGCACTGCAGTCTGTTTCTTATGAAAACTCATGGCCAAGTAATCTGGTGCTCTCCTTAGGCAGACTGCTATCATGGGTTTATCATACTTTAGTTTATCACTCTAAACTAATATCACTCAAGGATGGAGGTTTTAGGAACCTTGAGCAACGTGGGCTCTGACTGGGAATTTTGTGACCACCTAGTGTTCAAGCATTGTCCTTTCCTGGGTGATAACAGTACAGCATGAGGTCTGGGTGAAGCTGGTCAAGGTCTTGGTTCTGGAGTCCAGTAGAACTGTGTTTGAATCTTAGCACTGCTGCTTACTCTGATGCTGAGCAAACTACTTAGCCACCTTAAAATTTAGTTTCATTGTCTTTTAAATAAGGCTAACAATAGTATCTGAGTTTATTGTGTAGATTAAATGCCATTACACATTATGTCATATATGACAATATCCTATGCACCTTACACATAGTAAGCACTCATGGTAACTCTTCCTATTATTAAAATATATTCTTTGGCAAAAGTCACTCCCTATTCAGTTGTCCCTTGAAAACATCAAAAGCCTTTCATTATGACGCACTTGGTTTTCCTACTTCCTGATTTTCTCTACAAAGCAAAATACTATCAATTCATCTTTTGAGATCAACTTCCTTCATGATGTATTCCCCAACACTTCCATCTCACTCATATCTCTTCTTCTTGAAATTCCCATATCCCATATTACTAAGGCCAAAACATACTATTTAATTTATCACTACTTGTTTTTCTCACATGGCTCTGGGTGTGGTCTTGTCTCTTTAATAGAATTTGAAGTAGCTTGAAGACAGGGATCATGCCTTATACCACATTTGTACTATCTTGAGTGTTCTAGATGATGCTGGGCAAAGAGCTGGTGCTCAATAAACAATGGGTGATTTTACTTTCTGTTTGGAAGGTGATTATAATAATATTCCTTCTTTGGCATGGATGAAGAGGACAGCTCATGAGATGTCATAGATAGCTCTGGGCTGGGTCTAGAGAGATGATTCCTGAGCTTCATGAAGAACAAAGGGATTCTGGCTACATATCACATGTGCACAGGATATGTGAGGAGACCAGTGAGCATTCAGTAAAGGAATATGGTTTACACAAACCAAATGATCACATACCCTCTGCTCTGCCCCTGCCTATGGCTGGTTGAGAGCCAGTGGTGTGTGGCTGGAGAGGTGGGGAAGGCTCAGATGTCTGGCTTTATGGTCCACACCATTAACAGGGCTCTCTCTTTTCTAACAGCTCCCAGATTTCTCAGCAGGCCAAGGGCAGGGCCTGGTCTAGAATAGAAGGTTGACAGACAACACATCACCATGCTTAAGTAGGACTGAGAGAATGGAAAAACTGATCCACAGGAGGTCCACCCTACCAATTCAGAGGCAGTTGGAGGAAGTGCTTTCAAAACATAGTAGTAGAGCCTGGCAGACCAGCACAAGGAGACATGCCAACGCTTGCAAGCTCCCTACCTGAAACTGGGTGGATTCCACATGACTAGATCATACCTTTTCCGAAGGTATGGTACCTCCCAACTGTCTTCTGTAACTCTGCCAATATTTCAGTATGATCTGGACTGACACTGTTTAGGCAAAACCCAAAGAGAGAAAAACAGTTCAGGTGCAGAGGGAGTGGTGGACTGGCTGATAGCTTACACTTCAAGAAATAATCATAGATTTCCTATTTTACACTAATTTTCCTATCCTCAAATGGTGAACTTCATGAATGCAACTAGACTATAGAAGGTAAGCACTTAAGTTTCACAGACTTAGTACTTGCTTACATCATCGAACAGGTGAGTAGAATGGGGCAACATTTCTAGTGCCTTCTGGTTGTTTCATAGGTCACATGCTCAGTAATAGATCTCTAAATGACCACAGCTCACAGTGTTATCTTACGGAAGGGGCTGGCCTGATTTTTCTTGATTGGGAAAAAATAAACCTGTTTAACCAGATGACTTCACCCTTATTCCAGTGACTGGGAAAGAATACAAAAAAAGACTAGCCTATGCAAGAATGATGTCCGTTCCCCTGGAGAAATTGGTGGAGAGGGTGGTATTGTTGGAGAGACAGGTTATGACCTGCTTGGAAGCAATGAAATAAAATTGTGATTAACACTCACAGAGCAATTTTTAACCTTAGGCTTAAAGTAGCTGGTTCAAAAGAAAACAAATTCATTGATGTGAAACACTGTGATTATTGGCTTCAGATGAGAGAGAAAACGGAGCCATTTTGATTTGGAAATAGCAAACACATTGAGTTTATTCTGCCTGATTCATGGAAATCTATTTTTTATAGTACTTCATTAACCATTTTATGAAAAAAAAATGGAAAGGGCCTTCTACTTTATTCTGTAGAAAAAGAAACATGCCCTCCTCTCACCTCATTTCTGCCAAACACATGGAGAGACTCCAGACTCACAGTTATCTCTGAGTGAGGAGGAAACCTTTATAGATAAACATGAATAAAAACAGTGGGACAGATTCCTTTTCTTTACCGTTGGCTTCAGGTTTCCCTGTCTTTCTAACGTCAGGTCTATGATCAGAGGATACCTGAAAAGCCTTTGTAAGGAAATGCTACACTCTGACTTGTCACATGTGTAGAGCAAGTGAAGAAACAGTGGCCTGGGAGAAAATTCAGTCCTTCTCTATGAGCTGGAGACTTTGATAAACTCTCAAGACTGCTAGAAATGTTACATTTTACTTCACTCACTTCTTAATTGAGCTGAGACCCTTAGCACATTTCCTGCCAGTGGGGTGGCAGGAAAGCTGATACTTTAGGGGGACTTGTGTGGTTTTAAAGTGATTTTTCAGAACTTCAGAAATGTGTATGAATGTCCTGAAATATCACTGCATGAATATTTGTGTCAGTAGTACTTTCTGAATTCAAATGGCTATAATTGGTATGAAATTTGGAAGTAGGGAGTAAATTGAATTAGGATGCAGAATTAATAATCCTGAGGTGGTGAATGACACTTGGGAAAGACACGGAGTCATGAAGAAAAGTACTTATTCTACTCAGTTTGGGGAAAACCAGAACAAAACAAAAAGTCTGGCTATTTAATGTCAATTTAAATTCCAAATAGATTATAATTTAAATGTAAAAAGAAAAAGCATAATGATAGTGGAAAAAATATAGGCAAGATTTTCATAATCTAGGGATAGGGAAGGACGTTCCCTAAAAGTGACATCTAAAGCCAAATCCAAAGGAAAATTCATAGATTGGTTACGTGAAAATAGCTCCATGATAGAAAGCACTAGAAGCAAAGTTATTTATTTATTTATTTTGGTTGTGCCAGGTCTTAGTTGCAGCACGCAGGATCTTTAGTTGCAGCATGCGGACTTCTTAGTTGCAGCATGCATGTGGGATCTAGTTCCCCAACAAGCGATCGAACCCGGGCCCCCTGCACTGGGTGCAAGGAGTCTTACCCACTGGACCACCAGGGAAGTCACACTATAAGCAAAGTTGAAAGACAAAAATACATGGCTTTATTATATGAGGTTTATAAAATCAGTATAATAAAAGAGGTTTATAAAATCAATGAGGAAATTGTGGATACCCCAGGAGAAAAACAAAAGAAAATTACAAATGGCCAATAAACATATGAAATCAAATTTAAACTCACCAATGATGAAATAAATGCAAATTAAAAGAATGCTTACCGTCTTATCAATAGAAAATATTTTTAAAAATTGGTAATAACCAGTGCTAGGCAAGACAGTGAGGAAACGGTCCCTCTCATGCACTGTGAGAGGGGATATATAATGGTACAAATTGTATGAAGAGTAATCTGGCAACCATTGTCTCAAAATGTAAAAATGTGCATTCTTTGACTCTGTATTTCTACTTTCAGGGATTAGATAAAGAAATAATCACACACAAGCAAAGACGTGTATGTAAAATGCTCATTGTTGCTTTATTTAACATAACAACAAATGGAAACCACCTAAATATCTGTAATTGAGAATTAGTTTTAAAAAGTTAAAGCAAAGCCATACAATGGACTACTTTTGCAAATAATACTATACACATACATTGATTGTTATGGAGAAATATCCATGTTACACTTGGTGAAAAAAGGTCAAAAAACAACACTTATGGTATAATATAATAATTTGACTGGGAATGCTCAGGTTATGCATATAAGTTTGCATAGTTTTTTTTTTCTCAACGTTTTATTGTAAAATTTTTAAACATACAGGAATGGTGAAAGCACAGTAAAGATTCTTTTATTTTCCACCTAGATTCAATAATTGCTAACATTTTCCCACGTTTCTTTCTTTCTTTCTCTGGGCACATGTGCATGAGCACGCGCACATACACACACTAGATTTCACTGAACTGCCTGATTCATGAATTTTCTCTCATGATTTAGCAGATTCTGCTCGAAGAAGTAGTGAAGACCTCTGTCTCATGAAAGGCAATCTATTTTATTTTTGATTGTATTTTCTAAGGAAGTTTTCCCCTAATTTGCATTAAAATCTGCCTGTTTTGGTGGGAGGTTATTGAACTATAGTTTGGCTGTCATTTTTTCCTCAGGTAGGAGGGTGCTGGCACCCTCCTCATTTAGGATAAATTGGGAGTATATCAACTGTAGCTTTTACGTTACCAAAGTAGCAATATTAATAAGTATTTGGCAGATTTGCTTAAAAGAAAAGTCTGAGTAAGGCTTTAGAAAGAGAGATCTCTATTAGCCTATCTCTCTTGATGTAAACTGGAGGAGGGGAGGGGAACAGCACCGCCCCAGACATCTTCACCTGCGCACAGCTTTCCCTCCTACAGTTATGTTGAGCCACATGCTCATGAGGCAGATGCTAGATAAGAAGATGCTGATGGCATTCTGGTACCCTTCCAAGCTCCCCTTCCCAGTTCATCTCCTTTGTCCCGATCTCCCCATCTCCACCACCCACCCCGCCTCACTGGGCAGGGCAAGGGTCTTTTCTTGCCACTTTTCTGTGCTTAGCCGAGCATCTCAGTGTGGATTATTGTAATCAACCCTCTTTGGTAATCTAACCTTCTTAGAGTGTGTGGTGTGTGTTTGTGTGCACGTGTGTGTGAGAAAACTGGGGTGAGAAATGGCTTTCTGAAAGTTGGGAGACGGGATTCCCTGCCCTTCTACCTCCTACAAAGTTCTCGGATTTGGCCTCGTTCACCTCCTTTTTCTTTTAGTTTCTTACTCTCCTTTTCCACTGTCTGCTTCCCTTCCCATGGCACACTTACTCCTCTTCTCACTGGGATTCTCTCTTGATATTTCTCCTCTGTTAAAGCTGTCACTCGTCTCAATTTGACTAAGTTTGATAGTTAATTGTGAAACTGATTTCCTCTTCAGAGTTGTCTGTTGGGTTCTCTCACAACGTTCTTCCCAGTTCTGGCTTATCTCAAAATTTCCAGTGGGACGGAAGTTTCCTAAATGGTGCTTGGACTCAAGGTTAATGAATATTAGAGATCTGGGCAGGGGTTTGGGCACCAGGTTGAATGCCGGATTTCCTGTTCATTTTTAGGAGTCCACCATGTTTGTTTGAGGATTGGCCGCTAGAGATTACACTTTGTGGTAACGTAAAGGTCAAGTTCCCCAGACCGGATATAGTCCGAGTTTATAATGGATAGAGATAGGAAAATGCTTTCAGCTTTCATTTGAAGTTTATTACAGTCTTACATTGTTAAAGGTTGATACCTTTTAAAAAACTGGAAAATTCTCATTATCATCAGTTAATTTGCCATGGTTTTCTTGTACTGATTTGGTATATATCCCTCTACGCTGCCTTCCAAAGAAAGTCAGAATTCATGGTAAGGTACAGAATGCTTGTCAATCTCATCATTTACTTGCTTTATGGATTTTTCAAGGTTAGAATTAAGTACATGCTGAATGTCAGAATTTCTATATCATAATATAAAAATGAAAAAAATATAAAAGGCATTGGATCATTGAAAAGGAAATGGAATAATAAAATCAGAGAATGTTTGTTAGCTCTGCCAAAGCAGCAAATGAACCAATGCCTGAAAGTTTCAAAGCTTTAGAAAGATTTATACTGCAATGTTATCTGGCAACTATAGAGGGGTTAATATATGCTAAAACATTTCGATTGAAATAACATCCTAGAATTATTAAGGAATGACATGTATAATACACTAAACAGTTTAAAATAATTTTAGACATTATAGCATTTGTACTATGTTTATAAACAAATGGTTAAAAGATCGTTTAATGCTGAGGTAGAATGATGATTTGACAATCTCTCAAGGCCTGTTTTGGTATTTTATTTCTATAATTCTTGCATATTATGTTTAGATTTTATATAATTTGTATTGGTGACTGTCTCAGCACCAGTTATATATCCTTATAAATTTCAATAAAGATATCGATATATGGACTAAAAAAATAATCTGATCTGATTCGACTGTCCACATTAGCAGGATATTTTAGAGAAAATATTTAATGTTCACTGAAGATGATAACCCTGGTTAAAATTCAAAAAACCGGTGCTAGGTAAGTTAGAAGCTCTGCATGCAGCACCCACTTTGTGTATAGCAGCATGTTACACATTGTGGAAACTATAAAGATGGATAGTCAGCCTTTGTTTCTAGAACTGCATAGCCTATCATTGGCGTACAAATTGCATGCATGTAAGATACAAATAATTAGTTGTGAAAGATAAATAATAATACAAGATAATATGTAATAGGTGGCAAGTGAAAGATGCTGCTAATGAGTATAGTACCAGGAGAAGGAGACAGTGTTTTGTGTAGTGAAGATGATTGAACATTTTCTAAAGGACAGGACTTTGAAAAAAATTGTAGCCTGTTTTTACTGAGATTGGGTGTGCTGATATACCACAGATCTGCTCTGAATGTAAGGAAAAGAGAGAAAATATTTAAAAGTGGAATTTAAATCATTTTATTTGCTTATAGAGCTCAGTTCTTTAAATGAGGATCAACCCAAAGCAGGTGGCATGCAATCAAGACCTTGGCCACTTTGCCCTTTATATGCAGGATGCTCATGTCAGCTACTGTAACCAGGTAACAATGTTGCAAATTTCTTTAGGATTTCAAAATCATCTAGTTTCATTTACACATAGCTGCTGTGTTTTCTTTTGGGGGTATTGACTCAAGGATTTATATTCTTGTATACACATTTCATTCTTTTCACAGTTATTTAACTAAGCTGACCTCACTTGTTAAGTATTTCTTTGTAGAATTCTTTAGTAAAGCTGCCCACACAAATCAAAATTCAGGAGAGTTTTTTAAAGGGAAAGTTAAATACTCAGAGTTCTAGGCATGTTCTATACAAATATTTGACTCTGTGTAACCTTCACCTAATATGTCTGATTGGTATTTACCAATTTATATTAGCATTAGTTGTCTATTTCACTGCAGCTTATCAAACTGTTATAGATTTTACAGCTCACTATTTTTCCAGTCAGTCGTGCTAAAATCATCTTATATTAAGAAACTTTTACAACTAACTGAAGAAGGTAACAATTAACCCTATAAACAAGAAGCAAGAGTTTTTGAGATTGCAGATTTAAACCTTTCAGCTTAATTTCATACCTCAATAATAACTGTAATTTGGCTAAATGTTCCCAAGTAATTTCATCCAAATGAGTAGTCTATAGGAAAGACAGAGTACCTTTACAGGCTAGGACTTTGTAAGAAAGTATGCACTAATTCTAGAACTGTGCACCTCTGAGATAAAAAAAATGCACAAATAAGACAAAGACAAGGCAGAAATATTCCTGTATCATGGTGAATACCAGAATGTTCATTAAAAGGTGTGTTGGGAAACGAAATGCTAAACTTAAATGCAGGGCCCTGCCTGGTGTGGAGAGAACCATCTGTGGAACTCTCTTTCTGATTCATGGAAGGCTTTTGGTATAGGGAAAAGGAATAGGATCTGGAGTTTGACAGACCTGGGCTTAAACCCAGTCTCTGTGCAGTAAGAGCTGTATGACCTTAAGCATATTACTTTGCCTCTTGGTGCCTCTATTTCTCCAACTGTGTTATGAAGGCAATACTACTTATCCTCAAAGAAAGTTGTGAGGCTTTCCTGTCTGTGTAAAGAACCCAGTATAATGCTCTATAACTGTCAATACCCCCATTTCTCCCTTCCCCACATTGAGCAAATGCTCAATGTAACAGCTGCATGCCCAACCACTGTCTATACACTTTGAGAAGAAACCTTCCCACAATAGGATAGAGAGCAGCCTTAGCTGGCTTTAAACATAAAATAAATCTAGAGGAAATATTTTCACAAATCTGCACAGATAGAAAGCAAAAACAGTCAGGTGGGAAATGACTTATTTCAAAGAGAAAGCTTGGATGGAAATGAAAGAAACTTGAGGTAACTCCCTGAAAAACAGTGGGTTGATAGAGTAATTAGTGGCAGAACTTAAATGTCAGGTTGTTTTTGGATCTGAAAATTCCTACAATAAACCTATGCGAAGCTTCTCTCTTTGGTGGCATCTGGCCATGTCTGAGTGTACATATCTGAGTTTTTTAGAGATGGGAAAGGATACAGTCTGGACTACTTAGGACCCAGGGCTTGAGGCTGTCTGGTAGGTTGGTAATGTTCATCAAGAGCCATCCTGTGTGTGAGCAAGAAAGGCCTGGATTTTTTTTTTGGTGGGGGGGGGTGGGGGGAGGCTACCTCTGTGATCCTATTTAGAGTATGATTTGATAGAAATCTCTAAAAATATTTCCTCACCTGTTGTCTCCTTGTTTGAAGTTTTGCTCTAAGGCGTTTGTTTCTTTAGGTTAAGGTATTCTCATTTTCAGATGTTCTCTTTTAAACAGAAAGAATCTATAAGAGGGTCTAATACAACACATTTTTGTCCTACTCCTTCACTTAGTTTTAATTCCCCTAGTGGGGAATCAACTTGAACCTGGGCTTTGCTCCTTCCAGGGCTCAGGCACTGTGGCTAATGTCTGATGTGATGCTGGGGCAGTTCACAGAACTGTTTGTACGGGCTGAACAGGTCTGGGTGGAAACTTCATTCTAAAAGCAAAAAGAGCCAGACACTATGCTTGGCTGAGCCATAAAGCGTTAGACATTGAAGAGGAAAAATGATTCTGAACATAAAAGTGTATTGTTTGTCTTTTGACAGGGAAAGAGAATAAGTAAAAACAGAAAAATTTGTTTCACTGAAATATAAACAATGAAGTTTGAGGAACACCTCTGAAGATTCCTACCCTTAGAGATGAACCCAAGTAGGAGAGAAGCATTGTCTTACAAGCCTCCATAGATCATCTCAGAAGCTCCAGTTACCTGTGGATCCGCAGCCCTGGGTGGGTGGGAGTTTGGGAACATGGAATTTGCCTGGGGCTGGAAGTTCTATGTTAAGAGGTGGGGGGATCTGTGGAGTTAGCTGAGGTTGCAATTAGAAAATGTGTTTATATGATCAGACATGATGTAGAATATATAAGGAAAGAGAAAACAAAGGCGTAGATTTTAAAATTCAATTATATTTCTATTCCATGAGTAGTGGAGAGATGAAGGTTTAGTAAAATAGGGAGTCAGTGTGAAACAGTGATTAAAGGTAAAAACCAGCTGGGGAAAGAGCACTCTAATTCTCTGTAGACCAATTTTGGTCAGAGACTAATTATTAATTTACAGAAAGAACTAGCTCAGTAAAGGTGTGGAAAAAAATCTGTTGGAAAAATCTATTTAGAAACATTTGCCAAAATCTTGTCAGAAAATTTTACTACACAGAAAATTAAGTAAATAAAAGTATTTGGTAGATTCATATACCTCAAAAGTGGTATTTTTGCTCTCAGAATTATTTGATTCAATTATATAATGAAGATAAATTTATTCCTTTTTAGGTAGATGTCTTTAATTTTTGAAATGAAGTCAGGTTTATACAAAGTTGGGCTCAGTGTTCTGTAGAGCTTATATTCTCATCACTGGCACTGTCTATTTGGTGGCAGTAATTTGAAGGATGAGGTAAAATTCCTGGCTGGGATTTGTGAAGTCAAACCAGGAATTACCTCAATATATTCAAGTGCTCAAATGATGTGACAGGGATATATGCTGAGGGAAAACTGTGAGTTGTTAGTCATCAAGGTATTAGTATCATTTAAAATAGCTGAGACTAGGACCCTAGGAATTGGAATTTTTGATGGGAAGGTTGCTAAAAGAGGTAGAAAGGACACAGTGGGAATGTGGACCCAGACGTGTGTGCTTGAGAGGTTTGACAGCATGGGCTACGGTGTCTGGAGGACTGCTCCCGGATGGGGTGGGGGGCAGAGAATGAGGGAAAGAAGGGCTCAGAACCGTGCGGCCTCCTTTCACACTCAGCTTAGATACACTTCTTAGAGACACACCCTCAGGGTTTCCTAGGAGATTCATGTGGCAACTTTTTATGACATCTTAAAAGTAAACATCCTCCTTCTTAGAAACTGAAGCACTTTACCAAATATTGCACGTGGCACTCAGTTATCATGCTTCCATTCCAAAGAAAACAGTGCAGGTTTCAGGAGTTTGGAAAACTGGTGGCTTTAGCACTTTTCCCTCTCTTCCTCAATCCAATTTAACAAACATTAATGAGCATTACTGTGTGCCAGGCACTGTGCTGGCCCCCGGGTGTAAAAAGATAAGTAATAAACGAATGCTTGAAGAAAGGTTTAGACGTTGGGTGGGGTATGGATAGATGAATGGGTGGGGTTTGGGCAGAGATAGATGATGGCATGGAAGCTTTACTAAAGAGAAAATATTGGTCAGATAAGGAAGAGAGAAAATACATTTCAGATAGAGCCATGGCTTCTTCAGGAAATAGAAATTTGGTGGGATTTGACTCTAGGATGTGGTAAAGAATCTAGTGAGAAAGATAGTAAATATAATTATAGCTATTATTTATTGAACATTTTGTTGGTACATGAAACTAGGTTAAAGTCAGATTGTAAGGCCTTAAATGTTATGCTAAGAGATTTACTTTATACTTTATTCTTAGAACAAGTAGAGAATGATTCCCTGTAGTAAGATTGTGAAGGAATCCACAGTTCTTTAGTAACCTGATTATGGCTATAATTATTGAGTATTGATTTTGTGTCAGGCTTTGGGCTAAGTATCTTAAACATTTTCTCATTTATTATGTCAGAGTTTATTATATTAGTATAAGAAGACATGATAAGGGCCTTGATTAGATTTATAGTAATAGTGAAAGGGCAACAGTTTAAACAGTTGTGGGGAAAATATTTTAAGACCGTGATCATTCATTCATTCACTGTCTTATTCATTCATTCAAAAAACGTTTATTAAAGCACTTACTCTTTCCCAGACTCTGGGCCAAGTGCCAAAAGCCAAGTGTATGTGGTGAGAGCTTACTATGTGCCAGGAACAGGTGAGGAAATAAAGACACAGAGAAATCAAATAATTTGGCAAGTCCAGTCAACTACCACATTAGGATCTGACCCACTCGGTCTGGTTCCAGAGTTGTCATCCTTTCATACTCTATACTATATCTCACAGGTAGATAAGACCTCTCCAACATGTCAATTTTTAGTTGGAGAGAAGGACATGGAACAAATAACTAAAATGCCCCGAGTGTATAATTTCAGTGCACAAAGTGCCATGTGTTATTTCCGGTTTGGGGCTATTATGAACAAAACTGCTACAAACATTCATGCACAGGTTTAATGTGAATATGAGTCTTCATTTCTCTGAGTTAAATGCCTAAGAGTGCAATTTCTCTATGATCGTATGATAGTTGCATTTAGTTTTTTTTTTTTTTTAAAGAGATTGGAGTTTATTTATTTATTTATTTATTTATTTATTTTTGGCTGTGTTGGTTCTTCGTTTCTGTGCGAGGGCTTTCTCTAGTTGAGGCAAGCGGGGGCCCCTCTTCATCGCGGTGCGCGGGCCTCTCGCTATCGCGGCCTCTCTTGTTGCGGAGCACAGGCTCCAGACGCGCAGGCTCAGTAGTTGTGGCTCACGGGCCTAGTTGCTCTGCGGCATGTGGGATCTTCCCGGACCAGGGCTCGAACCCGTGTCCCCTGCATTGGCAGGCAGACTCTCAACCACTGCGCCACCAGGGAAGCCCTGCATTTAGCTTTTTTTTTTTTTTTTTTTAATATTTATTTATTTTATTTATGGCTGTTTTGGGTCTTCGTTTCTGTGCGAGGGCTTTCTCTAGTTGTGGCAAGTGGGGGCCACTCTTCATCGTGGTGCGCAGGCCTCTCACCATCGCGGCCTCTCTTGTTGCGGAGCACAGGCTCCAGACGCGCAGGCTCAGTAATTGTGGCTCACAGGCCCAGCTGCTACGCGGCATGTGGGATCTTCCCAGACCAGGGCTCGAACCCGTGTCCCCCGCATTAGCAGGCAGATTCTCAACCACTGCGCCACCAGGGAAGCCCCTGCATTTAGTTTTTGAAGAAACTGGTAAAGTGTTTCCCAGAGTGGTTGTGCTATTTTACATTTCCAGTAGCAAAGTGTGAGTGATCCAGTTTCTCTGTATCCTGACCAGAATCTGGGATTATCACAATTTTTTATTTTAGTTAATCTCATAGGTGTGTAGATATATGTCACTGTGGTTCTAATTTGCATTTTTCTAATGGCTAATAATGTCAAACATCTTTTTGTGTGCTCATTTGCCATCTGTATATCCTCTTTGGTGAAATGTTTCTTCATGTCTTTTGCTCATTTATTAACTAGATTTTTTTTTTCTGTTTTGTTTTGAGAATTATTTATATATTCTAGTTATTAGATACTGGCTCTTTGTTGCTTATGCGGTTTGCAAATATTTTCTCCTAGTCTGTAGCTTGTCATTAACAAGGTATTTAGCATAACAAAAGTTTTAGTTTTAATAAAGTCCAATTTATCAATTTTTTTTTGGTATCAACTCTAAGAACTCTGCCTAGTCTTAGGTTCTGAAGATTTTCTCATATATACTCTTCTAAAAGTTTTATAGTTTTATGTTTTCCACTTAAGTCCAATTTTTACAATTTTTTGCATTAATTTTTGTACTAGGTAAGGTTTAGGTCAAGTTTCTTTCTTTTCCTTCTCCTCCTCCCTGTGCTCCTCCCCCTCTCCTCTTTCCCTCTCCTTCTTCTCCTGTCTTTATTTATTTATTTATTTGCCTATGGCTGTCCAGTTGCTTCAGCGTGAGTTGTTGAAAAGACACTCTTTCCTCCATTGAATTGTTTTTGTGCCCTTGTCGACAATCAGCTGGGCATATTTGTGGGTATCTATTTTTGGGTTTTCTATTCTGTTCCATTGATCTATGTGCTTATCCCTCCAACAATATCACACAGTCTTGATTACTATACAGTAGCTGTATTATAAGTCTTGAATTCAGATATGATTCTTCCCACTTTATTTTTTAAAAATTGTTTTAACTATTCCAGTTTCTTTGCCTTTCCATGTAAATTTGAGAACAGTCTTGTCTATGTCTACAAGAAATTTTGAGGACGTTTGATAAGAATCATCTTAAACCTTGCATATCAGTTTGGGGAGAACTGGACACCATTTTATGTTGTCTTCCAATCTATGAATACAGTATGTCTCTCAATTTATTAGGTCTTCTTTGATTTCTTTCATAAGTGTTTTGTAATTTTCAGCATGAAAGTCCTGTACTTGTGTTTGTTAAATTCACATCTAAGTATTTCATTTTTAATTTCAGTGTCTATGTGTTCATATAGAAATATAATTGATATTTCTGTGTTTATTTTATGTCTGTGACTTGCTGAACTCATTTATTAGTACTAGGAGGTACTAGAAGTTCTTTTGGAGATTCTTTAAAATTTTCTACATAGACAATCATGTCATCTGAGAATATGAGCAGTTTTATTTTTTTCCTTCCCAACCTCTATGCCCTTTTATCATTCCTTAGTATATTAGCTAGAAATTCCAGAACTATGTTGAATAGTAGTGAGAGTGACATTATTGCTTTGTTCCTGATCTAGGTGGTGGTTGTAGTGGTGATGGTGGGGGTGTGTACATTAGTCTTTCATCATTAACTGTAGGTTTTTTTAAAACATGTTCTTTATCAAATTGAGGGAGTTCCCCTCTATTCCTAGTTTTCTGAGAGTTTTATCATGAAAAGATACTGATTTTTCTAAATGCCTTTTCTGCGTCAATTGATAAGATCAAATGATTTTTCTTCTTTAGCCTGTTAACATGGTGGATTAGATGGACTGATTTTTAAATATCAAATGAGCCTTGCATTCCTAGAATAAACCTCAGTTGGTCACAGCGTATAATTCTTTCTATATATTATTGAATTCTACTGAATAATATTTTGTTAAGGATTTGTGTCTATGTTAATAAGGAATATTGGTCTATAGTTTTCTTTTTTTTATAATGTCTTTGTCAGGCAATATTATCTTCACCAAATACTAGTTTCCTCCTCTTCTATTTTTTGAAAGAGATTGTACAGAATTGGTGTTAATTGTTTTTTTAAGTTTGTTAAAATTCTCCATTGAAACAACCTGGACCATGAGATTTCTTTGGGGAGTTTTCAAATTGTGAATTCAACTTCCTTATTAGTTATAGGGATATTGAAATTATCTAATTCAGATTAGTTCAGTTGTGATAGGTTCAGGAATTGGTCCACTTCATCTACTTTGTCAAATTTATGTATGTAGACTTATTCATAGTATTTCTTCATTTTCCTTTTGGTGTCTGCAGGGTCTGTAGTGATGTTGTATGTTTCATTACTGGTATTTGTAATTTGTATCTTTTCTCTTTTTACTTTAGTTTTGCTAGAGGTTTGTCAATTTTATCGATCTCTGAAAAAAATAGCTCTTTGTTTCATTGATTTCTCTATTGTTTTCCTGTTCTTAATTTCAATGATTTCTGTTCTTATCTTTATTTCTTTCCTTCTACTTGCTTTCAGTTCAGTTTGCTCTTATTCTAGGTTCTTGAAGTGGGAGATTAGATTATTGATGTGAAACATTTTTTCTTTTCTGATGTATACATTTCATGCTATAAAGTTCTCCCTCAGCACTGCTTTAGTTGTATCCCACAAATTTTGATATATTTTCATTTTCATTCAGTTCAGCATATTTTTTTTATTTCCCTTGAGACTTCCTCTTTCATCTGTGGATTATTGTGTTGTTTAGATTCCAAGTTTTGATATTTTCCTGTTATGTTTCTCTTACTGATTTCTAATTTGATGTGGTTGGAGAATACACTCTGTATGATTTCAGTTCTCTTAAATTTGTTGAAATTTCATTGGACACTTCTCACACCAAATGTGTGATTTTCTTTTCCCCTCACATCAACCACTTTCTCAACTTTCCAGACACCTACTAGGTGTCCTATAATTTATTTCAATCTGACAATAAGTGGTTGGCGTTAGTGTCAGACTCCACAGGCTAAGGGCTCGGTCCCACAAGACTGTCCTCCCTTCAGAAACCAGCTGCAAGTAATGGGTCCCCAGGGGAGCCACACCTATGTCCAACTTAGCTACAAAGTTGGGGTTTCCCAAAACCTTCCTTCAGATTTGAAAATTTGCTGATATGGCTCGCAAAACTCAGGGAAACATTTACTTATGTTTAACAGTTTATTATATACAGATGAAGAGACACAAAAGGCAAGGCCCAGAAAGGTCCTGAGCATAGGAGCTTCTGCCCCCTTGAAGTTGTGGTGTACCACTGTCCCAGCACGTGGATGTGTTCACCAACCTGGAAGCTCTATGAACCCTGTAGTTTAGGGATTTTTACGGAGGCTTCATCGTGTGGGCATGGTCAATTATCAACTCAATCTCCAGACCCTCTCCCCTCTTTGGAAAATGGGGGGTGGGGATGAAATTTCCAAGCTTCTAATCATGGCTTGATCTTCCTGGTTCCCAGCCCACACCCTGAAACTACCCAGGAGCCCACTAAGAGTTGCCTCATTAGAACAAAAGAAATGAAGGGGAAATCAAGACATTCTCAGATAAAGGAAAACTAAGGATTTATCATTAACAGACCTACTCTAAAGGATGGTTATCATTCTTCTATCACCCGGGAAATTCCAAAGGATTTTAGGAGCTCTGTGTCAGGAACTGGAGTAAAAACCCAAGTATCGGGAAAAAAGATGCTCCTAACATTTGTATCACTCAGGGAATTACAAGGGTTTTAGGAGCTCTGTGTCAGGATCCAGGGACAGAAGTTCCTGGTCAAATATATATTTCCTCTTATGTCACACTTGCCTATATGGTTTTGTTTGTTTGTTTGTTTTTGGTCGTGCTGTGTGGCATGCAGGATCTTAGATCCTTGACCAGGGATGGAACCCACGCCCCCTGCAGTGGAAGCGTGGAGTCTTAACCACTGGACCACCAGGGAAGTCCCCTATATGGTTTTTTTTTTAAATTAATTAATTAATTAATTTATTTTTGGCTGTGTTGGGTCTTTGTTTCTGTGTGAGGGCTTTCTCTAGTTGCAGCAAGCGGGGGCCACTCTTCATCGCAGTGCGCGGGCCTCTCACTGTCGCGGCCTCTCTTGTTGAGGAGGACACGCTCCAGACGTGCAGGCTCAGTAGTTGTGGCTCACAGGCCTAGTTGCTCCGCGGCATGTGGGATCTTCCCAGACCAGGGCTCGAACCCAGGTCCCCTGCATTGGCAGGCAGATTCTCAACCACTGCGCCACCAGGGAACCCCCCATATATGGTTTTATTTAAAGTTAATATGTTGATAATGAGGGTGATAGACAGGAGGTAAGAAGGAAAAAAATGACAATGGTTTGGGTTAACTACCATAGAATATATAAAAAAGGGACTAAATAAAAGAAAGTTGAAGGCCCACTTATGGTTGAGAATCGTAACACTTTGGTTGCAAAAATCTATAGAGTGTCTTCCATTTCATGTTCCTTCACACTCACCCCAGCCCATCCCCAATTTCTTACTTTCAGAGAGGTAAGAAAAGAATTCAAGTTCACATAACTAGTGAAGAGTGAAAGTTGATTCAAATCTAGATCTGTCTGTCTGTCTGCAAAGTCGATGTTAAAGTCTATGCTAGGTTAAGCAACTGAGAGGCCGAGTATTGGATTATGGCAGAATTTAGGAGGAAAAAGAAGATATGAATGAAGATGTGAGCATTAGGGGAGATGAAGAGAGGAGATCAGAGGATACTGCAATTTTCTGATTTTGATGTATCAAGTGCTTATTACCTTTATAATGATAATAATACCCACATTATAGGATTTCTATAAAAATAATGTGGCATAATATCTGTAAAGCATTTAGGGTAGTGTACAAATACTCATACATATTCAGATATAATACGATTTAATGTCTTTGAACATGATTGCTATAACTTTTCTGCTTAACAGAAGGAAGCCAAATGGAACTCTTTAAAAGTGGTACTAGAAAAACTAGTGGATATATAGTGGAACTATATTTGCATTCACTTTTATATGCACAAAATCCCTGGAGGAACAAATAGGAAATTTATTATGATGGTTCTTTGTTGCAGGGTGGGGTACAGTGGTGGTGTGGTTGCAGAAATGGACAGATGGATTGGAGGGGGCTTTTTACTAGTATCATTTTATAACTTAAACAGTTTGATCCCTGTGAATGTATTACTTATCCAAGTTTCTTAAAAAAGGAAAAAAAAAAGTAGAATTGGCATGACTAAGAATTTATCTGTTCCCTTCCCTGGAAATGTTGGGTTGAGTGTGCATGCCCATTAACCAAGGAAGTTGTTAAAAGATATCCCTTCCACGGGTGAGAGCTAGAATTTGATGTCCTCCAATGTCCCTGTGTTGTGATTACCTGAATGTGAGTGGGTTCTCCATTCTTCAGCCTGTATTCAAGAAATGTACATTAAGTACATACTGTGGTGAACCTGTTAATTTAGTCTAATCCAACAAACACTGCTTCTAATTGCATGCTTTGTCTACTTTTTATTTTGACTAGATTACCTTGTCAACTAAAAAGGCTTTGCATTAAAGGAGAGATTGTACAACACCTAATATCATTCAACTAACATTGAAAACATTGTCCTGCCAGTGTCCAAGTGCCAGATATGGCCCCTTGATTGATGGGAGCAGGGTGACCTAATGACCCACACTGACATCGTCCAAAGGCCATGGCTATCAGTCAGTTCTCCATTCATAAAGGATACAGATTGCCAAATGTCCTTGTTCATCTAATAGTTTCATGCTTATGTGTGGAAAGAATCTGAATGGTGTTACTTACCTTTCTTAGCTTGACTTTTGTTCTGACTTGCGAACCCTGTTTTGGACTCTAGTTCTAGTGTTGTGGACTCTTGTCTGCTCGTCCTGACATGAACTATGCTCTCTGGCTAGGTTTGCTATTTGCTTTTTCTCTGTTCAGAATTCTACTTTCTTTCACCTTTGATCTGACAGGACTTCAAGAAACATTTCAGCTTCCCAAAGAGAATAATTTTCTAAATCACTGTTATCATGGAGTTGCTTGTGTAATTATTTCAGCATTAAATTTCATTCTCTGTACAACAATGGCTTTATCACATGATATAAAAGACCCCTTGTTATTGTCATCAGGTCAACCCAGTACTGTTGTGGAATCCTGTGACCTTTTACAATGTGTTGGAATTGTAAAGAAATTTTATTTGTGTATTATTTTTTTGAGCATAATTCATCAAGTTTGATAAAATAAAGCACAATTATCCAGAAGCACTGTGTATCAAAATAATTTTTCTTCCTCTCAGTTAATCTGGGAATGAATATCACTAAGACAATATTGGAAAAGCTTTACCAATATTGACCTCATCTGACAAGTGAGTGGGTAGTAAACAACTCACATTTTAGAGGTAAATGAATCCTTTCAGGTAACTTTGACACTAAGCAGTATCCTGGAGACATGTATTGTTAAATGAGTTCAGCAATTTTTGAACATATTTCCCTCAATTTCCAAAGCACGTGCTGCTAGGTACCAGTCCAGTCATTTTATGTGATATCAAATAGAATCCAAGTAAACCTTAGGTTAACTGACTTCCACAGGAGACATCTTTCTATAGAGCCTGGGAATTGCAAAGATTTTTCATCAACTTTTGAGAAAGAATCTTTGTGATATTTGAGCATATTTTACAACTAAAAATTTCCCTAGGGACTGACTTTATTTCTAATTGATTACTCAGTGCCACATCACTGGGCAAAAATTCCCCAGAGTTCAGCTACCTCTTGGTCACATTTAGTTTGATAAGAATATTTAACTGAGGAGCATACCAAATATTTGCTCTGTCTTGTTCTTTGAAACTTGTTATTTTTGAAAGCTTACCTAAAGCAATTTTAGGATACCTTTTCCTTTGGATTTTTGTAGGCTAATAAGGATCTTATTTACAAGTTCTAAAGCAAAAAATATAAAATACATTAAAACCAGTTTTATCACTAAAAAGTAAGACATTAATATAGTTATAGAAGTCATACACTACTTATTTCTTTTAGTTAATAGTTTACTAAGGAAATTAACTTTCATAGTTTGCTTTTGAATTTGGGCAAATGGCAGTTAGGCTAGTTATAACATTCTTGGGCTATTTGCTATTCTGAGAATAGACTGAGAATTTTGTCATTTTCTTTTCTTTTAGCATAGATTATTACAGAAGATTCTACTAAAGCTAGCTGATTTTAACTGCTTTGAAAGAGACTTGCTCAGTGACTTTCTGCCCCATTCATTTTCTGTTCTACTTCAGGGACTTCAATTACAAGTAGTTAGACTTTCTCACTGTATCTCCTATATCTTTTACTCTCTCTTCTGTATTTTCTGTATTTCATCTCTCCATGATTCATGTTGATGATTTTATTCCAGTATTGCTTCTTGTTCACTAATTTTGTCATCAGCTGTATATAATATAGTTTTAGACTCATGCAATGAATTTTTAATATCACTTATTATATTTTTCATGTCCAGAATTTTTGTTTGGTTTTATTTTATAGATTCTATTGCTTTGTCAAAATTCTTAATGTTGTACTTTGTCTTTTTACACATATTAATAAAGACTTAAAGTCTGTATATAACACCTTCATCATTTAGATCTCCTGCAGCTCTAAATCTGTTTTCTCTTATTACTTTTGGTTTTTAATTACATTTTCTGGTTACTTTTGATTGGGCTAAAAAGTAGAGGATGAAAAACTGTTAATGTGAAGCATATGATAGTGTTACCCCAGAGCTTATTAATTGTATGTTTTCTTTTGGCAGGAGCCTAGGAACACTAGCAATCCCAGATCATCTCATTCTAATTATAGAAATTATATGATATGAAGCTGTGCTTCAGTCCCTGCAAAGGTTGAACTATTTCTGGTTTATCCTTACCCCTAGGGCTCAGACCTTTGGAGTCATAACACAAAATATAGGATATTTAACCAGAAAAAGTTCATTCCTTTAGCCTGCGAGGCTTTTAAAATGTCTGCTCAGCATGTCAGTTTTTTTCCTAAAAGAGGCAGAAGTTTCCAGAAAGAAAGTGGCCTGAATGCAGGCCTTACTCCTCTGGGTTTCTTTCTTTTCATGATGAGTTTGTATTTATAGAAAATATTGATGAACTAAAAATAAAATCTTGTCTTTCTGAGCCTTGGTCATATCATTTCCCCATCCCACCTCCTCAGGAGCTTACTTTTCAGAAACTTATCGATGAAACTTCAAAAATCCATACTGGACCACATAATTACATTGCTTTGATAGATGTGCAGGAGCTAAATAATCTTTACAAGCCCTCTTTCTTAATCTTATTGACATTTATCAGAATAAAGATTTAAAGGAAGAGTCTGCCTAGGGATTTAGGAGGATTTCAAAAAATTTGTGAGAGAAGAAAGTTTTGTTTTATCGATTTTTATGTATTCAGTCTTCACAATTAGTGGAATTAATAGTTTGATAGTAAGTTTACCTTGTTTTGGATAAATTAATGTAGGTCACAGGAGGGGACACATTTGCCTTGAAAAGAGTTAGGAAATAACTGTTCAAAGCTTTCCTCCAGAGTATTTTTCACAAAGGGTTTACTTGTAATTTTGAAGAATGACAAGAGTTGTATGGCCTTTTTGTAGGCCACAAATACAAAATTGTCCCATGCCAAAAAGTAATTAGGGCCTGAAATGTACTTTGTAGTGAAGCCCAAATTATAACTTAGCTACAACTTGCACGAAATCCATTGGCTGATCTAGCATTATCCATTTCATAGCATCGCTGAGGCCAACACAATAGAAGAATATGATAGTATAATGTTGAGGCTTAATTCTGATTCTTTTTTTTTTGCCACCCAGTGGTTTGCTAAACAAAGATAATATAAGTAAGCCTCATTTTATGTAATTGGAAAAGTACTTGGGAATATATTTTAAAATATATTAAATACATTTAAACTGTGCTTTGAAAAATATTTACAAGACTGTTAATCTTTTGTAAATTAAAGAAATATTTGAGAAACATCACTCATGATTACTATATTTGTAAATTCAAATTTTTTTCTATTTCTTAAACTTTAAAAAATTTGGTCATATGTGTTTAATGCTGTGAGTGTCAACGGGAAGTAGCTGTTAGGTAAAAGGAAGGTGAGGTAGTAGCTAATAGGGGAAGGAGGTGAGATCATATCTGGAAACAGAGCTCTTCATTGCAGGCCTTTGAATAAAAGGAAGAACACAGCTCACAATGCAGCTGACGAAGGTGACCAATCTTTAAGGTATGGAGTAGAAAGAGAGCCAACAATGCTATTAAGATAAAAACTTTTCCTTTGCATACTAATGAGAGTGAGATTACGAACTGTGTCTATCTGGTGAGTCAGGTTTATCAGTCACTATTCTTGTAGGTGTAAGCAAAACAAGCTTACTTATAACATGCAATTAACATCTCCCTTCTAGTACCACAGTCACTGCTGATGGACCTCAGAGTAGGAGTGTTTATCTTTACAGAGCTCAAAGCACTTCATGGGCACTTTCTGTTTCTCTAAATCCTTTATTCTCCCAGATAAACCCACATGCATCTGTACCTACCCTGTCCACAGTGGGAATTCAACCAGAGTTGTTGACTAACAGATTCACTGTGTGAAGCTGCCCAGCCCTGCCTTATCCTAGATTTGTAGCTACAAGAGATGCTTTTGAGGGTTCTGCTGGGATCTTCCTAACCATTTCTCCATAGCCTCTCTGAATTTGCTCATGCCATCTGCCAAGGTCTATGTTAAACTATACACTTGGAAAGGCTCAAGTCAGCTCTACTTCTTTTCAAGATCAGTTACCATGTGATACACTTCCCCACCCTCATCTGTTCCCTTCTCGCTCTCACTGTTTTCCCTAGAAGGTGATGAGAATGTTTATTTCCTAGGAGGAAATCTGAAAGCCCAGAGAGTATTTGCTGCATCTCCTGGTCATCAGTAACTATAAGAGAAGAATCAGGTTTCCTCTGTCCTCCTCATGTGTCCTAACTGTTGGATAACTCTTCTTCCTTATAGATGACCAACTTTCAATAAAAAGCAGAAAATAATATCCTTGAAGAGGCTGAGAAAGCATGAGATACTGAAATAAACAAGGAGTTTGAGTTCAGAAGTCTAATAGTTGAGTTATAACTCAGCACTTACTAGTTAGTTGGCCTTGTGCTTTAGTTTCCTAATCTACAAATTAGGAATAAGAAAGCCTAGCTCATGAGAGGAGGAACATTACAAGAGTGATGAACAGTGGAAGTGCTCCATAGCCACAAAGACTTAAAATATTGTTAATTATTATTTGGATGTTTGATTTTGTAGATGCATGATTTCATAAAAATCCAGAAAATTTAGAATTTTCTGGTAATATTGGATGCCTGAAATGTTGACCAGTTTTTACCATTTGATTTTGGAGCAAGGAAAGGCAGAAGGAAAATGGAAAAAAAATTTCTGCTTCACCTTTCTATGTCTTCCAGGTGATTGCAGTTGGCACTATCAAAAGTGTAGCCTCTAGGAGAATACTAGTTTAACTAGCAGCTCAGATTGGTCTTGCTGCATTTTATTCTTGCATGGATCTGAGGAAGTTAAAAACAGTGATAACATTAAAGTTCAGAAGAATTATTGCTATAATGTCCAGGCCAAATTTCTGATAGAGTCCTGCAAAAACGTATAAAGGGATCGTTCTTATAGGGCCTGTTTCAATAAATTGTTCTTTATTTGGCATGCAGAATTTTGTAAATATTTAACCTTCTTTAGAGTTTGGAATGTGCAAGTGTGATTTATTGTTTCTAATGATTGAAAAGAGGCTTGGTATCTGCAAATAAAGGTATGAATTGAAAGAGAATTCATGATACGATATGTTTCTTTGTAAGTAGTAAGCAGAATAACATTTGAAAAAAGAGAGTGATTCCCAAGAGGACTTGTCCCTCAGCAATGCTCAAGAAGTGGTGTTTCAAGGAATAACAGCTTTTATTCACTCAGCTCTTACTGTGTGAAAGGCTCTGTTTGGACTAAGTGCTTTACGTGTGCTTTATGCAGAGTGCTATTGCTCTCTGCAATAGCACGCTGACTAATAGATGGTGCAAATTGGATTGTGTTGAGAATGTCATTTATCTATCTTTGTATGTTACAATATCAATTCTTTTCAGTTTCTTTAAATGATAAATCCAAAGATTCTTGAGAAAGAAAAAGAGAAGGATGGACAGCCACACATACAGTAGGGAGAGAGAGAAAGAAGGAAAGAGGGAGAGAAGGAAAGAGAGAGAGAGGCAGAGAAAGAGAGAGAAGACAGGAAGAGATTGAGACAGATTCGTTGTGAGATTCAGGCCTTTGTGGAAAAACATCACTCATGACATAGAATGAAAACACAACTTTATTATTGTCTCCTTCAGCCTTATTTCAGATATTCGGTGAGAATAATTATCTCCTGCTGCTGAATCAGAACTTGGGTAGGTTCCATAACTTTTTAGCTCACACATAGGTTTTAGTGTATCCTACCATGTCTCTTAAGAAACAAGCCTAGTCACAATGAATGAATCAGAGTTGCCAAGTCTAAGACGGTAATACAAACTGACCTTGATTCAGCATCAGATGTTTTCCCTTTTTCCAACTCAGGCCTTCTTCTTGCTGATAGACATGGTGGGATTGGCGTGGTTGGCATCTGTCTTTCTATGCTTTGTGCTTTCCTCCTCCTTAGCAATCTTTTTGTCCCAGTTTTTGAGCTTGTTCCTGTCCCTGTTGAGGTTTGAAAGGGCAGGAGTAAGGGAATAGAAAAGGTTATAAATTGGCCCTTCTGGGTTGGGTACATTTCTAAGGTGATTATCTCCCAGGTGAGCATTTTGTGGTTTTTCTCTCATCCCTGGAGACCTTTCACTTTCAGCATTTTTGACCTGTCAGATCCATCTCTGTAGTGCACCATCACTTTGACTCCCTTCCACAGTCCCCAGGAATCAAGGTCTTCTAGCTTCTTGTTCCTGGGATTCCTTTGCTATTCCAGGTGACTTTACCTCACAGGACCTACTCTGATGTGAGGCCAGCTCTTTCTACCAAGGGACTTGCATCTCACCCACCATAAACATTTATGCAACCTTTGTCCCATCAAATATTTGGGAGAGTAGGTCAATCGCAACAGGATCAACCCATTGAGGAGCCTGACACAGGTCAGTCTGACTAGCTCACGCTTGAGTCAAGCTTCAGTTTTCTGTGTCCATTAGATGCGAGGGAATACATAGTTCTTCAAATGCTGCCATGAAAGTCCATTCACTTAGCTGGAGAGACATGAGAAAATACCAGAACACTCTTCTGTCCTGAATAAGTGGGAGGAAACTCAAAGTGTAGCTCTCTCTGAAGAAATGTCTTCTTAAATCTTTTTCCATTTTCATTCTCTCTCTCCCTTTCCTCTTTTTATATTTTTAAAGTGAGTAAGGCAGATTCATGACTTAGGACACTACTTCTCTTACCTCTTTGGTGGGGACAGATTCTGCATATGGCAACCTGTCCCACACTCAGTTTGGCATCTGAAATAGATGCTGGTACCTTAGTAGAAATCGAGGCAAGAGAAATCTCCCTCTAACAACCTTCTTTGCTTTCAAATAAGCATGATAAGGAAATAAGCAAATTAAGTAATTCTAATGATTTTATTAATTGTAATCTCAGAGCCTAGGACAGTTCTGGATACATAGAAAGAACCCAGCAAATGTTTGCTTAGAGAAGGAAGGGAAGAAGAAAGGCAGTTAAGTCACCTTTTATATTCTGGTGCATGCATCCATTTTCCAATGCCCTGCTTCTCTTCCTTTAGCTTCTGTCAACTTTGACCTTGATTTTGTTCTTAGTCCCAATGATCATGTTTGCTTACATGTGTAACTCTCCTCTAAGTAACTAAGTATCTGACCTTGGTTATCTCTCTGACTTCACATTTGCTACAAAACCTAGTTTTGGGATAGGCTTACACTCTCTTGACAATGAACCCTGACCTACTTTATTTTTATTAATTTATCAAACAATTACTGAGAACCTGCCATAAGTCATGCATTAAGTAGGCACTGAGAATACAAAGCTTAAAATGATAGTCTTCATGTGTTAACACAAAAAAACTGATATAAGTGACAGACACTGAGTGTTTTATGGGGATTATCTCACTTAATACTAATACTAACCCTGCAAGTAGATATCATTATTATCATTTCCATTTCACATATCAGAAAATAAAACACAAGAAGGCTAAATAAATTGCCTGGGCTCCCATAGGAGCAAGCTGGAGCTGACAGTCTAATTCTTAACCAATATGCTATGCAAATTCACCTACTTGGTTCTGCCTGATGTATTGAATAACTTCTGTCTGTTTCTGGCATAGAGCTAGTGAGTTTGGCCATGGGGCTGAAACTGGAGCTGGTGATGGTAATGAAGCACCTAATGAAAATTATGGAGATGCAATATTGTGTGGTGATACAAAGCATTGGTGAAAATCATGGCTTCAATATTTACTAGCTGTGTATCCTCTCTATGCCCCAATTTTCTAACCTGTAAAATAAGGATAATAATATCCACTCATAGGGTTATAGGAAAGATGAAACACAATTTAACAAAGGATATGACACTTAGAAAGTATTAAATAATTTATAACTATTATTTTAAAAATAAATATACCCTTTAAGTTCCAATATATTGAAAATATTCAAGTAGCTTGATCTTCCTTCTGAAAAAGTCCAAGGCTTTGCTCTTAGCAGGCCATCTAGGAATGAAAAACTTTTATTAGTTCTATTTTGGAAGGGAGAAAAATGATACAAGAAGCTTCCAAAGACTTAAAATTGTCTAAGAATTTGGTCTCTAGAAGCAAGATTTCTTGCTTTTCTCTGTTCTTTCTCTGCTTGCTTCGGTGCATAGCTCAATGGAAAGCCAGTTTTCAGCATTTGTGTTTCTTCTCTCAGAACAGTTTTGTTACCCTTAATTCCATGGGACTATAAGACCTGTGAAATCCATGTACATTCTATTTAATTTATGACTTTAAAATGGCAGGGCTGCTGCACAGTGAGGTCTCCCCCATGTGGGGACCTCAGGTCTGCTGATGAAAGATAAGGTCTTCCACAAAGATCTGCAAGACGTGTGATGTGAGAAGTGGGCTCATGTGGGTGGACCTTAAGCACCTAAAATTCAGTGAGGTAGTGAATGACATGGTCCTATTTTAACTAAGAATAAAAACCTGTTTTAGGAACTGAGGGTCTATTTGGAACTGTGCTCAACTGTCTGCAAACATCTCAAGTTTAGCATTTAATTTTTGCATAAGAATTGGCTAAGTAGAAGATTACATCATCAAAATGAATAGAATGCTGCTCTGTGACATTGGAGGACACATAAAATATGCAATAGCATTCTCACAAAGGGAAATAAAGCACAATTGTATTTGTTTGGGGTTACATTAACTCCAAAACCAAAATCCATAGATTTGAATTTAAAACTACTTTCTCTAAATTAAAATCTTTTGTGGGACACAGGTTTTAACTTTAGAAAGAGAAAAGTTGTCTTCCAAGATATGGGACAAACTTACTTTCTTAGTTCCCTACTATTCTACTTAACCAGTTTATTTTGAAAAGTCCATAGTGGGTGAATCCTCAGACAAGGAAACCTTCTTTAGCCTCATGTCACGGCTTCCTGCTCTAGTTTCCCAGAAAGCCCATTGACTGTCAGGATATTCCTGCTGAAGCAGTGGAGAGTTGTCACTTCAGTCTGCTCCTTTGTAGTTGAATAAGGAAAACTTCCGTGTGGGGAGAACTTTCCTTCCATTCATCCATTCACTAACATAAGAAGTTAGTTCAGGAAAGAGAGACAGAGGAAGAGAGAGAGACAGGAAGCCTCAGGGATGGAATGAAATGAGAGATGTAATGAACAAGGCACTTAACTATTTCTCTATGGCTCAAACCTGAAACCACATGCACATTTGTTCTCAAGCAAATGAAAGTAATTTTTCACACTTGCTTATAGAAAAGATCTAGACTCATCCAGCAGACTAAACTGCAGTTTTCAGGAAGGTAGAAACTAGCCATTTTGACTATTGTATTAGTAGCACCTAGCTTAGGACTTGGCTTATGATAGGTGAACAATGATATTTGCTAAATGCATGAATATAATGGTCAAATTTCTCTCTTTTCATTTTATTTTTGATATGAGAAGTTAAGGTATTTTGAACTTGAATACAATCATTATTCTCTTAGCACTAGGGCAGACTACACATTTCACAGTTGTTGAGGCTTGTAGATCAATTTAGCAAGAACACTCTTTAGAAAAAGTGTCTAAACAATAACAATCCTTATTATAACCAATTATTTTGAAAAACATTTTAACTGATTTAAGTAGAGATAATGTCTTCCTAGTATGTGTGTGTGAAAGAATGAAGGCCTAAGTAGATATGAATATTCCTTGTGAGGAGCCTTAGCAGCTGGGGCTGATCAGGTAAGGCCATTTAAAGCAGAATCCTGAAGTCTATTAGATTAGTCTGTTCAGGCTTCCACAGCAAAATATCATAGGCCGGGTGACTTAAACCAAAGAAATTAATTTTGTCCCAGTTCTGGAGGCTGGAAGTCTAAGATCAGGGTGCCAGCTTGGCTGGATTCTAGTGAGAGATCTCTTCCTAGCTTATAGATAGTGCCTTCTTGCCGTGTCTTCATGTGGCAGAGAAAGAGAGAGAGAGCAAGCTCTCTGATGTCTCTTCTTGTAAGGGTACTAATCTCATCATGAGGGCCCTACCTTCTGACCTCATCTAAACCTAATGACCTCCCAAGGGCCCCATATCCATATACTATCACATTGTGGGTTAAGGCTTTAACATATGCATTTTGGGGGGCACGGTTCACTTCATAGCAGCCATATTGAGTTGGTTGGATTTATTCTGAAGTGTCTGCAGGTTCTTAAGCTGCTGTGCAGGAGAATAAGATCACAGTGTATGTTTCAGGAAGATAATCTATAGTAAGAATGATTGAAGAGTGATTATAACTAGTGATGTGGAAAGGTGTAAACGATGGAGGGAGGAGCTGACTACAGATGAGACGTCATGGATTTGGAGTAAGGCACTGACAGTGGGCTCCTAGAGAAAAGCAAAAATCAAAGCTTCATGAAAAATGAAGAATCAACAAATTTGGGCAACTACTTATTGATAGACATGGGGAGATGAAGGAGAGGGAGGTGTTAAAGTTCCTTTGTAATTTTTTTTTAATTTTTTAATTTTTTATTTTTTATTTTATTTTTTATTTTTTTAATGCTATTCTTGTCTGCTTACATTCTTTTTATGTATGTATGTATGGCTGTGTTGGGTCTTCGTTTCTGTGCGAGGGCTTTCTCTAGTTGTGGCAAGCGGGGGCCACTCTTCATCGCGGTGCGCGGGCCTCTCACTATCGCGGCCCCTCTTGTTGTGGAGCACAGGCTCCAGACGCGCAGGCTCAGTAATTGTGGCTCACGGGCCCAGTTGCTCCGCGGCATGTGGGATCTTCCCAGACCAGGGCTCGAACCCGTGTCCCCTGCATTGGCAGGCGGATTCTCAACCACTGCGCCACCAGGGAAGCCCCCTTTGTAATTTTGAGACTGTGCCATGTGAAGAAGAGTGGTGCTATTGATTAGGGTACTTTCCGAGGAGGAACCCCACTTTTGATCTGCAGAGGATGAACGGTTGAAGGAATAACACATTTTCCCATGCCAGTTATGTCGCACGTGTGTGTGTGTGCATCTGTGTTTATGTTCATCTAAATGACAATGTGAGCTCTTTGGCAGCTGAAGTCTATATTTCCTATGAGGTGCTAGCAGGAATAAATAGAGACATAAATTAATAAACTCCATACAACAAATATTTATTGAGTGCTTTCTGTACAATGTCTTGTGCTAAGAACTGTGGGAGAGCCAATAATGAATAGTCTTTGCCATCTAACAGCTTACAAGCTAGTGAGGGGATCATGAGCTTAAATAACTTTAAACTAGACTGAGATATTTTATTCTAGTAAAGAAAATGTCTTCTATTAAAGGTAAATATTGTGGGGGGAAGGAGGCTGACTTAGTATCTGGGAAAATTCTATTTGGAGGAAGTAGAGCATGATCTGTTCCTTGAAAAATGGTTGGACTCAACAGAAATGGAGAGATTGATTATTCCAGAGAGAAGGCATAACATGCAGGAACAAAAATCCAGAGATGAGACAATGAAAAAGGGCATGGTTGAGGAAGAAGAGCAGAACATTATGGCTTAAGTGTAAAATAGATAGAGGCGCGTAGGAGAGGAAAGGCATCTGTCCTAAGGATCAGGTATTTTCTTTTTTTTTTTTTTTTTTTTTTTATTTTCAACCACTTCTAGGGCCTGGAAAATAAACTTTAATTTGCAGAAAACCCAGCATTCTTTTTTTTTTTTTTTTTTTTTTTTTTTTTTTTTATAAATTTATTTATTTATTTTTGGCTGTGTTGGGTCTTCGTTTCTGTGCGAGGGCTTTCTCTAGATGCAGTGAGCGGGGGCCACTCTTCATCGCGGTGCACAGGCCTCTCGCTATCGTGGCCTCTTTTGTTGCGGAGCACAGGCTCCAGACGCGCAGGCTCAGTAGTTGTGGCTCACGGGCCCAGTTGCTCCGCGGCATGTGGGATCCTCCCAGACCAGGGCTCGAACCCGTGTCCCCTGCATTGGCAGGCAGATTCTCAACCACTGCGCCACCAGGGAAGCCCAGGATCAGGTATTTTCAATGGGGCAATATTGCTCCTAAGGTGGTAAAAAAAATTGTTCTTACATTTTTATGTGTAAATCACAGATATACATACAATAAATAATCAGACACACAGTAATCGGTGGCAATAAAATAGTGTGTGGGTGATTAGGAAAAAATATCTAAAAAGATTTCTTAAGGGGATTACAATGAAAAAAAGGTTAAGAAACAGTGCTATAGATGGATTTTGGCAAAATGGTGAATTTTATGGAGCCCTCTGAAGAAAGTAACTGCCTTACTTAAGTCCTGGTTCTGGTCCATATCGTGGAGATAGGGTACTGCGTTGAGGTGAGTCTAGGTAATTTCAGTAAAAATACTCCACATACTCAAATTGTTAATGTAATTTTGGAAACTGTATGTGAGGTAAATTATACAAAAGTTGTTTCCTTTCCTGACTCATGGAAAGAATGACTTCCAAAGTAATTTTTTCCTTCCCCTTTATTTTGGTGGCTTGGCATTATAAGGCACATGGATTGCAGGATGCTTTCAGAGCCCATTAACGTCATTAAATAATGAGCACTCTCTTCTCCAATCTCACAAATTCCATTAAGACTGACATCATCACTTTTTAAACCCAAAGACATAGACCTGCTTTTTAAAAAGTTGCAGAACAGTTTGACTGTAGAGCTAGGATTGAAGTCTATTAGTTTTAGTCTAGGAGATGCTCTCGGTTTATTTTAATCATTTTATTAGCAAGTATTTACGAAAACACAAAAGGTGTAATTACTGTAAGTGCCAGGCCCCATAGGGCAAAAGATTTAGAAGATTGAAGACACATTTACTGGTCTAATAGTTGGAGAAACAGTAAATAAACTCATGAGAATTTGTGTCAGAATGAATTCATGTAGTAATCTGATAACCGAACTGTGGCAAACAAAACAAAACAAAAATCCTTTAGTCATTTTTATAATGTGAGTCCTCTTTGGGACAGTAATACTATATTCCAGACTTTACAAAACTAATTAGGAGTCACAGAGCAATAAGCAGGAAGCATGATAAAGACAATTTACATTTATCTTGAAAAATAAGAATCCATTGAAACTCAGTAGAAAAAAATAGAATCAATACAGTTGCAATAGGAATATGCCATAGATTATATTCCCATTGATCCATATCTGTATCCTCACCCTACTGAAGACTGGCTTGGACATGTGACTTCCTTTAGCCAATGAAGGTGAGTGGAAGTGATGCGTGTTACACCCAGGCAGAAGCTTTGAGAGTGGGTTCATTCTTTGCCACAATGTATTTCTCTGCTGTGATGCCAGTGATATTCTAGATGGAGGCTATTCTTTCAGGCTAAGTTCCAGAATGAGAAGAGGTGGAGACCTGCAGTCAATCTTCCTTGACATGAGCCATGAGTGAGATATGGACTTCTGCTCCTGCAAGCTAATGCAATTTTGTATGTTACTATAGCATAGCCCTGCCTAATCTAACTGCTGCTAAAAGCTAGGATGGCAAGACATCAATGAGTAAATGCAATTCTGATGAGGCTGATGAATGAGAACTGTGGACAATCCATTCAGAGAAAACCAGCTGGCTGGAACTCAATAGGAGAGGCAATGATTATAATCTAATTGTCCTTCAGTAGATAAGACAGTGTATGCACTGCTGGTTATATTTTATGTATATATTTGTGCATTTATCTATTTCAGTTAGAAGAGGGAGGCATAAATTAATTATTTGAAGGGGAAAATAAGTAATGAAAAATTATTGCCTATTACTTTATTATTTTTCAACTATGCAATGCAATTTATATCAATTTGCTTCCCTCAGATAGTGGGTAGTTTTCATGGAAGGAAAAGCCTAACACAATTTATTTGCCTGTGACCTCAAGGTAGGGTTTTTCTATCATTCACTCATAATATCTTCCATCTTATAACTTACTATTTCCATTTCTGCACAGGCATTAGATTGCTTTTTGTCTTTTACCTTTTTTCTTTTGAGTGTGACTGCTGTCACTACATTGGCACTTCTTTGATGCTATTGGTTTATGAAAGAGGAAGAACCCAGCCAAGTGAAATGATGATGGCTAATAACTAACATTTTTAAAGCATTCATGGTTGTCAGTCACTCTTGTAAGAGTTTCCCATGGATTATCTCATTTAAATCCTCACAACAGCTCTATGAGGTAAGTACATTATTAGCCCATTTAACAACATAGGAAACTGAGGTACAAAGAGGTTAAAGTCATACAGTCTCACAATGAGTGGAAGAACCTGGATTTAAGAACCTACAAAGTGGGAATTAGGAGCCATGAAGTCATCCCTGGGTCTGCCACTAATGAGTGATATAATTTGGGCCATTTCATATCTCTGGGCCACAGTTTTTCATGTTTCCACTAAGAAGCGTTGACTAGGGAAGTCTCCTGGCTGTGAAACTCCATAAGTCTATGGACCAGTAATGACTTCATTTTAATCATCTAATGTATTATGAGAAAGAGCTGTGACATACTAGAAAGGCCCCGAGTTTTGGTGTGACTAACCTATGTGATATCAGGCAAGTCTCTTTACTGAACCTGTTTCTTCATGTGTAAATTGTCAGTGACATCTATTTCAGAAATCTGTTGTCATGTCTAAATAAGATAATATATATTGGAGTCCTTTGTTAATTTTAAGGAACAGCATAAAAAAAATGATCACTGTGTAAAAGTGATTCTTTCATTGAGCCATGCATTCATCTACTCATCCACTCATCCATTAGATATGTATTAAGTGCCATTTGCAAAGACGAAACATAGGGTTTCCTTCTGATAGGACGTGGTGTAAATGGGATACAGATGCACAAATGAACAATTACCATACAATGTGATGAGCGCTCGAGGGAAGCAGGTTGGAACACAATGAGTTTATATGAACCGCTTAAGGTGGCCTGAAACGGTCAGGGAGGCTTCACAGAGAAGACAGCATTTAAAATGAGACCCAAATATGTGAATCATTTAAGTGTATGTTGATGTGGTGAGGGTAGGTGGGGGATGTTCCAGGGGAGGAAACAGGATATACAAAGACATGGACCCATGAGAGGGTAAAGCATATTTGAAGATCTGCAAGTAGGTCATTAAGCCTGGAATACAAACTTGAAGGTGGTGAGGGCAGGAGAGGCAAACAGGCAGGTGGAGCTATATCATCAAGCGTCTTGTACACCACGTTAGGGAGATTAGATTTTGTCCCATAAGAGGTGGGAATCTACGGAAGGATTTTAAGGGGAGGGACGTGACTGAATTCACACATTAAAAATATCAGTCTAGCAGTGCCGTGGAGGGTGGAGTGGAGAGAACAGGATGAGAGGCAAAAGCGATGGCAGTGGGGCAGCCTCTCCTAGCACTCTGTGAGGCCTCTAGCAGTGACTTGGCCATGAACAGTCCTGGAATTGCAGCCATGAGAAACCCCGAGTCTGAGTGGGGTACCAAAGTGGAAAGAGAATGGGACAGTAGGGACAAGAGTCCATCAATTATGCTGGCCAGGCTTGCTCAGGGAGAGCTCAAATTGTGTAGTTGTTGGAAGTTCACCCATACGAGCTTTGCACCATCCACTGCTCTGCTCTAAGCTGGTCCTGGGGGAAGCACTGATGATAATAGGAATATTACAGGTGGTGTATAAACCTGATCTTACTTTGATCATTACATTGTCTGGTTTCCCTTTTAAATCAGTCTCCAGTGGAACTAACGTCAAACTAAAAAAACTGTCATGCATGTGTTTTTCCTTTGTTCTATTTTTGTTTTCTGATAGAAGCTTTGGAAGGTGGAAAAGCCAAAAGCTTAGATAATCCAAGAATTCTTAAATTAATTCCTAATTCCCCCCTTCCATTGCCATAATAAATAAAAACAGGTATCGAAGGGAATAATATTTATACATCTTCCCATATGTATAAATATATATGTATATGTCTTTCCACATACGTTAATTACAATTAATACTTATTCTCAAGATTTACATTAATAAATACAGAATATCATTGAATATCACAAGGTTGCCAACTCTGGAACCAGGCTGTTTGGTGTCAAATCCTGGTTCATCTTCTTAGTGGTTGTGTGTGACCTTGGACAAGTTAACTTCTATGTACCTCAGTTTCTTCAACTCTAAAATGAAGAAAATTATAGTTCCTAACAGTTCAAAGTGGTTTGAAGGTTTCCATGAATGTAAAGGGCTTAGAAGAGAGTTTGGACCATAGTAAGAGCCTAATCAATGTTAATTATTATTAATTTTATTAGCCATGATTAATATTCATGCTGCTGAAGAGGCGAGTTTGCCTACTCAGGGGTATTTCTAAAGACAGAAGTGTAGAATTTAAATATATGGCAAGCAAGAAGCTTGACCTTACTCAGCACAGAGTCAAATAGAGTCAGAGAACAGTGAAGCAAGAGAACATTAGAACTGGGAGATAAATTGAACTCCTTTTAGAGTCACATTTTAAATTATAGCTTCTGTATCTCAGACATTTGCAAACCAATCTTCTCTAACAGAACTGACTTTGGTATTGTTCTGGTTCCTGTTCCTATCCTCTCCATGGTGTCAATAGCCCTGAGCCTGACCCCCTCTGACCTACAGATTTACCAGTACAGACCTTCTTTTTTCCAAGTGTCAGAATTCCTGGGTGCTCACCATTGGCTACATGCCATAGCACAGGAGGTATCTGAGTGGCCTATAAATAGAGCTGTGTCTGGGTTAGTGCCAATTCCTCCTGCATTAGAAATACTTAAGCTCTTGATGAAAATTTCAAACTGGGCTTCCTAGCAAAACAGCAATAATCAGTATCCTCACACCTTAACATTATTCTAGATTGCTAAGTCTTTGAATATCAAGGACTTGTTCTTATTAAAAGAATGAATTGATGTATAGATGCCGGAGATATTCCCCCTACTTAGTTCACATAGTATGAAAAAGGAAAGCAATGGAAGAAACTGGCTGGTAAATTTGATTTAAAAAACTTAGAAACTCACAATGTAAAAATCATAGGCAATATTAAAATGTAGATGACAAATTTGGAAAATTTTATGAGTTATGACAAATGAGAAATTAATTTCTCAAAGTATAAATAATGCTTACATACAAATAAAGAAAATATTGAAAATGGAGCAAGAAGAGATAATTCATGGCAGAAATAATTAAAATCAATAAACAACAAATTTTCCAATTTCACTAGTAATCATGAAACAGTAAAGAGATGCTCTTTTTTGTTGCCTATGATATTGGTAATAATTAAAATAGGTAATCATGACAAGGCTACCATAAAATTGGTTTTCTTTTACATTAGCTAAACCTCACTACAACATTGTGGGCAAGTACAATACTTTAGGAACAGAATCTGACAATATGTTAGCAAAGACTTAGAAAAGTCCATACCCTTTGATCCAATGATTTCAGCTCTAGAAATCTCATCTATGGAATTAGTGATTCATAAAAAGATTTTTGTACAGAATATTTACCAAAATCTTATTTGTAATAGCAAATAAACCCAGTTAACATCAACAACAAAAAACAACAAAAGCAAACCAAAACCAAACAAAAAACTGGAAACAAGTATTCCTAATGAGTTAAAAATAGGGAATGATCAAGTAAACTATAGTTTACTCATATAGTAGAATTATTAACCACCATATTCTCAAATACAGCCATTATTAACCATGCTTGGAAATATTTTTTTTTTTAATTTTTATTTATTTATTTATGGCTGTGTTGGGTCTTCGTTTCTGTGCGAGGGCTTTCTCTAGTTGTGGCAAGTGGGGGCCACTCTTCATCGTGGTGCGCGGGCCTCTCATTATCGCGGCCTCTCTTGTTGCGGAGCACAGGCTCCAGACGCGCAGGCTCAGTAATTGTGGATCACGGGCCCAGTTGCTCCGCGGCATGTGGGATCTTCCCAGACCAGGGCTCGAACCCGTGTCCCCTGCATTGGCAGGCAGATTCTCAACCACTGCGCCACCAGGGAAGCCCGGAAATAATTTTTAATAATTAATACTTTTTAATACCATGAAATAATTTTTATACCATGAAAATACATACATGTATACATCATCCTTTATTATATATCATATACGATAGACATATTAAGTGCTATTAACCATGTTTTGGAAGAACTTTTATTAACCTAAGGGTACATACATACATATATCATAATAGACACATGTATCATAATAAAATGCCTGTATTTTAGAAAGTATTTCTAGACATATACACAAATACATATACACATACTCTAGAAAAAGGCTAGAAGAAAATACATGAAAATCTTAGTAATTATTGCTGGCTGATAGGAAGAAAGGACTACAAGAAACTCTTAAATAAGCATGAACAATCCTGCTACAGAGATGTGATTTACACAGTATTTATGCATACTTTTCAACTTGAGCCTCACTACAGTACTGTGGGTAAGTGCAGGCAGGTATTATTTCCCCTTTTTTATAGATAAAGGTGATGAGGCTGAGAGAGATGCTTGGTTTAATCAGGGTCACCAGGCAGCTAACGTAAGGCGGAGTTGAAATTTGAACGTGGCTCACTTGATGCTGTATCTGGAGCTACTTTCACCAAACTTGGTTGACTATAAGATCACATGCCTAGAAAATCTATAGCTATAGAGAGGCCAGAAAATGGTGGGAACCTACAGTTATGATTCCTGAAAGTTTCACAGGCATGAATAAGAAATAGGAAAAGTCAATTGAGATTCTAGATAGTAGTCTATGGAAGTGAAAGTTTCTGGAGGCATAAAGGAAATTATTATTCAAACATCTAGCTCACTGGCTGAATTTAAGAGCCTTTTTCATGAGTCATCCCTAAGACTTTTGAAGGAAAGTAAGTGGGTATTACCTCAGTCTACACAAAGGGAAGCAAACTCATAAATAAGGAAGAATACACTTTGTGCTCACACACGCTGAAACAGTGGACAAGAGTGAGGTCCATCTCCCAGTCCTGACGTCTATGCGATGTAGTGGCTTCATATTCCTATCACCCCGAACAGGGTGTATTACTGAGGAAGTACGCAGGGCTTGTTTCCAACTGAGTAAGCAAACACACTGATTTTGTGTTCCCAAATAAGAGCTTGAGCATTCTTAGCCAAAAGTTTTGGAGTTAGAAAAATGAGCATTGGAATAATTTCATCAGGAAACCACAGCAGGCAAGTTTTATTCCTCTTGCACTTGAAAAACCTATACCACATTTGGTACAGGAAGTCCCTTCGGGGTCAGTGTCTTCTGGATGCCAACTATTTTTACCTCTCAGTATCAGGTTTTATTTCATTTCATCAACAAGTACTCATTTATGTAATTTGGTCTCTCCTCTTAGGCATTATCTACTTCATTCAAGCTCTAAAAGTTTTTCCTCCATTTTCTAAGTTTGCCTGGCTAGAGTGCTTTTCCTTCTGAATTTTCTAAATATTTTTCTTTTGCTTTGCATAGATAGACCTAGTGTTCATTATTCTTGAAATGTAAAATACTGATGTTAATTTATTTTATGTTTGATTCTATTTCTGTGCTATGGCATATTGAGAAGCATTCTGTACAAAGAAGACACTAGTAACTGTTAATAACGGATTGGGAAATATTATGACTCATGCATATTTAGAATACTGTCTAATATCAATATTTTTGGCAAACATTCTATACATTACAAATTGATACAGCAACTATGGAGAACAGTTAAAAAACTAAAACCAGAACTACCATATGACCCAGCAATCTCACTCCTGGGCATATACCCAGAGAAAACCATAATTCAGAAAGACACATGCGCCCCAATGTTCATAGCAGCACTATTTACAATAGCCAGGTCATGGAAGCAACCTAAATGCCCATCAACAGAGGAATGGGTAAAGATGATGTGGTACATATATACAATGGAATATTACTCAGCCATAACAAAGGATGAAATTGGGTCATTTGTAGAGACGTGGATGGACCTAGAGACTATCATACAGAATGAAGAAAGTCAGAAAGAGAAAAACAAATATAGTATATTAACACATATATGTGGAATCTAGAAATATGGTATAGATGATCTTATTTGCAAAACAGAAATAGAGACACAGACGTAGAGAACAAACGTATGGACACCAAGGGGGGAAAGGGGGACTGGGATGAATTGGGAGATTGGGATTGACATATATACACTATTGATACTATGTATAAAATAGATAACTAATGAGAACCTTCTGTAAAAATAAATAAGTAAATAAGAAAGGAATGCTATGTTAAATTTTGATAGCTCATATCAACTTTAAAATCATAACCTAATGCCCCAGAAGTAGGTGTGTTCGTCTCTGATTACACCTTCATGGCCCTGTCAAACTCAGACCTTGTCATTTAATCCCCTGCATTTGGACTCTTCAAATGAGAATAATTTAATGGCTGGGTTAGACTACTGTACATAAAAATATGCTAGGTGATAAAAGGGTATCAAAAACATATACTCATGCTATAAAGTAAGATCAGTTTTTGTGTGTGTCTACAGAATATAGGTGTATTAGTTTAGGCATTTTGAATAGTTCTGTGGCTTTAATATGCTTATAAGATACTTAGGGAAGGAAATTAAACATACTTATCTGATATTAAATAGCAATATAAAACAAACAGTAATGAGGACAATATAAAGCATGCCAAAATGTGTTCCAGAGGGGAGCTTGGTTTAGACTGGGAGAAATTGCTATACCGTGGAGTCATCAGGAACGTTTTCATGGAGGGTTGGTAAGAGCAAGAGCGACAGTGCTACATAGTGAGTAATAGCATCAACTTTAGGTCAAGACAGGCCTGGGTTTGAACTCTGGCTTTGTGATCCTGAGCAAGTTATTTTACCTCTCTGAGCTTTGGTTGTCTTCTATTAAACTGGATTAACAAAATTTACTTTGCAGATGTGTTGGAAGAATTAGGTAAAATAATGCATGTAAAGGATTTAGCTTAGATCCTGGTACACAGTAAATGTTGAACAATGGTGGCTGCTATTAATTAAATTGGAGCTTGAATGATAGGTTGTGTTTCCATGGTGGGAGCTAGGATTGAGGGAGCAGGACAGGGCAGAAAAATAAAGGCAGAATAATAAAGGCAGAAGATCTTGCTGGTGGAGCAAAAGCATGAACAAGGGTGGGAAGGCCTACATTTACAGGTATGTGTAAGGAGAATGTAAGTGGACCACACTGAAGATTTCGGGGGGCCTGAGGATGTTACACCATTTGTCTTGAACAGAGGCAGTTTGCTTTAGATTACAAGACACTTGACCTTCGCAGGTGGCTTGGCATCTTCCTTTTGGCTGCTGAGATGCTGCCTTCTGGCAAGGTAAACATTCTATATTTATTGAGTTTCTTGCTTTAAAGCACCTTGGGGTGTCTTACACGTGATATAGTTCTTATATAACACACCTGTGAAGGGGGAAGAGCTGTGGATAAAAATGCCTGACCTGGACTGAATGGGTCACAGCAGGTGGGTGTGCTGTGGAGACGGGCCTGGTTCCAGGTTTTCTTCTTCCCAGAGCCTCCCTATAAAAGCCCACATGGCAAATCACACGTGGCCAATGTGGCGTTTATCATCACACATCTGCTCTGGAGGAGAGAGAAAGGAAGAGAACTGAGCACCGTCAGGACTTAAACAAGAGGCCTCAAAGCCTTCTGCAAGTGAGTCATGAAAACAGTTTTGCTGATTAACCATAATGGAAAAGAATATTAAAAAAAAAGAACGTATGTATATGTAGAACTGATTTGCTCTGCTGTACAGCAGTAATTAACACAACATTATAAATCAACAATTGTACTTCAATTAAAAAAAGAAAAAAAACAGTTTTGCTTTACATATATGGACTATGGATCTGTAATTATTGAAAACATTTATACACAATTTTTGCAATAGCAAGGTGTCAAGAAGCAGATGTTTCCTTGTGTTTGCAAAGGGGCTCATCCCACTTCTAAAATGTTTATTTTTATAAAATCTTTCATGTCAGACTTGTGCTTTTCTTTGGACAGATAATAGCTGTTTCTCCTTTTCCTCTGATAAATGACTAGGTGAGCAGAGATGGCAAACATCCTATGAAAAATTATGAACTTTGGAGAAGATTTGTAGCCATCAAAGTCATGAAGCTAAAGCAAAAATCATCTCACTGGGTTTTCTTCATTGTTTTATGAGCAGTGAAAGGAGAAGACTGACTAAAGGAAATTTTTTCATGGAAGATTATAGCATTGAAGGACTTGCACCAGAAGGATGCTCAGGGATCATCTAACTGATATTTTATTTTTACAGAAGAGAGTTGAAGCCAAGAGAATTCGTCAGTGATTTACAACCTTGGCTGCTACTGGAATCACCTGTAGAGATTTAAAAGTCACTGCTTTCTGGGCCCTATTTCCAGCATCTCTGATGTAATTGGTTTGGGATATGGTTAGGACACCTAGAGTTTTAAAATCTCCCCAGGCAGTTCTTCTGTGTAGCCCCAAATTGAAAACAACTGTGTTAAGTGAGATATACAATACCACTTATACTCATATGCTCTTTATATGTCAATATGAGCATCCAGATATGTCAGTAGGAGCTCAGATGGCTCAGTCTGAAGCTATTTCCTCAAGCCTCCAAACCTCTTTCTGCATATTCCTTTCTTCGTCTTCCTATTTGCATTCCTTGCACAGCCCATGGACTTTGTCCACTGTCTCTAAACTAGCAAAACAAGTTATTAGAAAAGGCACCAATAAAGGCATCATTCTGAGTGTAGCTGACTAATCTGTAATACTTCTTCTAGATGCATTTGTATTTTAACCAGAAACAAAGGCCCTGCTAGATAACCTTGAAATAATAACCCATTGGCAGTTCCTGTCTATGGAGAGGCAGGCAGGTTTTCTCTATCAAGGTGACTAGCTGGATTGCCCAGGAGAGCTTCAAGGTCTCTTGCTATAAGAGAGCAAGCTTATCGGGCAATTGGCATCCAAGAAAAAAAAGCCTGTCACTTCAACTGTGAAGACTAGGATTCTTTCTACTCAGTTTGGATGTTTCCTCCCTACTCCCAACCCTCCTGTAAATAGGAGAGGACCTGAGATCAATGTCCTCTTCCTGGAATAAAACTGAAGGATGTCTGACTGTGCCTGGCCAAAGTGTGACTCTTCATGGGATATGAAAATCTAGGAAACTACATGGATTCTGCTAACCCTATATCTATAACGTAACCTAAGAAATCTGCTTTGTACCTCCACTATGTGTTTGTACTGTTTGTCTTTGTTCCTTGCCTTGTTCTGTCTTTCCATAAGGTTGTATTTAAGTAATTAGGCAATTACTATAGCTGTTTAGAATATATATTTCTTCCATAGAGCATCACAGTAGGTAGGAAGTCTAGATATCAGTTTATTCATTGATTGGATGTCCTCCTGTCACTGTATTGTAGATTTTCTTCTCTAGGATGATAGCATGGTGATTCTTCCTATAGTAGGACCATAGTTATTGGTCTAATTATCTACTAGAAATATGCTTTTATTATGCTCTAGTTAGTAATGTATGGAAAAAAAAAGAGAGAAGGGAATATGAAAGAGCAAAGAAATGAATCATGAGGACCTAACTCTGTATTGAAGAACTTTACACATGACTTTTAAATTTGGCTATGAATAACTAGCTTGTGTCAGACTTCCCCTTCCACCAAAATGTATATACATATGGAAAAATATGTAAAACAATTATGTGCAGGAAATGGGCAGCAACCAGTGCAAGGCTGAGATCTCTGAGCTAAGGGAAGCACATAAGCTACATCCTGCATTCACCCTGATTTCTCCCTGGGTGCAATTTCCAAACCATTGCATGGGGGAATAGCCCAAGAAGAAAATAGAAATTTTGCTGTCAGAGGAAACAGAGAGTGGTGTTTGGAGTTACCATAATGATTGGGATTTGAGGGATAAGGTATTAGATGGGAGAGAGTTTCAGAGAAAGAGCTCCAAAAATCTACATAAGAACATTGGGTTTTTGGCTGACTCAGAAAGCTGTGCATTCATAGAATGTAATTTCAAGAGATGTAGCAGAGAAAAATGCAGGGAGGCTAAAATATAATCAGGAATTTCAGACGTTTCACAGTTTCGGGGGGCATTGAAGTTTGGGTCTAGCTGGTGAATACCTTGGTTTTTGTTGTCATTGTTGTTGAAATATCACATCCTAGAAGTTAGAATGCTGGGAGTATGCTAGAAGTGAGGGCTAGAATCTAGGAGAAAGGACAAAAGTGAGATAGACCCACCTTAACAAAGACTAAAATCAAGCTATGGCAGGATCAGGGAGATCCTCCACTAATTTAATTGCCTACCAGATAAAAACTTAACACTCTCTAGAAGAAGATAGCATGCTCAAGAACATCTGTGATGTATCATTTATAATGTCCAGCATATAATAAAAAAGTATTAGACCTGCAAGTAAGGAGAAAAAGAGACTAATAAAAGATAAAACAGAAAATAAATAAGGACCTAGAGATGATATAAAATTGAATATAATAAGTTAGGAGTTCAAAATAATCATAACATATTAAAAATAAAGGAAAAGATGATCAAAATGCATAAAAAGATGGATTATTTTAAAAAGTTGAAATCTATTAAAAGGATCTATAGAGATGGGTCTGCAAAGTAGAATATTTGAAATTAAGGTCTTTATGTCTGACATATGACTAATTAGAATCTCATGGTAATTGTATTTATCTGTCACATAGGATAAGATCTGTGATATGAACATAGAAACCAATAGGTGTAGGCTGATGAATAGCAAAGAAATGTAAGAGCCTGAAGTTGCATATACAAAAGAGGAGATTCTTTTCATGAAACTGTACTGCACTTTGACTAAACAGATGAGGCAACTACAAAACATGACATTCAAATGACCAGAAATACATATTTAGTCTATATATTAGTTTGCTAGGACTGCTGTAACAAAGTAACACATACTAGGTAGCTTAAGCAACAGAAATCACAAAGCGTTCTCCCTGTATGTGTGTCTGTGTCCAAAATTTGTGCCCAAATTAATTGGAATTAAAGTACTGTTGCTTTCAACCCAAAGACCTAATAATTAAAATAATTGGAACAATATATAAGCCTTTGGCACTTCAGCATATTTGGAAATGATCAGAATGGAGCAAAACTTGTAGTCCCAGATGGACAAACCACATGTTTCCTTGGTGGTCAAAAGAATGAACAGCAAGGAGTCTGGCATGGCTGGAGGAAAAGATGGTAGAATTAAGAGGAAGACTGATTTTTGGGAACAACTATGTAAAAGAGGGCTGATTTCAAAGTCTAGTTATTGGACAGGATCCTAAACTAAAGAAATTCTAAAATTTACCTCCATATTTAGATTCTCTAATTTGATCACATGATATAGTTATAATTGCACATTGGTCTCTATTATAGCTTGACGCTAATCTATGTTTACACTTGTAATCCTTGGCTGCCCTCCAAATCATCTCTATTTCCTTTCAAAATCCTATGTTTATGAAGTAACAACATGGCTGGAAGATGACGTTCACATTCGCATATTGGCCCTAAAACTATAACTGGGCCTCTATATCTCGTACATTGGAAAATATATCAGAATGCAAGTAAAAATAGTCCTCTTGAAAAACCTTGGATTTTCTTTAAACCCTTTGTGTAGTAAAGAATTAAACCTTACCTAAGAGAGGTCTGTCCTGTACCTTCAGCTTCTGGGAGGTAATCTCTAAACCCTTGCAATGCCGTGCCTGATAGGAGTTTCTTTGTGTGACTGGGGGCTTTGGGCCATGCCAAACAGTCTAACAATGTTATTTATGGTAGAAGCTTTGAGTCATATGGTATCAGCTTGACCTCCAGAGTGTCTGGAAATGGAGGGCAGCCATGTGGGTGGTCAACCATAGAGCTCAAATAAAAACTCTGGACACCACGACTTGGCTGAGCTTCCCTGGTTGGCAATGTTCCATATATATCATCATATACCGTTGTTGGGAAAATGATGTCCATGACTTCATGTAGAGAGAACAACTTGAAGCTCTTTGTTTGAATCTTTCCTAGATTCTGCCCTATGTGCCTCTTCTCTTGGCTGGTTTTAACTTTATCTTTTAACCTAACCTAGTCTGTATCCTAAATCATAATCATGAGTATAAGAGCTTCTAGTGAGTTCTGTGAGTCTTTCTAGTGAATTACTGAACCAACGTGTGGTCTTGGGGACTCCTGGACTTGCAATTGGCGTCAGAAGTGAGGATGGTCTGGGGGACTGCTCCGTAACTCCACGCTCTTTTAAAAAGTAAATAATTTATAAACTGTTTCTGTAATTACTAATAGTGACAAGTTACCTGTGAAGAACTGCTGAACAACTGGTGTGAGAATAATGCTGATGGTTGTTCATTTTAAGGAAGAGTATTTGGGATTTAAAATACCTGGCAGGTCGTCTAAGTACTGAGGTGTTCATTCATCCAACAAATATTTGCTGAGCACCTTACTACATGCCTTAAAAAATACAGTCCTTTAAATTGGGATAATTCCTAGATTTGAAGGAAAAATGAAAATAACAACTAACAGAGAAATCTGATTCAATTCAAACAAGAATTAGTTTGCTAACAGAGATAGATACATCAACGCCATCAGGTCTATCTTGTTGTAACAGTTAAAATTGTGATATTTGGAACCAAGTAGACCTTGGCTGACTGCCTAACATGATTTTTGGTATACATACTGTGATATTCATTGCAATCTTTAGCTCTTTCTCACTTTCCTCATCTATAAAATGGGGAGAATATCTACATCATAGATTTGTTGTGAGGATTAAATGGGATGATGTATTAAAAGGCCAGTCACATAATCAGTACATGTTATCTATGGTTGTCATTATTAAAAATATGCTCTGGTATATCTTTTAATGAATCATTTTTTCTAAACTGAGTGGGAGGGGATGTTGCTTCTCAGCATACCTACGTTAATTTTTGTGGCCATTTAGTTCCTTGATCCCAGAAGCTATTACAGCATCAAGAGGACAGCAGTGCAGGCCCAGTTTTGAACTGTATATTGTAGCAAAAAAGAGCAAAAGAACAGGTTTGGGATTTACTTAGTAGCAGTGACTTCAATTACGGCTTCTTTTGCTGCCTTTTGTTTTGTCAGTAAAATACCAAAGAGATTTGGCTGTTGTATCTACAGTGGTACAAAGCCCCAGAGAAGGTGAAATTGCATTTTGTAATGTCATGGCTTTTAGGCAGGAGAAGGATTATGAAGCAGCTGGTGAGTGTAAAATATTCATTAGTTTAGTCTGTAGCAACATTCAAATGTTTAGACGGTTTCTCGTCTGGGGTAGCACAAGCTCTGCCCCTAGACATTTTAATTGTGCAGAATATATTGAACAGGCAGAACTACATGAATCTTCGGTAAACTGCTTATTTTTGAGATTTTCTTCCTCCTCATGAAAATACATATTAGACATTAGTCTACCCAAATTTATGGGATAAAGGGAAGAGACAACATAACGTGAAAAGCTAAGCTAAACTTTTATAAAATTAAAATGCTTTTCCCTGAGTACATTAAAAAAAAGCCATGTTATCCAACATTACCGTCTGCACATCGCTGTCTTCAAGCAATTTAGTTGTTGCTGATCACAGCACTAGTCTCTTCCAGGTAATTATACCTCCATCTGACATGACACCTTGGGCTCTTCCCTCTTAATTCTCAAAATTAATGAATCTGTTTGCTAGCAGAATAGATCACATTACACTCATTTTAAGTAAATTGCTCAAAGTCACAAGGCTAGACAATGGCAAAACTATGAGATTTAGCGCTAGTTCCTCTTCAGTGGACCCATGGTCTCCATACTATAGTTTGCAGTAGAATCATGATGCAGGAAGCTTGTAGAAAATGCATGTGCTTTGTGTGAACACATACAGGTGCTGATCCACACTGTCTGGTGCAGGGACCAGAAATCTGCATTTTTAGCAGCTATGCTGGTAATTCTGAAATAGGTGATTATAGGACAACACCATATGGATTACATGTGAAGGCTCCTGGAAGCAAAAGCTATAGGTTATTTCTCCATCCTTTAAACATCATGTGCTATTTAGTTAGGGTTAATGCCATTCCCTATGGTATAGAAGAAAATAGGGCTGGTTTCCCTAAAAGAGAAATGGTGTTTTATTTTTCTCTGTCTTCGTGATGCCACTGCTAGATGTGCATATAGATTACTTTTGAAAGCTTTAGGTTGAAGCTAAGCTTTACCCTTGGGAACCCCAGGAGTGGTTTCTATTTGTGATGTTCATACTGCATTTAAAGAAACATGAATATAATAGAAGCAAATCAAAGCTTCACCCATGAAACGTCCCTCTTTGTGGACAATCTGCTGATACCCTCTATAGCCACTGACTCAATGCCATGGCCCTACCTGATTCCTGATTTATGTCTGGTCTCACTGACTCCTGCCAACTTTGGCAAGTAGTTACCAGGAAACAAACAACATGTTTCTTTCTGAAGACCCACTGCTTCTTCCCAGAAATATCTAAGCAAGCCATCTCATGAGAATAAAATATTGCTTCTGGGGTCATTCTGGTCATCAATCTCCAGAGGACAGCAGTTTCTGCAGCAATTTGACACTCCTACTTTATGCTGAAGTTAGAAGCTACCACCTTTCTTTATATTAAATAAAATTCAGCTTTTGGCATGAGTTTATGCTGTCTTTTTTTAACCTCAGGTTTTTCTGGTCCTAATGGGAATTATTGATACTTTCCTTTCCATAGTGCAAGTGCTAGAATAAAATCCCACATTCTGTAGGGCTCTCAGGAACCATCACTGTGTCACAGAAACAACAAAACAAGCTAATGAAGCAGGTTTTATTTCTATCAGTAAGCAGTCTGCATACATATAAGTTTCCTGTAACTAACAAAGAGGATACATTAGGAAATTTCTTAGCAATGTTCAATTGTATGATTGTATTTAATATTCTCATAAGGATAATGAAGGGGGTGAGAATAGATTAGGAGTCAGCAAACTTCTTCTGTGAAATATTTTAGATTTTGCAGGACATGCAGTCCCTTTCACAGTTACTCAATGCTACTGCTGAAGCACAAAAGCAGCCACAGACAATACATCAATGAATTAACAGGTTTTGTTCCAGTAACTGGTTATTTGCAAGAGCAGGTGGTGGGCTGTATTTGTCCTGTGGGGTATAGCTTGCTGACTCCTGGACTCAGTGGTCTTTTCTGGCTCCCAAATTTTCAAGAAACGTAAAATCCAACTGTCCCTTTCTGATTAAGATCTCTGATCCATTTTTAATCTTGTCTGTCAAAGACTATTGAAATTAGAACTAATAATAATAATAATAATATTTATTGAAAAACTCATGTACTATGAATTTGATAAATGTTTTTCAAACATTATTTAATTGAATCTCCTCAAACCTAAAAGAATAGTACTATTATTATGTTTGCATTTACGGACGTGGAAAACTGAGAATCAGAGAAGTGAGTAGGAAATTATTGTATGTGTTCATAGTAAATGATACAGTAGGGAATCAGAAAGTGTCTGACGACTCTCAGGCCCCAATGGTTGGGTCCAGAAGCCAGATTGCAAGAGGAATAATAAAAGGAAAGTAAAGGAAGACTTGTCATTTTAGAAAATTGGCAATTTAGTGGAGAAAAATGGGATGGTTACTTCCAACTCTTCCATTTCTTTCCATCTTCTCTACATAGAGCACTTGAAAACAAAACAAAAACAAACAAACAAAAACAACTGAGATATAAATATCCTTTCATAAGTTGATCCTTATGTTGCTTGGCAAGGTTACCATGACTTAAACACCAGGAATTACTCCTGTATAGGAGCAAGCACTTCACTGTGTGGCAGAAATTCATTAGTCTTGAACCTAGTTCAGTGAGTGACAGAATGGCACTAAGGTTTTCTTTTTGGTGGTTGAGAGTGTGGCTTCAACATCACTGAGCTCCTTGTTCTTTTACTGTCAGAGCAAGATGAAATTAAGAGGCCAGTTTGTTGGGAAGTCAGTTTCTGTGTCGTGCAGATCTAAGAGAAATGTTGGAGCAACTGCTGTTTCCGAAAACATACAGAGTCTGGAGTAACAAGCAGAATTTTGTTGATTTTGCTTTTCTCATAAAGTAGGAGAAATGGATCAAGTCTGGCAGGGTTCAAAGCACTCTTTCTGTCACTAAAGAGAAATATCTCCAAGGGCCAGAAAAATAAGAAGACAGTGTGTTTATGTCAATCCCTAAATTAGAAAATATCACTGGCTGACGTTCCAAACTATGTATTTCTGTCTCCAGCCATCTAAGTGAGAGCTGGGGACCTGGTGCTAACTTTGAAGAGAGTTGGAATGCTTGCCTCTTTTGCAGAAATGTACAAATTGAACAATTGCTTTAAAAACAGACTGTCTATAATGATTCATTTTGCAGAACTTTGAAAAACTCATTTAGGAATAAATACCATATGATTTCACTCATATATGGAATCTAAAAAAAAAAAAAGAACAAACAAAGCAAACCAAAACTCACGGATACAGAGAACAGATCGGTGGTTACCAGAGGGGAAGGGATTTGGGGGAATGGTCAAAATGGGTGAAGAAGGTCAATTGTATGGGATGTGATGATACCTAGACCTTTAGTGGTGATCACCTTGTAGTGTGTACACATGCCAAATTATAATGGTGGACACCTGAAACTTATATAATGTTATGTACGAATTTTACTTCAATAGAAATAAACTCAGTATTTTAGAAGCATTATCATGCAGGATACCTTAAGATTAAATACATAACTGTCTTGGGTGATCTAATATGGAAACTTGAGTGGAGGTCAAAGATCTTCTAAGACATCTGTAGATGCTTAAAAATAGTACTTTAAAAATAGTGGAAAGTATGAACTATCTGTATTAACTTTAGTGGTATCATGAATAATGAGCATCCACCAATAATCAGTCTCAAACCTTAAAGCCATTATACAAGGATCAGTTTCCAGTAAACGCAAACATTTTTTCAGCATGGCTAACAAATTGCAAACTGATATAACTCCATGTATTAAAACTTTATTTTCCATCTTGATAATGGTGATTTGTGACCTGCTCAAAGAATTGTTACTAGAAGCAAAGAGGTGGGGCAAAAGATCTGAATAATTTGTTCACCAAGTTGTATAACTAAGTCTTGGCAAAAATAATGTAATGTAATTTAGTGAACACATGGGAGATGGTGGGCAGTTTCTAGTATTTTAAGAGATGATACATTTCATCTGCCCTTTTACTATAATTTTTCTTGTACTTATTTCTCTATTAATTGATCTTTAAAAAGGAATTAAAAAGCTTTTTTACTATGTTGTATTAGGTCAAAATTAGTTCATTATGGAAGAGTTGGAGTATAATTATTCATCCTTCCGATCCTTTCATTTATCTGTACAATATTTATTCAGTTTTGAATTCAAAAGATCTTTACCTAGTTCTACTGTTAACTCTAAGCACCAACAGTTAATTTCTCTTAGAGATGCAGGCCAAGTTATTTATCATATGGACTCAAATGTTGTCTGACTAGATTCTCCTGATTTTCTCCATAGGTCTTTCTTAGACTGATGATTGAAGACCTTCTGTTTTCGGAAACATTGGCTTAGGATGCAGTGCCTGACACAGAGCCCACCACACACATAGTAGGCATCTAAAAAATGATTTTGCATTTGTATTCTTTTAAATAGACATTTTATTTTGGCTTTAACTTCTTTTTTTAAAGTTAAATCTGACATAATTTTGTAGACAACCAAGATTCCTATGCTACTTATTAGTTGCACAAAAGTATTCACCATTTTTTATTTAAAAAAATTTTTTTATTGAAATATAGTTGATTTAAAAGGTTGTGTTAGTTTCAGGTGTACAGTATAGTGATTCAGATATATATATATATATATATATATATATATTCTTTTTTTACATTCTCTTCCATTATAGGTTATTACAAGATATTGAGTACAGTTCCCTGTACTATACAGTAGGTCCTGGTTAGTTATCTATTTTATAAATAGTAGTGTGTATATTTTAATCCCAAACTCCTAATTTATCCCTCCGCCAGCCTTTCCCCTTTGGTAACCATAAGTTTGTTTTCTGTGTCTGTGAGTCTATTTCTGTTTTGTAAATTAGTTCATTTGTATCCTTTTTTTAGATTCCATATATAAGTGATATCATAAGATATTTGTGTTTCTCTGTCTGGTTTACTTCACTTAGTATGATAATCTCTAGGCCCATCCATGTTGCTGCAAATGGCATTATTTCATTCTTCTTATGGCTGAGTTCTATCCCATTGTATACATATATACCACATCTTCTTTATCCATTATCTGTCAGTGGATGCTTAGGCTGCTTCCATGTCTTGGCTATTGTAAATAGTGCTGCTATGAACACTGGCGTACATGTACCTTTTTGAATTATGTTTTTCTCTGGATATATGCCCAGGAGTGGAATTGCAGTATCATGTTGTAGCTCTATTTTTATTTTTGTTAAGAAACTTCCATACTGTTCTCCATAGTGGCTGTACCAATTTACACTTCCACCAACAGTGTAGGAGGGTTCCTTTTTCTCCACACTCTCTCATGCACTTTGTAGACTTTTTGATGCTGGCCATTCTGACTTGTGTGAGGTGATATCTCATTGTGGTTTTGATTTGCATTTCTCTAATAATTAGTGATGTTGAGCATCATTTCATGTGCCTGTTGGCCATCTGTATATCTTCTTTAGAGAAGTGTCTTTTTAGATCTTCTGCCCATTTTTTGATTGGGTTGTTTGTTTTTTTGATATTGAGCTGTATAAGCTGTTTGCATATTTTGGAGATTAATCCCTTGTCAGTTGCATCATTTGCAAATATTTTCTCCCATTCTGTAGGTTGTCTTTTGTTTTGTTTATGGTTTTCTTTGCTGTGCAAAAGGTCTTAAGTTTCATTAGATCCCATTTGTTTATTTTTGTTTTTATTTCCATTTCTCTAGGAATTGGATAAAAAAAGATATTGCTGTGATTTATGTCAAAGAGTGTTCTGCCTACGTTTTCCTCTAGTTTTATAGTATCCAGTCTTACATTTGGTATTTAATCCACTTTGAGTTTATTTTTGTATGTGGTATTAGAGAATGTCCTAATTTCATTCTTTTGCATGTAGCTGTCCAGTTTTCCCAGTACCACTTATTGAAGAGACTATCTTTTCTCCATTGTGTATTCTTGCCTCCTTTGTTGTAGATTAATTGACTATATGTGCATGGGTTTATTTTGGGGCTTTCCATCTTGTTCCATTGATCTATATTTCTGTTTTTGTGCCAGTACCATACTGTTTTGACTACTGTAGCTTTGTAGTATAGTCTGAAATCAGGGAGCCTGATTCCTCCAGCTCCATTTTTCTTTCTTAAGATTGCTTTGACTATTCAGGGTCTTTTGTGTTTCCATACAAACTAAAAATTTTTTTGTTCTAGTTCTGTGAAAAATGCAATTGGTAATTTGGTAGGAATTGCATTGAATCTGTAGATTGCCTTGGGTAGTATAGTCATTTTGACAATATTGTTTCTTCCAGTCCAGGAACACAGTATACCTTTCCATTTGTTTGTGTCATTTTCAGTTTCTTTCATCAGCACTACATAATGACCAAGGGATCAATCCAAGAAGAAGATTGGATATATATTTACAATATATATTGTAAATATATATGCACCCAATATATGAGCACCTCAATATATAAGGCAAATGTTTACAGACAAAAGAGGAGAAATTGACAGTAACACAATAATAGTGGGAGAATTTAACACCCCACTTACATCAATGGACAGATCATCCAGACAGAAAATCAATAAGGAAACACAGGCCCTAAATGATGTATTAGAAAGCTGAACTTAATTGATATTTGTAGAGCATTCCATCTGAAAGCAGCAGAATACACATCCTTTTCAAGTGCACATGGAACATTCTCCAGGGTAGATCACATGCTGGGCCGCAAAGCAAGCCTCAGTAAATTTAAGAAAATTGAAATCATATCAAGTATCTTTTCTGACCACAATGCTATGAGATTAGAAATCAACTACAAGAAAAAAACTGCAAAAAAACACAAACACTTGGAGACTAAACAATATGCTTCTAAACAGCCAATGGATCACTGAAGAAGTCAAAGAGGAAATCAAAAAATACCTAGAGACAAATCAAAATGAAAACACTATGATCCAAAATCTATGGGATGCAGTGAAACTGTTCTAAGAGGAAAGTTTAAGCCATAGAAGTTTACCTCAGGAAACAAGAAAAATCTCAAACAGCCTAAACATTACACCTAAAGCAGCTAGAGAAAGAAAAACAAACAAAACCCAAAGTTAGCAGAAGGAAAAAAAATCGTAAAGATCAGAGAAGAATGAATGATACAGAGACTAAAAAACACTAGAAACGATCAACAAAACTAAAAGCTAGTACTTTGAAAAGATAAACAAAATTGATAAACCTTAGCCAGATGCATCAAGAAAAAAAGGGAGAGCGCGCAAATCAATAAAATTAGAAATGAAAAAGAAGTTACAATGGACAAACAGAAATACACAGGACCACGAGAGACTACTACAAGAAACTATATGCCAACAAAATGGACAACCTAGAAGAAATTGACAAATTCTTAGAAAGGTACAATCTCCCAAGCCTGAACCAGTAAGAGATAGAAAATATGAACAGACCAATTACAAGTACTGAAATTGAATCCGTGATTTAAAAACTCTCAACAAACAAAAGTCCAAGACCAGATGGCTTCACAGGGGAATTCCATCAAACATTTAGTGAAGAGTTAACACCTATCTTTCTGAAACTATTCACAAAGATTGCAGAGGAAGAAACACTTCCAAACTTATTCTACGAGGCCACCATCTCCCTGATAACCAAAACCAGACAAAGATACCACAAAAAAAGCAAATTACAGGCCAGTATCACTGATGGACATAGACGTAGAAATCCTCAACAAAATATTAGCAAACTGAATCCAGCAATACATTAAAAGGATCATAGACGATAGTCAAGTGGATTTATCCCAGGTATGCAAGGATTTGTCAAGATCTGCAAATCAGTGTGATATCTCACCTACTTTTCCTGGTGACATTGGAATTGACCAAGTGAGCTAATCACCTAGTAGTTAATCCAGGGGCTTATTATTTTTATGGTTTCATGTGAAGAAATGAAGTCAAACAAACTTTAAAACTCAGCTAGGCCTATGTATACCGTTAGAATAAGAAAGTAGTTCTGTTATTTTATTTCAATTCTTAGGGTAAAATTTACTTTTTGAGGATCCGTTTATTATTCTTTTTAGTGTTAGTCATGAAAAATTAAAATGTAAGTATAATAGACATAATTACTACCTACTAGCAATTTCTCTTATATTGAGACAGTTTCATTTGTACTAAATGTATGAAATTGACAATTATATGCATGAATATTTAATTAATTAAAAAATTGATTACTGAGGCTTTCCTATTTGTTTTGAAAAACAGAAATTCATTCTAAGTATTTAAATACATTGAAACTTGATCTTCTGTTGCTAGGATATTCCAGACATAATAATACTGTTACTACCTTGAAAAATCTTGTTCTTGCTATGGAAGCAATCAAACACACATTTACCAGAAGAAAAAAAATATTTAGAATCAGCTTGTATTGAAATAAGTTTTCTTATAATACTAACTAATATTAAGTTGTAAGTCACTAAGTCCAAGTATGTTTTTTACTGCAAAGTTTAAACTACAGACTTTAAATTGTGCTGAGAATTGTTATAGAAGGAAGCAGCACTTTATTTCTAGAAAAATCAGACATTGTACTTGTTTTTTGGTGAGGCAGCAGAGTAAACATTCTAAAAATTAATATTTAATTTCTCAATAAAAATTAATTTCTCATAATTACTATTTAAGAATTTCTGTATCTTATTTTGTTCATGTATTAAAATTGTTTGGCCTTCACTTTGTTATAGAGATAAAAGATAAAAGGGCAATTTTAAACATGATTAATGTAATAGCAATATTCACTTGAACTAGACAATTTATGTTAGCATCACTAAGAAGCACCTACCTCTGAACATAATTAGCTTTTGAACTGTTAGAATGTTGTTATTTTTTTAGTAATTGTTGTGGGCTGAATTGTGTCTCTCCCCACTCCACCCCTTCCAAATTCATATGTGAAGTCCTAACCCCTAGTACCTCAGAATGTGAGTATATTTAGAGATAGGGTCTTTAAAAAGATAATTAAATTAAAATGAGGTCTTCAGGGTGAGCCCTAATCCAATCTGACTGGTGTTCTTATAAGAGGAGGAGATTAGAGCACAAACATACAGAGAAAAGACCAAATGAAGACACAGGGAGAAGACTGCCACCTACAAGCCAAGGGGATAGGCCTCAGAAGAAACCAGCCCTGCTGGCACCTTGATCTTGGACTTGTAGCTTCCAGAACTGTGAGAAAATACATTTCTGTTGTTTAAACCGTTCAGTCTGTGGTACTTTGTTATGGTAGCCTTAGCAAACCAATACAGTAGAGCCATAACTATGGAAATTCCAAGACAAGTCTTCACTCTTCTGGGAGGTTTTATGAATTCCAGCCCTGATATCTGTAAACTTTTATGAGCTCCTCTGTTTCCTCTGACTTCTTGTTAGGTAAATAGAGAGGGGGTGTTGCAATGGATGTTGAGAGTTTGATGTGTCCCAAAACATCTGAACACCGAATCTATTTGCTCTATAGGTCCATTTTTTTGTGTAAGAAGTAAGTCAGACTGTGTGTTCACATGTGCGTGTACGTGTATGTGAAGGGTGTGTGTGTGTGTATTGAAGAGGTGTTAGGTGTTATAGCATACTGGTTAAGAGTACAGACTCTGGAACCAGAAGGAGTCTAACTAACTCTCTCCTCCACATTTCCTAACTGTGATCTTGGGCAAGTTATTTACCCTCTCCTACCTTCGCATCCTCTATCTGTTAAACGGTTCAGTAATAGTCCCTACTTCATAGGGGCATTGTGTGGATTAATTAGAATGGTGCCTGACACATAAGTACTGGGTGAGTGTTAAACACTATTATATGCCTTTTTGCCTTTGACTGACAAGTGGCTTCAAGTGGAACAAAAGTCCCAGTGATTGGTGAGAAATGAAACGTACAGCAAGTTAAATTATCTATTTTGTTAAAAAAGAGAATACATTCCTTTTTAGACTTCATTCATTCATGAATACATATAAGTAAATCTTGATTGGCTATAATTGATAATATGTGTTACACTTCTTACATTTTCTTGCTTTTTGTAACACTATGGTGTATTTTGTTAAACAGCATTCTTAACTTTAATGTAGTCCAGTTGAACAACTTTAATTTTATTTCTTTTTGGGAAACTTTTTCATATTTGGGAAATCTTTCATTTAACCAAAACCAGAAATACTATCTTTATTATTTTAGGTGCCAAAGTTTTGCTTTCAAATTTAAATCCTTTATCTGTCTGTAAATATATTTTTGTATATTATGTGAGGTAGAAATTCATCTTCTTTCTTTTTTGTCCTATGTGGATAATTATTCGTTCCAACATCATCTAAAGCGATTTTCCTTTTTCCACTGATTGCCAATGCCACCTTGGCTGTATATCAGATATCACTTAATCCTCACAGAGAGTAAACCGAACATCTTCTATGCAAGGTAATTTGCAAGATTAATCAAATTTACAAATAAATAATTTCAGTATCAGAAATTAGTCCTGTATGCTTGCACATGTGAAAGGTCATGTGAATAAAGTTATAAAAAACCTTGATTTAAATCCTGCTTCCTTTAGCCACCAGCTTGCATGATTTGGGGCAGCTTATTTTACCTCTGAGCTCATAAACTTTAGTTTCCTCAACTGTAAAATAAGGATAATGATCTCTACTTCATAGGGTTATTGTGAGGATTAACAGAATGAAGCAATGGGTTTGAAGAACCTTACATGGTGCCTGGAAAGTGGAAGGCACCGGATATCATTTGCCTCCTCTTCCATCCTCAATATTCCCATAATCTCAATAGGGTACTAAGGTTATATGCTCAAAGAAGGGCTCAAAGTGTGAGAACTGGGAAAACACTCAGAAATCAAACAGCTGAACTGCTCGTGGACAGGTCTGTAAGGCCAGATCACAGAGGACTGCAAACTCCCTATCTCTCCATCTTCCACATTGACGAGCTCTCCTCTTGTCATGCACTCTTTTGTTTCTCTCCCTTCCCTCCCACATGAGGGAGAATCAAATTCAATACAATCAGTAGTTTGTAGAAGGTAGAGATAGGCAGAAGAAACAGGATAATGGTAAGGACTTGGCAAAGGTTTTATTGTTTTTCTCATTCTATGAAATGTGAACCTGCTTTATCTTTCATAGGATTACAGCTATCAGACTTTTAGAGGTCCATGACTTATGTGCTAAATCTCTGCTGGTTTCTTCCCTGCCCTCTGAACCTTTTTTTCATAACCTTATTGATTTTCTGGTATTTACCTACCTTCCCTTGTTAATTCAGGGCTCCCATAGTCAACCAAGGGAAAAATGCATCAAACTCACTTTGTTCTCTGAATCCAGAACTGACAGAGCCCCTCAGCAGCATTTGGCGCAGTGGCTGATTTGCTGTAAATTTCTTTTCCAGTACAAGTTATTAGCCAATTAATTTCCATTTTAATCTCTTTATGACCCTAACACGTTGTAGACAAGTAGAGTCTCTTGATAAGATTAGGGATTTTTCAGTTAAATAAATCCAGTCCACACACACTTCAGTTCTTTTTCAAGGGAATGCCAAACTCTTATAAGGCTGAAAATGACTTGAGAAGAAAAGCTTGAAAAATTTTCAAGAGACCAGATGGTGGCAGCAGAGAATGTGAAAGAAAAAACTCTTATGAACAATAATGGTTATGTTGCAAATAGTTGCAAAACTACTAATTATGGGGACTTTCCTGGTGGTGCAGTGGTTAAGACTCCATGCTCCCAATTCAGGGGACCAGGGTTTGATCCCCAGTCAGGGAACTAGGTCCCACATGCATGCCGCAACTAAGAGTTTGCATGCCACAACTAAGGAGCCTGCCTGCCACAACTAAGACCTGGCACAACCAAATAAAAAATAAATAAATAAATATTTTTAAGAAGAACTACTAATTATGGATGGCAATTAAAATAAGGACGCTGGTTAAGGACATGTACTTCAGTGCTAGAGATACCTGGATTTGACTCAGTGGCAGTGTGAACTCAGGCAAGACAATTTCTTTAAGTGTTGTTTCCTCAGTTTGTAAAACGGGAATAATAATAGCTACAGGGTCGTTTGGGGATTAAGAAAGATAATGTAGGTAAAAGGTTTAACCCATGCCTAGAAAATTGTAAGTACTTACAGAGAGAGAGAGAGAGAGGGGTCGGGGTAGGGGAGAGAATGACTCATATCAAATATGAGCATGATCTCTCACAAGAAATTTCTATAACTTATTCTAAACCACTGGGGTACCACGGGGGAGATGGGAGCAGTTAACTCCCAGGTGCAGGCAGAAAGGAGATGCATTATCTGTAGAGAGTTTAAAAACAGTAATAATACCAACTAAAATCACTCTGCACCAGCAATTCTAAATCATGCTGTTAATAAAGTACTCTTCTTCTTGGAAACTCCTCTGTTCCTAACAAATTGAGGTTTCCTTTATCAATTAGGCATTTTACCCTCTGGCTTCTAACCTGTCTGTTTTCCATACTTATCTCTCACTGATCCTTTTCTCCAGTCCAATTGGACTAACCATTTAATGGAGATACTCTGCACATTCCTGCCTCTGCATTTTTGATCTTACAGTTTCCACCATCTGCAATGCCTTGTTCTCTCCCTTTCCTTTATCTAGATCTTACTTTTCCTTCATGGGCTTAGGATAAGGGGTATATTTTCTGGGAAGCCTTCCCCATCTGCTGGATTCCTAAAGATCTCTCTCTTCTTGTGTATGTAGTTATTTCTATCTCGGCATTTAGCACCTGCTGTCGTGTATTGAAATATATTGCCCCTCCCTTCCAGTGTAAAGGAGGAACTCATTCATGGAACTGTTTTTTTCCATAATCTAGGCCAGCTTTAGGTTTTGATGTCATCTGTACACTTGGTGCTCACAACTGTGCTTAGAGTTCCCGGTATCCTATTTCACAGAATAAACATAAATGGTGGATATCTCTTATTTTGAACTTCCTTTGAGACATGTATATGTTACCTTAAATAGTGTATATAATGTAATATCTATCAACATTGGACATTTAAGAAAGAAGAAATATGACTATATTTTGGGTTTGGGGGCAAGTGATTGGGGTCTATGTCTTAGAACCAAGATTATTGTGGAAGGCCCAGGTATGAGCTCTGAACCCAGATTCCATAGATGTTATTTTTCAGTCATTTTTTTGTGGTATCTGAAACCCTTTCATCTCTGCTTTGCTGGTGCAAAATATGATGCAAGTGTTAGCATGTGACGTCCACCCCCATTATTGATTGCATGAAAAATACTGGGTCTTTGAACTCAACCCTTAACCTTGCATGTATATTCTAACCAATTTCTGCAAACAGTATACTATCAATGCTTACTTCCGTATTCCAATAGAGAAATACATTTTTAGGAGGACACATCAGCTAACAGACTACTTAAAATGAACTGAGAAGACCATTAGAGAAAATGTAGAATGTCAGAGTAAAATATATTTCTTCACATCCAAAGTTAGCTGTATACAGTGATGTTCTTTGTGAAAAACTCAGCCAGATCCTGGGATCAGAGACTCAGTCTCCAGAAGTACAGGGATCTCAGAGGTTCTGGGGCTCTAAGAGGTGTTCTTGACAGAAGGAAGCATTTCTGGGCTGAGGCGGCTCCTGCTTAGGAGGAATTTTGGAAATGTGGTTTGGTTTCATTCCTCTCAGATTCTAGTGAGGTTGGACCTTAGCGTTCAGTCTCTCTTTGTTTGCGGGAGTAAGGTGAGGAGAGCTCTGTCTCATCTCATCATTGATTAGAATTTCTATCTTTGTTGTTTCAGGAGTCTAGTTCTGGGAGCGAACCAAAGTTCGTCATTACCAAAGGTACATAGACAGTGTGGTAAGGGAGAAAATAGCAGATGTCTTTAGCTATTTGAAAGACTGCTGGATGAAAATGAACTGAGACTTACTCTCTATAAAACCAAGGAATAAAACCAGGAACAATGGTAATAGACTTCAGTTTAAAATAAATAGCAGAACTTTCTAACAGTCAGTTGTCCATATATAGAATGGACTGTAGTGTTGATACTGAGTTTTCCATGATGAGAGACAGTCACGTAAGTGGGACTTCTACAAGGTGTTCAGATATTAGGGAATGATCTGAATAAATGAATTCTAACTCTCCTTTTTATCCATAGTCTGTAGTTTTGTGATTTTGCCATTTCTTTTTCCAGATCTGTTGATTAGCCAGTCAGAATTTTTCGAACATGTGAAATTCAAATGAATCAACGTACAAAAAGCAGATTATCTTTCCTCTCTCTCTTACCTATTCTCATTATTACTGTAGATTCTGGTCTTGTCTTCTAACTTCTACCAGCTAGGGAAATAGAAGGAATAACCTCCAAGTAAAAAATTATATGGTGTTAAAATAGTAGGTATATAAAAAAATCACATGAAATTTTGGAAGACTATGCACAGAATTTCACTTTTTTAAAGCTTGGAAAGAGATGCAGTCTTGTAATGTAGTCTTAGGTGTCATGCAAAATGAGAAATCAGGAATTTGAGTCTCCTGCTGTGCTTTCCCATCAACGGAAAGCTTTATTCGTATAGTGAACAATTCTTTTCCCCAGCCTGGGTGGTCCCAAAGGATAGATTAAATGAAGAATTTGTGGGAGGCACAAGTGCTCTTTCTATTCTGCCTTCCATTCAAGAGGCAAAAAGAAAATTGCAAGCTTCTTTGGGTGTCTGACTCACGTGTTATATGCAGGTGCCATATTGAAAATTTCCTGTATGACAAGAAAAAAATAGATTCCCCCTTCTTTTTTCGAGTGGGGTTGAGTGTAGGCATTGCAGTGAAGTAGTTTGAAGATCCTTAGAGGGAGGGTAGTATAAAGCCTTTTGTATGATAGTCAAACCACCGGGTGGAAGGAAGAATGACTTGTGATTGTATCAGTCTGTGTCCAGTCAGGAGACAGAAACCACACAGTAATTAGTTATTTGAACAGGGAGAGTTAAATATAAAGAATTGTCAACTATAACAGGGGATCTGAGTAATGAGAGACTAGATAGTATAGAGTAAAAGCTCTAAAAAGTATAAGAATAGCATATATAAGGAGCAGTCACTACCTGTAGGGCTGAGGTACACTTTGTTGGAGAAGACACAGTTGTGGGTCAGTATATGGCTGAGAACTCACTGGGGTACTGCACAGGTGGAACTTGCTGGAAATCTGAATCTAGGGTTCCAGGGAAAGCTGTTCATGAGGAAGTGTCTCACTGGAGGTACTTTATGACAAAACCACCCAAGGGAGGTGCCAGGGGAAGCTGCAGGCTGTTGAATCCTGCTGACTGCTCTTGGCTTCATTTATTACTTTTGTTGTTGTCCTCAATTCCTTTGATTTCTGCTCTTTTTATTATTTCCTTCCTTATGCTTGGTTCATGATTATTTTAACTCTCCTTTTTCTAGTTTTCTTAGGTTGGAAACTTGGATCAATGATTTGAAATTTTCCTTCTTTTCTAATATGAGTGTTTAGTGCTATGAATTTCCCTTAAGCACTACTTTCCAGTCATCCCCAAGTTTGATATGCTGTGTTTTCATTTTCGTTCAATTTAAAATCTTCTTTAATTTCCTTTGTGATTCCGTTTTTAAAAACAAATTCACCTTTTCTCTTTATGTTTCACTTTGGCTGATTTCTACTGACCTCTTTTAAAGTTCACTTCTTCTTTCCTTAGTTGTGTTAAATCTACCAATGAACCTGTTGAAAGAATTCTCGTCTGCTACTGTATTTTTTACTTATAGCATTTCCTTTTAGTTTTTTCTTATAGTTTCTGTATCTCTGCTGAAATTACCATATGTTCATGCACGCTGTCCAACTTTCCCATGTTTGTATTTTAAGCATAGTTGTTTTTAATTCCCTGTCTAATACTTAGACATCTCAGTCATATCTGAGTTTGGTTTTGTTGATTACTTTGTCTCTTGACAGTATATATTTTTTTAAATTGCTTCTTCATGTACCTTTTATGTTTTACATGCATTGTATTAATCTTGTGTAGGAATGTAGAGACGGAGGTAAATGGAATCTGGGAATAGGAGCCTGGAAATTGTTATATCTCTTACTTTGCTAAAACTTTTGCATGGGGATTGAGTTAATCTAGTCAGAAATTGAGCTGGGTTTGTGTTTTGTTATTATTAGAGTCACCATCTGTGCATATTCCTTAGTGCCTTTGCATATTCCTGTTAAAGGGTCTTCCTACCAGCCTCATCTTCCAGTAGCATAGCTGCTCATTCTACTGGATCCAATAATACTTATAGATTATGTCTAATTGTATTAGGTCTGTGCCTGTGGTAGTCACCTCTCTTAGTATACACTTGTACTTTACTCTTCTAACTGATGGAAGTAAAACCAAGTTCTTGTGATCTATGCCTGAAATGCAGAAGCAGAAGTTTGGTTATATACCCTCACATCCACCCTCCCCCCTCCCCGCCCCTTGCCTCTTTCACCACTCAAGTGTGAGTGAAATAGAGTCAAATGTGGACAATTATTCTATTTCCTTTTATGTTCTCAAGTTCACACGAAGTTGCCAGAATTAACACTGTTCCACCCACAGTGCTCACTACCATAAGAGGAACATCTTTACTTTTGAATAAAAACAATAAAAGAAGAAAAGACAAAAAAATATTGGCTTTGGAAGTTATAGAAAAATCTTGATTTGGCGTCCCTTTTTATTTATGTGGTTCAAAAAGTATTATATGACAAGTAGTTTTTCTTTGTGGAAACTTATCATCAATTTCCTTCTTGGATCATATTTCCTATCTTTTGTCTCTTTTATCAAAGATATTTCTCTTAGTAAGAGTTATTAAATTCTTCCTTCTTCTTAGAGTAGTCTGATAGCATTCTCTAATATCCTGTGAATAAATTTCTATCAAGACAATTATCACTACAGCTAACGATCTATCCTCTTGCTCAACCAATATTCATGGTTTCACTTTTGTTTGGACACCTGAACTCCGTTAGTAAGGGACAAAGTTATGTTTTGCATGCATAGTACAAGGATATTCATAAAGCATTTGTCCTTTTTTTAAAAATAGATTTAATTAATTAATTTATTTATTTATTGGCTGCCTTGGGTCTTCATTGCTCCGCACGAGCTTTCTCTAGTTGCGAGGAGAGGGGGCTACTCTTCCTTGCGGTGTGCAGGCTTCTAATTGCAATGGCTTCTCTTGTTGCAGAGCACAGGCTCTAGGAGCACAGGCTCAGTAGTTGTGGTGCACAGGCTTAGTTGCTCTGCAGCATGTGGGATCTTCCCGGACCAGGGCTCGAACCCGTGTCTCCTGCATTGTCAGGTGGATTCTTAATCACTGCGCCACCAGGGGAAGCCCGAGCATTTGTTCTTATTTGGAGATGGGTGGTCATGAACGGGCCTTAAGACAGTACAGATGCCTTTCTAGTCATTGCTTTAAGAAATAAACATCTTAGATAAAACCAGAGAGAAAGAGATTCTTTCAGACAATTATCCCACATATGAATCTGTGTAGTCATCCTTTCTCTTTCTAAAAAGTTTCTCAATCATTATTCCTGGGTCTTCTGTCCCCTATTTTTACTTCACACCATTCAAAGCTATTAATTTCTGGACCTGCATATATTATCCCACGTAACATGGTCAAGAGAGAAGCGTCAACTAATAGTGACTTGGACAGTATATTTCTCTCTTGCATTTGAGAAATTTGGAAGAGACAGCATAGGACTGAATGGCATTCCATAGGGTTAGGGAAAAATCTGGGCTTCTATCTCCTTGCTACCTTTCTTGTGCATAGTCAGCATTCTCAAGTTTACTGGATGGTCCAATAGGGCTACAGTCCAGTCAGACAGTAGAAAGGGACAAATCAAGGCAAGCACCCTCTCTTCAAGAACACTTCCTAGAAGATGCCTCATATCACTTTCACACAGACCAGCTCTCAGTCACATGGCCACACCTAGGTGCACGAAGAGAGGGAAAATGTCTGCATTTTGAACTGCTGTGTGCTTAGCTACATTTGGGGGATTCTGGCACTAAAATTAAAGGAAGACTGATTTTGGCAAACAGCCCATTGGTGTCTGCCACGTACCGTATCGACATGTACATTCTTAAGAAACACATCACAGAAGTCAGTCACATTCGGAACTGAGAATTCCATTTATTCTACTAAGATAATTCATAAATTCAGTTGCATACGATTCATATGCTAGAGCAGTCTGCACACCATAGCAACTCTGAATGTAATTCTATGCTCACACCTTAATATATAACTCAATATAATTAAAATTAATTCATAGTCATTTTTGATACAAGCCAAGAATCATTTCCTCCTAAAAGTTAACATGAAAAATATGGAAGTTACTGATTAATATGTCTCAGTAAATTCTATAGCACTTTCAGTGCATGTGTTCACATTGTTAGATGTATTAACCTTTTATCCTCTGCTTACTGTCCCAGTTTTACGTTCTGTGGTGTTTACATCCACTCTAGACTCTAGACTAAGTTTAAAAAAATCGAATAATCTGTAATAATCAAAGGAATCAATAATAACTTCTTTACATTCAAGTTAAAATATTAAAGGAAATCTTTAATTGAGGACCTTATCCAATTAGAATTATGTTAACACTACTCTGCATCCCTAAATTGAACTGATTCCACAACTTTGTCTTCTTGTTAAGAAAGTGTAGGCCAATTTTAAACATAGCTATTCAAGATGAATCAGATAAAAATTAACTCTTAATTATCAAGGGAAATTTTAATTTCTCTATAAATTTAAAGCAACACCTTTCACCAATATTCATGCAGTTCATTCTTTAGATTACGAAAAACTTTGTCCTGACCCCATTCACTCTCAAATTACTGCTCCATTCCTCCACTTCCCTTTGGAGAGAAGTCCTTTGAAATATTATTCTATATTTTGTATCTTTAATCACTCTCCTCCCAGTGTCTCTTGAATCCACTGCAATTAGGTTTTTGCCTCCGTCATTCCACCCAACCTCTGCCAATGATTTCTAGGTTTCTAAATCCAATGGTCGCTTTTCAGTACTTATTAATGTATCTGCAGCACTGGTACCATTGATTTTTTTAAAATTAATTAATTAATTAATTTATTTTTGGCTGTGTTGGGTCTTCGCTGCTGCTCACGGACTTTCTCCAGTTGCGGCGAACGGGGGCTACTCTTCATTGCAGTGCGCAGGCTTCTCACTGCGGTGGACTCTCCTGCTGCAGAGCACGGGCTCTAGGCACGCGGGCTTCAGCAGTTGTGGCTCGCAGGCTCTAGAGTGCAGGCTCAGCAGTTGTGGTGCACGGGCTTAGTTGCTCTGCGGTATGTGGGATCCTCCTGGACCAGGGATCGAACCCGTGTCCCCCGCATTGGCAGGTGGATGCTTAACCACTGTGCCACCAGGGAAGCCCGGTACCGTTGATTACTCCCTTCTCCTTGAAGCTCTTTTTTCTCTCGGCCTCTAGGACACTGCACACTTCTGGTTTTTCTCTTATCTCAGTGACCCTTCATTTTCCATTTCTTTTGCTGGTTCTGCCTCATCTTACCAAACTCTTAACATAGTAGTGCTCTAGAACTTACACTTGAACTTTCTTTTCTCTCTGTGCTCAAGAGCTTAACAAGTCTGATGGATTTAAAAACAATCTGTACACTGATGACTAAACAATTTGTAGCTATAACCTGGATATTTCCCCTAAATCCAGACTCATATCTAACCGCCTATTTGACATTTCAACTTAAAGATCTAATAATCCTTTTAAATGTAATATGTCCAAAGCTGAGCACTTGATTTTTGCCCCAAGACTTCTTCCACAGGCTACTTGTGACATCTCCGTCATACCACTCGCTCCAGCCCAAAGCCTTGGAGTCATTCTTGAAGCTGTTTTCTCTTACTTGCTCTATGTAATCATTTAGCATTGCCTCTTAGCATTGCCTTCAAAGAATATCCAGAATCTGACCATTTCTCATTGTCAACACTGCTATCATTATAAACCAAGCAACAAACAGTTGTTGCTTGAGGATTATTGCAGTAGCTTCCTAACTGTTCTCTCTTCTGTTCTCTTGCCCACTGTGAGTTTCTTCTTAGCAGTCGTGTCATTTCTACGCTCAAAACTTGCCGCTAGCTTCCCATTTTCCCTCTACATGACAGCTGAAGTCTCTCTGAAATTCCTCTGTGCTGCTCTCCCAGACTCTTTCTGCCGCCCGCCCCCATAATGCAGCTCTGGATTTAGCACTCTAGACGGGGCAAGAGAGAGATGACCTCCTTTGGTAGCTTCCCACACAACTGGGGAAGTTGGGTGCTTACTCACATGCCCTCCTTTTCCTTTACAGGATAAATCACAGGCTGAGGAAGATCTTTCTTGGCTCCAAGCTGTACCACCTTGGGAGATGGTGTCACAGCTGAAGTCACACTGCTCCTTTGAGGTGGGGAGCAAAAAATGCGAGCCATCTTTTACGCTACCATGATGCTGACGTGACTTCTAACTGTGATTTTATATTTTAGCACCTCCACTTCTGTGGCTTTCTTCTTGTCTCCAGAAGTTTCCTTTAAAACCAACTGGTGAGGAAGAATTCTCATACCTCTGAGTAAGAAAAGGATAAAACACTAAAACTTCAATCAAGAAAAAAAAAAAAAAAAGATTAACCCCACCCAAGTGAGTTAAAAATAAACAAAACATGGATTCACTAGAAATTATTGGTAAGAGACTTGTGCTCTGAAATGTCTGCTTATTGAATTACAAGCAAAAAAAAAAAAAAAAAACTGAATGAATTATCTATACAGAAAAGTTGTTTCACTTAACATAGTTTTGAGTGAATGACCCTAATTGCCTCTTAGAACGTGGGAAAGGCCCTTCGGCCAGATAGTGGCTCTCGGTTGTAACTGGGTGAACTTTCAATGAAAGAATTATGTAGTTAAGGAAGACTCCATGATGAGAAAAGTTTGAGCTCCAAGAGGGACTTTTTCCTACAAAGGAGTAGTGTGGGAAAGCATTCTGGGTAGAAGTAAATGGCATGTGTGAAAGTTGAAGGTGAGGCCACAAAGGACATGTATAGAAAGTGGAAATTACTTTTACATGACCGCAATAGTGTGGGTGAGTGGAAAGTATGTAATACAAAAGGACAGTAATTGTCTGAAGTTTTGTGACTCAACCAGCAGTTTTATTTTGATCCCATAAGATCTTCTGAGAAGGAAAGTATATAGTGATATTGTGAGAGTGAGGAAGGATTGGGTGAGTATTTAGTCCTAGCTCCCCTACTAACTGGCTGAGTTCTTGGGTCATTCAGTTTCCTCATCCATAAAATATAAGGTTAATTCCAGAAGTCCCTTTCAGCTTAAAAATAATTTATAAATCAGCAATAAGTAGAGGAAGAATTGCTCTAAAACTTGAGATGTAAGAAATATCACGGAGCCTTTTTTTAGGTGAAATTAAATCTGGTTTATTTATTCAACAAATAATCATTTAACAGCCATTATATGCCAGACGTGTTCAATTCTGGGGATATTCTTGGAAAAGAAGGCAGACAAGGTCTTGCCCTACTGGAGTTTTTTTCTAGTTTTCACTGTCCAAGGATGAAGTCTAATATCACTCATTTTTCACAAGTCCTGCCCTATGTCTTGGGTTAGTCCAAACCTGTGATTTACACAATCCAGGAAAAATAAGAGCAATCCCTGGCTCTCTGTTTCTGGACATCACAACGGCCATTGCTTTTTGTCTGATCGTAAGATATTTTTGAAAGTGTCTGGCTCTGTAGGTAGCATCCTTTCTCAAGAACCAAGTGCTGTTCTAGAAACTTTTGCTAAGGCTCTATTTGTCTCCATTTCCACAGGAATTCATGTAGCTGTCGATGTCCTAGATCCTGTCCTTTTTATGATGCCGTGATTAAGTAGGCCAGTGAATGCCACTCCACAAAACCCACCTTTATCCAACTCCTCAGTCTTTGGGAATCAAGTTACCACGAGCCTTTGAACTACTACCCTGCTCAGTTCTCAAGGCTACAGCTTCTACCATGTCCTGTTTGGGCAATGCAGTCCTTGTCTTCGTAAGGCCTGAGGCTGCAAACCAGTGATCCAAGGATTGAATTTGATTCACAGATGGGATTCTTCTCCAATTGCTACTGTCTCCACCACTCCCTTCTGTTTCCCAACAATACAACTGAGCATCTGTGTCATCATTCTTTCACTGTTGCTTTTCCTACATTTGTGGTTCACCTCCCAACTCCAAAAATCAGATTGTCCAAGTTTAAATCCAAGCTCCATCACTCACTAGCTGTACGGCTTGGTCAAGTTGTTTAGCCTTTCTGTATTTCAGTTGCCCCACCTTTACATTGCAAATACATAAAAGACACCTATCTCATAAAGGTGTTGTAAGGATTAACTGAATTAGTGTATGTGTGACACTTAGAACCATATCTAGCATATAGTAAGTGCTTTGTAGGTGTTTTTATTTTATATTATTATTGCTTATTATTTCTTTATTATTACTGACTTGACTTGTATAAATATTTGAATGAGATCCATGGACCAGATCTTTCCACATAGAGGTTTTAGTGGAAGTTTTCTCCAAAGTAGTTCTACTTTCAACCATGTCCTACCAACATTTTTGGTCTTTAACAACAAAAAAATGTTTAACTAGCTCCTTAGCAGTGAGCAGAAAGGTCTAATGGACTTCTTTTTAGGGGGTGGAGGTGTGTGAAGAATCATCTTTCATTCCTTTGATATGAGATTAGTAATTAAAAAAAAATCACCTTATCACATTTTACCAGGCCAAAGAAAATGTACCCGGTTTCTAACTCTGAAGTCTGCACAGATTTCCTCACTCTGGCCCTTACTTATGCCCCACCAAGAAGATGTTTCTACTACATTGAGAAACTGGCTAAATTTCACCCCCCCCATCTGTTTCCTAAGACTAACTTGTGTTTTTTCATTCCATATCACTTATAACTCAAGGTAATTTGACTTGTTTCTTCAAGTTGCAGGCTTCACTTGTTAGCTGGCTTGTCAATCATCCATTTTCTGTGGTGAGTCAAAAATATTTTTCACTTGGTGAATAAAATATGGATATTTCATTTTATTGAACCATTTCAAGTTTCTAGAGTTGAATTGTTGATGTCTTGAGATTCTTTGCACCTGCTTAATTTTGATACATGACCTTTACATTGCTTTGAAAGTCAAACGTCTAATGGGGAAGATTTTATTTTAATGTACATATTGGCATGTTTCATAGGTTCATAAGCTCTTTCTTTTATGTGCAGAGAATGAAAATAAATGATACTTTGACCGCCTGTCAGCCAGAGTTTCATTACCTATATCTGACCATCTCCCTTAGGTAGAAATGGCAGCCAGGGGCAGTTGGGTTTTTATTTATTGCTATGACATTTTGTGCACATTTGAAAGGAAACATGGTTGTGAATCTAGAAATAGGGTACATGCAGAGACCAGGAAATTTCAGAAACTGACTGAATGATCCTGTGATGAGATGGGCAGATCCTAATCTAACTTCTTGTTGCCTCATCTTTTGAGTACATAAATCCCTGCCACTATCCAGGGGAGGGAGGAAGAGCCTGTCTATGAGACTGTACCTTTTACATTCACACTCTTCTCCATACGCTGGTCCTGCAGCTCACTTTAGGAATGTGGAGACATGGGGGGGAGGGGAGGTGGTGAAGAATTGGAGAATTCAGGGAAAGGGGACCATTTTTTAATGTGCTTCAGAATGAAGACTCCAGTGAGATATGTCAGAGAACACATTTGTTGTTCGTGGTGGTTGTAGTTGCTAAGTAGCCAGTCCTAGAGAATAAGAAGTTCAAAAGAAAAGAAAAAAATGTATTAACTATGTTCTAAGAGTTGTTTTCACTGCTTTACAGACCTTATCTCTTTTCACCCTATAATAATCCTATGAGATAAGAACTAATTTTATGCCCATTTTAAAGGTGAGAACATTTGGAATCAGATGGGCAAAGTAACTTGTTCAAGGTACCTGTTTAGTAAGAGCAGAACCAGACTTAAACCCATTCTGTTTGTTTCAGATCACACAGCGAGAGAAGTGACATCCTAGTTGTTCTCAGGACTTTCCTATAGTATGGAAAGTTTTTATTGATTATTTATGGTAGACTTACAGACCATATAAAATTGCTAAGCTATTTTTAGGAGTATTTTTTTATTGTTGTTGTCATGGCTTTATTTATTTATTATTTTCTTTTCCACTATGTTCTATCACAGGATATTGAATATAGTTCCCTGTGCTATACAGTAGGACCTTGTTGTTTACCCCCATTCTATATATAATAGTTTGTATCTGCTAATACCAAACTCCCAATCCATCCCTCTCCCACCACCATTTTCCTTGACAACCACAAGTCTGTTCTCTATGTCTGTGGGTCTGTTTCTGTTTTGTAAATAAGTTCATTTGTGTCATATTTTAGATTCCACATATAAGTGATATATGGTATTTGTCTTTCTCTTTCTGACTTACTTCAGTTAGTATGATAATCTCTAGGTCCATCCATGTTGCTGCAAATGGCCTTATTTCATTTTTTTTTATGGCTGAGTAGTATTACATTGTATATATATATACCACATCTTCTTTATCCTTTCATCTGTCAATGGGCATTTAGGTTGCTTCCATGTCTTGGCTATTGTAAACAGTGCTGCAGTGAATATTGGGGTGCATGTATCTTTTCGAATTAGAGTTTTCTCTGGATATATGCCCAGGAGTGGGATTGCTGGACCATGTGTACCACGGCTTTAAATGCAGATTTTAAAAGTTCTCCCTATTAGTAGTTAAAAATTATGGTAATATTGATGAACACATTGCTAGTTAGGCTCTGGTGAATTGTCTCCTTCAAGTAGTAGGGATTTACTTTGAGTATTCATGGATAAATGAGGAGGCATAGAAAACTGTTTTCCAAATTTCACAATGAAATCAGGTCTATGGAAAATTGGAACATTTTTCAAGATTCAACAATAGGTCCAAGACCAAATAGCAATTCCTGTGACCTGGCTATTTTGTCATCCACTCAGGAGTAGGCATTGGTGAATTCTTGCTCTGGGCATTCTAGTTCAGCCAGCTGTGACCCATACAGAGAGGTCACATGACAAAACAGACAGCTTTAATAGAAGACATTCTCTACAGTTGTTTTCCTCACAGGAGGGCTCTGAGGACATGATAGGTACTTAGATACCTCCTCAACACAGCTCAAATTTGCAATTCAAATTTATAGCTATATTTACTGTAATTGCTATAAAATATAGAAATGACAAATACAATTTTGCACTAAAATCATTATAGTTTAGATTGTCAAGAAATAATACACTTTTAACTTCTGGTTGAAATAGAGATTGAGGTTGTTCAAAGGCTTAGAGATTTTTCCACTTAGATTATTCCTAAGTGTACCTACCAGTTCATAAGAATCAGGTGAACTTTCACCTCTAGCTTTAGCATCAACTATTTTATTTAATCTATAGATCTTGCCTGCAATGGACTGAATATTTATGTCCCCTCAAAATTCATATATTGATTAAAAGGATCACACACCATGATCAAGTGGGGTTTATGCCAGGAATGCAAGGAATCTTCAATATATGCAAATCAGTCAATGTGATACACCGTATTAACAAATTGAAGGATAAAAACAATATGATCATCTCAATAGATGCAGAAAAAGCTTTTGACAAAATTCAACACCCATTTATGATAAAAACCTTCCAGAAAGTAGGCATAGAGGGAACTTACCTCAACATAATAAAGGTCATATATGACAAACCCACAGCCAACATTGTTCTCAATGGTGAAAAACTGAAACCACTTCCACTAAGATCAGGAACAAGAAAAGATCGCCCACTCTCACCACTATTATTCAACATAGTTTTGGAAGTTTTAGCCACAGCAATCAGAGAAGAAAAAGAAATAAAAGGAATCCAAATCAGAAAAGAAGAGGCAAAACTATCACTGTTTGCAGATGACATGGAACTATAGAAAGAGAATCCTAAAGATGCTACCAGAAAACTACTAGAGCTAATCAATGAATTTGGTAAAGTAGCAGGATACAAAATTAATGCACAGAAATCTCTTGCATTCCTATACACTAATGATGAAAAATCTGAAAGAGAAATTAAGGAAACACTCCCATTTAACAGTGCAACAAAAAGAATAAAATACCTAGGAATAAACCCACTTAAGGAGACAGAAGACCTGTATGCAGAAAACTATAAGACACTGATGAAAGAAATTAAAGATGATACAAACAGATGGAGAGATATACCATGTTCTTGGATTGGAAGAATCAACATTGTGAAAATGACTATACTACCCAAAGCAATCTACAGATTCAATGCAATCCCTATCAAACTACCAATGGCATTTTTCACAGAACTAGAACAAAAAATTTCACAATTTGTATGGAAACACAAAAGACCCCGAATAACCAAAGCCATCTTGAAAAAGAAAAATGGAGCTGGGGGAATCAGGCTCCCAGACTTCAGACTATACTACAAAGCTACACTAATCAAGACACTATGGTACTGGCACAAAAACAGAAATATAGATCAATAGAACAGGATAGAAAGCCCAGAGATAAACCCACACACATATGGTCACCTTATCTTTGATAAAGGAGGCAAGAATATACAATGGAGAAAAGACAGCCTCTTCAATAAGTGGTGCTGGGAAAACTGGACAGCTACATGTAAACAAATGAAATTAGAACACTTCCTAACACCACACACAAAAATAAACACAAAATGGATTAAAGACCTAAATGTAAGGCCAGACACTATAAAACTCTTAGAGGAAAACATAGGCAGAACACTCTATGACATAAATCACAGCAAGATCCTTTTTGACCCACCTCCTAGAGAAATGGAAAAAAACCCAAAAATAAACAAATGGAACCTAATGAAACTTAAATGCTTTTGCACAGCAAAGAAAACCATAAACAAGACGAAAATACAACCCTCAGAATGGGAGAAAATATTTGCAAGTGAAACAACTGACAAAGGATTAATCTCCAAAACATACAAGCAGCTCACACAGCTCTATATCAAAAAACAAGCAACCCAATCCAAAAATGGGCAGAAGGCCTAAATAAACATTGCTCCAAAGAAGATATACAGATGGCCAACAAACACATGAAAGGATGCTCAACATCACTAATCATTAGAGAAATGCAAATGAAAACTACAATGAGGTATCACCTCACACCGGTCAGAATGTCCATCATCAAAAAATCTACAAACAATTAATGCTGAAGAGGGTGTGGAGAAAAGGGAAACCTCTTGCACAGCTGGTGGGAATGTAAATTGATACAGCCACTATGGAGAACAGTATAGAGGTTCCTTAAAAAACTAGAAATAGAACTACCATACAACCCAGCAATCCCACTATTGGGCATATACCCTGAGAAAACCATAATTTAAAAAGACACATGCACCCCAAAGTTCATTGCAGCACTACTTACAATAGCCAGGACATGGAAGCAACCTAAGTGTCCATAGACAGATGAATGGATAAAGAAGATGTGGCACATATATACAATGGAATATTACTCAGCCATTAAAAGAAATGAAATTGAGTTATTTGTAGTGAGGTGGATGGACCTAGAGTCTGTCATACAGACTGAAGTAAGTCAGAAAGAGAAAAACAAATACCATATGCTAACACATATATGGAATCTTAAAAAAAAAAAAAAGGTTCTGAAAAACCTAGGGTCATGGCAGGAATAAAGATGCAAATGTAGAGAATAGACTTGAGGATACGGGGAGGGTGAAGGGTAAGCTGGGACGAAGTGAGAGAGTGGCATTGACATATATACACTACCAAATGTAAAATAGATAGCTAGTGGGAAGCAGCTGCATAGCACAGGGAGATCAGCTCGGTGCTTTGTGTCCACGTAGAGGGGTGGGATAGAGAAAGTGGGAGGGAGATGCAAGAGGGAGGGGATATGGGAATATATGTATACGTATAGCTGATTCACTTTGTTATACAGCAGAAACTAACACAACATTGTAAAGCAATTATACTCCAATAAGGATGTTAAAAAAATTAAAAAATAAAATGACAAGTCAAGCTTAAAAAAATATAAATTCATATGTTGAGATCCTAATCCCCCAAAATGCGGACTTTAGGATGTGATTTGGTTATGAGAGCAGAGACCAAATGAATGGGATTAATGTGCTTATTCCAAGAGATCCCAGAGAGATCCCTCACCCCTCCTCCATGAGAGGTTATAGTTAGCAGGTGCTACGAACAAGAAATGAACCAGAACCTGAGTTCACGCCAGACACTGAATCTACTGATGCCTTGACTTTAGACTTCCCAACCTCCAGAACTGTGAGAAAAGAATTTCTGTTGTTTATAAGCCACCCAGTTTATGGTATTTTGTTATAGCAGCCCAAACAGACTACACCATTGCTATAGAGCTCGTCTCTCTTGCAATATGATGTACTTACAGTAATAAGAATAGTGGGCTTAGAATTATTTTGTGCTACTAACATCTTGATTTTATGTAAGTTTAATTAAATTTTCTAAGCCTCAGATTTCTTATGGTATTCAAAATGGGGTTAATAATTTTACTTTGTTGTAAAGCAATTATTAGTACACCTTTGTGAAAAAAGCTTGCAAAATGTATTTGAATCATTCATCAAACAGTGTCTTGAGAAGGGGTTAATTGAGTTACATTGGAATGAGTTTAATTTAATTTACAGTGATTGGAGCATAATTTTTTTTAAGCGTCAGATTTTGAGATCCTTAGCCATCAGAGACTCCTGAAACCTACATTTTAATTAGATTTAGCTAGGCATGAGAGAGAACGGAATTATCAAAAGAAGGAGTGACATAAACAATCCCTTTTGTCTCACCTGACCTGCAAAAGTTCTCTTGAGAATGAAAGTGTGACCTTCAGCAGATTCCTTGAGTTGCCCAGTGTCAGCTGGGCATTGTGCACAGGAAGACTTGCCATTAGTGACAAAGACATTAGCGCTTGTGGAGTCAAAGCAAGCCACAGGCAAATGGAAGCACACGTTTTCTTTTCCTTTTAAGCAGCTCCCTCTCTGAATGAGAAGAATATGCCTGCCTGCTGTTTTCTCTTAGAATAAAAAAAATTTTTTTTAAAGACCAAAGAGTTTTCTACACACGAGGGTGGAAATTGGAACGGCGCACGATCTCCTGGGGGGCAGCACCACCTCTCACGGTGATTGTTACTTGGGGTAAAGTCTGTTAAGGACCCAGGATGTGCTTTAGCTTGGGTGTCTGGGGGCTGCAGTACTCACTCGGGAATAAATCAACAACCTGCTGGTAACATATTATTTGAAAATATGTATTTCACAATGCACCAGCAGAAATATAAAACCAGACCTCATAATAGGAGCATAGAGATTGGGGTTTTTTCACTCTCTCAATGATTTTATTCAGAGAAGGATTATCTTTTCTTTGTTTCAAACTGCAGTGATTCGGCAAATGTGCAGGCTCCTTGAAGGAGGGGGTTGAAGCAGAGAGAGAGTTGGGAGGGAGAGGCACGTTGAGCTGGCATGTGGTGTTTTTGAACAGATTTAAAGGTATTTTAATCATAGGCTTTTAACGCTATTTTAGAACATGTGTGTGGCTTCCTAGCATGTCTCCTCCCTTCTGCTCCAGCTGCTGAGAAATAGGCAAACTAACAGTGTATTTAAGGACCCTGCATTTTTGATCCCAGGTGCTGAGAATGAGCAAGCTTGCAACACCGTGTACCTAGAAGAGTGCCCCTGTGATTAGACAGCTCCATCTCTGGAAAGGGGAGGAAAGCCCTCCGTCTTCACCTTAACTGAGCTTCAGAAGCCCATGACAAGTAGCTACCGGCACAGATTCAGCTCGTTGATTTGCCACTGACTTTTTTCTCCTGAAATATGCCTTTCTATTCATGCCATTCTGGTTTGTAGTCTACCCAGTAATTTTTGCAAAAGCAAAGTATCAGACGTGCCTGCTTAAGAGTCTCTATTGACATTTTGCAGAACAGAACATATTGGACCTATTTTCTTTCTGCAATCAGTTTAAAGTGTTTGAACCTTCCTAACAGCTGTGAGACAATATTTATTCTTAATCAGCAACTGATTTCATGAGTCTGACACCACGTAATGTATGTGACTGTGTATTAAACCATGCAGAGCTGCCTGCGATAAAGCAGAGTTTCAACAGGCGGAGATCAAGTGTGCTCTGAGAAGGAACTTTGGGATGATGGAATGGGTCAGACTCTATTCTAGGAATATAACAAAATGGTTCAGGAGGAGGCCAGGGATTTCCATTTCCAGGAAGGCCAGTCAAACTCACAGACAGAAGGAATATTTGTAGAGTTTTACCTTGTGATAGTGGTGGTCAGGTGGTGAGGCTCAGTATCAGTGCAACAGAAGAGTTGTGGGAGGATGATTAGGAATTAGCCATTTGTGTGTGAATATCATAGGATATTAAATAAATTTCACCAACTTCTGCTTGTTTTCATATTATTATTAAGGAGCCACAGGGAAGGGTTTGGGTAATGCACCTTTTGAGTGAGTGTATAGAATCACTTTGGGAGCTTATTAAAAATTCAGAATCCTGTTTGCATCCTCTAGACTTTCTGATTCAGAAGGTCTAGGGCAGAGCCAAGGAATTTGCATTTGAAGTAATCACCACAGTTAATTCTGATGCATGTAATTTAAGCAGCAACATTTAGGATTTCCAAAGGAGAATAATCTAATATTCTTACTGTGATTAAAACTCATCACTAATCCACAAATATTCAAGATTACAAAACAGGGAGCAAAACAACAGTAATATATCATTGGGTAATTTGATTGTAAGTGATGGGAAGGTAATTAAAATTTCTTTGGCCTTAATATGTGTCAGATGATTCAAACAAAATAAATTTTATTTAATCTTTAATATTGCTCAGTAAGTCAGTTAACACTACATCATTTTGCAGGTGATAAAATAGGCTCAGAGCTGTTGAGTAACTTGTCCAAAATGACATATATAGAAGTTATCAGAGCCCTTTAGATTTTTTACTCTCCCTCTTATGCTTATGGAAGTTTATCTACCATGAGTTCCATCCCAATGTCTACAACAACAAATCTCAAATCTGTGTCTGCAGCCTGGATCTCTCTTGGGTGTTCTCCAGCCGCCTATCCAATGGCCTGTTTGGCATCCTTGCCTATGTTTTCCAACCGCCTTAGGTCCTATGTATTCACAATTGTACTTGCTGTCTTCATCCCCATATCTTTTTCTCCTTTACTATCCTGGGGCTCAGCCAGTAGGCCCTACAATCTACCTATTGGTCCAAGCCAAAAATCGTGGAGTTCTTTTGATTGAAACTTGCTAGGTGTATCAGTTAGTGTTTGCTGCATAACACAAATTTCCCCATAACCTAGTGGCTTAAAATAGAAATCATTTTACTTAACTTACAATTATATGGGTCCCTAGACAGTGCTTTGCATCTGGACAAGTTTGGCTAATCTTTTCTAGGCTTTCTCTTGTGTCTGTGATCTGCTAGTGAGTTCTCTGGTGGCTTAGTGATCTACCATGGCCCCACTCACATATCTAGTGGTGGGCAGGCTGTCAGCTGATAGCTGGATGACTTTTGGCTAGGATGCCGATGTTCTTTTCCCTGTGGTTTCTCATTCTTTAGCAGGTTAGTTTGGGCTCATTGACATGGTGGTCTCAGGATTCCAAGTGCAGTAAGAGAGAACAAGCCCTGACATACAAGTACTTTTCAAGCCTTGGTTTGCATTATATTTGTTAATGCCATGCAGAGCCACTAATTCATTGTGACAAGGCACTACCAAAGATTGTGGATAGAGGGAGAGGAATATTTTATATCCATTTTTGCAACCTATTATACTGGGACTTTATAATAGCCTGCTTAATGGCTTCCTTACCGCCATCCTTGGTCCCTCCAATCCCCCCATCCTTTTAAAAATAAATTTATTTATTTATGGCTGTGTTGGGTCTTTGTTGCTGCACGCGGGCTTTCTCTAGTTGCGGTGAGCAGGGGCTACTCTATGTTGTGGTGTGTGGGCTTCTCACTGCGGTGGCTTTTCTTGTTGTGGAACACAGGCTCTAGGTGCATGGGCTTCAGTAGTTGTGTCATGCTGGCTTCAGTAGTTGTGGCTCGCGGGCTCTAGAGCACAGGCTCAGTAGTTGTGGCGCACGGGCCTAGTTGCTCTGTGGCAGGTGGGATATTCCCAGACCAGGGCTCGAACCTGTGTCCCCTGCATTGGCAGGTGGATTCTTAACCACTGCACCACCAGGGAAGTCCCCAATCCCCTTTTTATACAGCAGTCAGTGGTTGGTCTATCAGGCCACTACCCTGCTTAAAACTTCAATGCATACCATGGTTCTGAATGTGTTAAAGTCCTAGCAACTTAACGCAACTTAAAAGGTACTTATAGGGATTTGTATTCTGTCTACCTCTTCAGGCTTTAACTCTCTCCCTATTATATTTTTAATTTTCTTCTGGTTACTCAAATAGCCAGATTTAGTCTCCCATAGGCAAAGGGAAAATGCTGCAGTATGCTCGCATTAGTCTCCTTGTCTTTCCCAACCTGAAGTGCTCTTCCTCATTTCCCTCTCTTCCTTTCCCTCTTTTGCCAAACTAACAAATATTTATCCATTAATCCAAGCTAAAATATCCCTTCTTCAGGCCTCCCTTGCCTTCTTTGGATATTAACACTTACGCTTTATTGCAATTATGTGTTCAAAGTCTGGCTTCTCTGTAAGAATGTAAGCTTTGTGAGGTCAGGGACCATGTCTATTTCACCTCGTACTGAATCTCTAACATGTAACACAGTGCCTGGTACATAACAGGTGCTCAGTAAACACTGGTTGAAAGAACAAACACCCCTGACTTGCCTATTTCAGAACTCTTCTTACTGTGGCACAATGCAACTTAATCTGCTGATCTTTTTCTTTTGCTTATATATTTAATTTATTTTGTGTTCATGGACTAAAAGTGATATTAGTAATATATAGAGAAGGTAAAATATATATTAATATCTATATATATATCATAATATATGTAAAACAATATTATATATATTGCAGTAGACCTTGAACAACATGAGTTTGAACTGTACGGGTCCACTTATATGTAGATTTTTTTCAATAGTAAATACTACAGCACTGCATGACTCGTGGCTTGTTGAATCCATGGATGCAGAACTGCGGATATGAAGAAACTGCATCTGTATGGAAGGCTGACTCTAAGTTATGAATATTTTGGACTCCACAAAGGGTCAGTGCCCCTAACTTCTATGTTGTTCAAGGATCATCTGTATATATTTAATACATTTAGTAATTAAGTTGAATAAATTTAGTAAATTCACATTGCTTCTTATTCAGAGGTCAAGCTCAAATGACATTTTATTTTTCAATGTATTTTTCTGGCATCCCAACTTCTTTAGAGAGAAAAATAAATGAGTGATTTAAGGTGAAAAGGATTGGACCCCTTCAAAGGGAGCTTAGACAATTTCAATGTCTGAGAGCAGTCTTACCCATGTTGCCTAAGCTATGGTATGTTGCTGCCTGGGCATTTTCCTGGTGAGCTGGCATCATGAAGATTGACCAAGGTCTTCTCTCTGGAGGCCAGTCAACTCTGGAAGCCATTCTAAAAGTAATGGAAAACCTACTCGGGAAATAAAGTTCCAAGGCCTGTGTTCCTTGACATGTCATTTCAGAAGTATAGCCTGTGACCCGAACATTTTGTGTCAGGTGAAGCTGCCACAGTGAAGCTCATAGTAGATCTGATAACTCTGTTACTATAAAGAAAAAAACCAGAAAAACATTTTCAAAAGTCTTTTCTGGATGCTAGAAAAAAATTGTCAAATCAAATAGTTGTTATTAAATCAAAATTTTCTTTATGGCCATGGAAAATTGTCATGGATAATTTATATAAATCTATTTAGTTGGAAACCTACAGAGTGGTTTGCAGCCTCTCTCCATATGCTTTACTTTCCAGGATTTCTCAGCTTTCCCATCAGTGAAATGGAGACATTTATAGTCTTATACTATATAAGATTGCTATAGAGCTAAGATAATGTAATATTTTTGAAATAACTTTGTATAAGATAAAATGCTATTCGTTCATCAAATATTTCTTGAATACATATATTTCAGACCTTGTGGTAGGCCCAAGGGAGGGATATAAAACTGAGTAAGTGTCCTTGTTCTGACTGAGCTCACAGTTGAGGGAGGTGACAGATGAGGGCAAAATCATAATACGAGATGAACAAAACCCCAGTATCACAGATGGGGTAGCAATTAATTCTGTCTAGAGGGTTCGCAGAAGAGAAGATATTTGACGTGGACTTGGACGGATAGGTAAGATCTCACCAGAGGGAGAAGACAAGAAGGGCATTCTAGTCAGAAATCTACTTATAATCTGTAATAGGATATCACTCTGTTTTTAAAACAATGCTAAGTGGCCGGAAGATACCCAGAAGACATATAAAAGAAGTTTAATTGTGAGTTTTATTTATTTTTGCATTAAGAGAAGATAAGCTAAAGTCATAAAACAAAGCAGTATCAAGGACAACTGAACCAGAACAATAAGAAATGAAAGTTCAGTAGGGGAAACAGTAATCCATGACTTTGTATATGCCCTAAAAATACATGAAGGCCTTGAGACCACCCCCAGAAACTTCATGAATCAGAAAAGGATTCTCCTGCCTTACTTAATGACCAGGCAAGTGAATATGTCGACCTAGAGATTAAAAAACAAATAAAAAATGACTAACAATATTTGATCAAGGATACATTCAAATGCCTTTTACAAAACAACTTCAACAACAATTTATAAACTAAGCAGAAAATGGGAGAATAGCTGAGTTCTAATTAAAATTATTATCAACACTTTGTGTCATAGGTATAAAGGTCCATTACTCCTTTATACCCTCTTAGCCCTTCTGCCAGGGGACTTCTGAGATGGATGAGTATTCTGATCTAGTTTTAAAGATAGAAATCTGTGCAAGACAAATTCAAGAAAAAACAGCAAAATATTTTAAAGATAAAGAACTCAAAATCTTAGGGGAAACTCATACATACACACAGACTCATTTCTCACTTTCAGACATATTAAGTTAAATATCAGACATATTGTTTAAATTATCTAGGTGGATACCACTGAAAGTGAAAGGGGGTTCTATTTATAATTATCATCAGGACAATATGTGCAAACTTAGACTGTCTTAGACAGGCTGGATGTATGGTGAGCTTAGTCATAGGAACCACACAAACTTTGTTAAACTGGGTAAAGCAAATGCTTTTCAGTCCCATGTAAGGAGCTCCTGGGGCTTCTGGTCTTGAAACACCAGAACTTTTGGCTTAGGCAGAATTTATTATCTAGGTGAGGATGGAGTGGGATAAGGACCAGTGTATAATATGTGGTTAACAGCATTGACCGCTTTCAAATCCTGGCTAATCAACTGTGTGACCTTGGGCAAGTTGCTTAATCTCTCTGTGCCTCAATTTCTTTAACAGTAAATTGGGAATAATAATTGTTATTGTGAGAAGTAAATGAATTAATATCTGAAAAGTGCTTGAAGAGTGTCTGGCTCATAGGATTATATAAATGCTTATTGTTTTTATAATTACCCCTATTTTATAGATTGCCAAATAATGGAAAAACAAAAGGAGCAAATACACAAAAGTTCAGGGTTAACCTAATAGTTAGCTTCACTTTAGGATAGTCAAAAAGTGATTTAGGATAGAGAGAGTTGGAAACTTGGGTCTCCTTCAGAAAGAAATATTTCCAAGTTTTCTCTGGAAATGAGTGGAGGGGAGAAAGAGGTTCGACCAAGACCTTATTTTACTGGTTTAAAGTCTCTGAGGTGCCCAATGCTGGGTCAGATCTGTACTAGACTTGTTCCACATATAATTGTATTGTCAAGGCAAATAAGGTTTGAGAAAACCCTGGAAACAGCCTGAACAACCACAGTGAGGTCCATGTTTATATGCTTACATTTGTCTTGCCCACTAAGCTGAGTCCTCTTCATTATTGTAAATAAAAATAATTGTAGCTATCATTGCTGAGCATTTACTAGATGCCAGGCCCCGCCTTACATGCTCCACATGTACTAACTCATGTAATACTTACAATAAATATTTGAGGTAAGTATTGTTATTATCATCATTTTGCAGATGAAGATACTGAGGAATAGAGGAATTAGTAGTTTATTCATTTTTACATTTAATCAATGCTAGATACACATCAGGCAGCTAATAAGTGTTTATTGACTTAATTTCATTATCAAGTTTATTAATATTTTCTAGCGGAACCCATTCACCATGGCTGATTTCATTCAGCGGGAAGAAATTTGGCAATCTATTTAGAGGAAAAACATTTACAACTGCCTTGTTACACTTTCATACATTTGTCCTTGATATTTTGATTTCTGAAAGACTTTGAGAATTTGTCATTATGAACATTTCAAATAACCTTTTAAGTACCACCAAAGAAAGATAGATGTGTTAAATGAGATTTTAAATTTGGGAAATCAGCCTGATGAATGAATATGGACGATTTTTAATAAGTCATTTATATTTGGCTTTGGAAAGCATTATTGTGGATATTTTTTTCCTCCAAGGATTTGATTTCCTAATTATGTTTACCTCTGGACAATACTGTCACTGCTTGCATTTTCTGAGCAAACGCCAGCTGATAAGGGGAGGGGGCACTACTGAGGGGGCAGTTCTGTAAATGTCAGTAGGCCAGTCTGGGGCTAATGATGTGCTCTGAGTCTCCCATACAGTGGGAAATCCATACAGAGCAATCCTCCAGCAGTTTGTATGCCTGTGGTAAAATGCATGAGTACAGAGAGGATGGCCAGCAGAGAAAGAGGCGCCAGGAAAGACATCAGCAGCAGAGAACACAGGGGAGAGAGCACAGAGTAGCCATGAGAGGCAATTGATCAGGGAAACAAATAGAGGGTGGTAGTAAATTTTTATTCTCCTCTATGGGCTATTTTGCAATGGTACTTTGTACCCTAAGTGATTGGCTACAAAAGCAGACATCACATTTTAATGTTCTGGTCAGTTACAGAAAACAATAACAGGGGAGAAATAGTATTCCCAAGGATATGATCATATCAATTTTGGTTGCTGCGTTTAAAACTTAAAGGGCCAGGCTCATGAAATGAATTATGGTTAGATTAAATGCTTTCCTAAACCCCAAACTGATGCAATGGCTTATCCCTGTTTCACTCTCATCACACCTCAGATTGATAACTGAAACCTGGGTACCGCCATAATCTCATCAGTCTTGCTTCTTTAATAAAAGCTATTAGCCTCAATGATCCATCCATTCAATAAACACTCACTGAGTAGTAAGCATGGGCAGGTAAAAGTCTAGCGGGAGACAGAAAAACTAAAAAACACTAAAACACTAAACACTAAAACTGAATTACAATTATGTTAAATGCCGCGAAGAAAAATTACATTGTTCCTCAGAACATTGTCTAGAAGGACCTATTCTAGACAGGTGTGTATGTTGGGAGAGGAAGGAAGGTTAAGAGAAAGTGTCCCTCCGTGAGTTACACGCGAGGAGACTTGAAGAATAAATAGAAATTGGCCAGGTGAAAAGTAGTGATGGAGTCAGGGCATGTAAGACTGATCTTACTCTATTCTTTATATAACTTCCATGCAAGGTACAAAAGAAACTTAGCCAGTTGACTATTTCTGGTGTGGCTGATTGGAGGGAAGGTAATGGAAATTGGAAACAACACAAAATAACAATAGGGTACTAGATTGACATGTCCCTGTTCTAAAACACTTCTCTCCGCCCTGGAAAGCAGAGATGTGTGGTACAATTATAGAAGTGTCGGTGAATAGGTTGCCTCCTTTTAGGCTTTGAAGGTGTCAGAGGAGGGAAGAAAGAGTCCGTGGACTCGGTAGGACAGCAGCCGGGGGGCTGTTAGGTCGCCGTCCTCAGGTGCGTGCATCACTGCGTGCTAACGCGGAGCTCTCTCTGGACAGACAGGCGAAGGCGTACTATGCCTTCTAAGGCTGGCAGATATAAAAAACTCAGATGGCAGATATAAAAAAATCCACCTCCAAAAACATTCTAAGGGGAATTCAGTGCAGTTCTAGAGCAAGGATTTCAAATCTAGACAACCTATTTATCACAATCATGTTGCTGATAATTTCCGATATTTATTTTTATTGCAATATGAGAGGAGACTTCACTTTTTCTATGTTTAATGATGATTCTGTAAATCGCCTCAGAATAAATCTGACATTAAAAGTAAAAATGAGTTAAAATCCTATGTTTATAAAAAACAAAACAAAACTGTGCAGGAGGCAGTGCTCAGTCTGGGAGATTTGAGAGGAAAGCTCTCATGATGGTCACAGCCCCCGCTATCACGTGGTGTAAATTCTCAGGGAGGGAGTCCTTTGTCAGCAGCAGCATGTATAATCCCATTTTCTGCAGAGCAGAAGATTTTATGTTCAAGTTTTTAATTCACATTAAGATTTAAAGAATTGTTCTTTAATTATGAAAATGTCGAAACATATTTCTATAGTATCCTTTCAGAAAACAGATTCCTTGAGGAATGATTTAATCCAATGGTTAGAGAAATGATAGGAAAGCATAGGCTTCTTACCCACTCAGCTGGGGACGTGTGCGTTTAGGTGTGAAACCCAGCTAGGAATATGCATTAGATTATTCTATTTTCATGAAATCAGGTGGGTTAAATGAGCAAATCCCACAAATGTAGTTCTTCTGTAAGGGTCAGGGCTATATTGAGAGTCCATTCTCAAGTACAGATTTCTCCATCTGCAATCGAAGTTACCAAAGGTAATGGTTCCTCAGTCACTATTATGCTTTATTAGTGTGAAGATTATGCTTTAATGCTAAATCGACTTCCCATGGCCAATAACCTCACTTCACCTCACTTCACTTTGCCAGCTTGATCCTGAGGACATATGGAAACTTTCACAGTAAAGGTAATAATAATAGTTAATATTTATTAAGCATTGTCTATGTGCTGGGCAATATTCTAAATGCTTTCCATGTTTTATCTCATTGACTTCTTAAAAAACCTCATGTATATATATATTATTCTTATTTTCATTTTACAGATCAGAGAAAGGGAAATTATGAAAACTGGCTAGTCAAACATCTCATAATTGTGATCAGGCTGGCAATCTGACTTCTCTACAAATTGTTACATCAGAAGTGAAACATATTTTATTGGTTCTTTTATTTTCAAAACATATTCAGTTAAAAATTCATCTTAATTCTTCCCTAGTCAAGTGTTTTAGTTTGCTTAGTGACACAAAATTTAGTGACAGTAGAAGCTAAACATTAGTAGAAACTAAACATTATCGGTCAATACTTGTGGACCAGTCCTAGGATATTATTTTTGCTGTCTTGCTTTGGTATTATCAGTTTGTAAGCAAATGATAGCTTTTTTTTTCCTTTTCTCATCCCTCAAAGTGAGAAAATCATGAAGAGATCTTTAAGAAATTTCCTTATAGGCATAGAGTATGCAGCATGCCTCAAATGTATTTAATCATGAACCCCTCTGTCTTTTGGGGAAGCATTTTGTGCAGTAAATGTTTCACAAGACACCCTTTGATAAATGCATATTTTACCACCTTTTCATTTCTCAATTGACTAAAATCTGGATTTCTGTCTTCAAGACTTCCATAATTTCAAATCTAAAGGCCTCTTCTCATATCACATCTCATGACTTCCCAGTAAGTGACTTTACAGGCAATTTCTGACCCTCTTGGAAAATTCTCCTTTCTGGGTTTCCAGTTCACCATTTCCTTCCAGCTTTTTCTCTTCTTCTTGGTCGTCTCTCCTCAGTTTTCTTTATTAACTTGTCATTATCTAATTTTTCAATGTTAGTGCTCCCTAAGGTCTCATCCTTAACAGTCTTCACTTCTGTCTCAGTGCAATATTTCCAGTTGCTTCATTTAGGCTTCCACACTCACCCTTACCTTACACATCTTCCCTTTCTTTTTAAAAATTGAAGTATAATTGATCTACAACACTGTGTTAGTTCCAGGTGCACAACATAGTGATTCAATATTCCTATATATTACAACATGATCACCACAATAAGTGTAGTTACCATATGTCACCACATAAAATTATTACAATATAATTGACTATATTCCCCATGCTTTACATGTCATCCCTGTGACTTATTTATTTTTTAACTAAAAGCTTGTACCTCTTAATCTCCCTGACCTATTTCTCCACTCCCCATGCCCCCTCCCCTCTGGCAACCACCTATTTGTTCTCTATATCAATGACTCTGTTTCTGTTCTGTTTGTTCATTTGTTTGGTTTTTTAGATTCCACATGTAAGTGCTATCATACGATATTTGTCTTTCTCTGTGTGACTTATTTCACTTTGCTTAATATCCTGTAGATCCATCCATGTTACCAGAGATGGCAAGATTTCATTCTTTTTTATGGCTGAGTAGTATTCCATTGTATATATGTATGTGCATGTGTATGTATGTGTGTGTGTGTGTATATATATATCACAAATTCTTTGTCCATTTGTCTATTGATGGATGCTTAGGTTGTTTCCATATCTTGGTTCTTGTAAATAGTGCTGCAATGAATATCTAGGTGCAATATCGTTTCAAAATAGTGTTTTTGTATCCTTTGGGAAAATCCCAGAAGTGAGATTGCTGGATTATATTGTAGCTTTATTTTTCATTTTTGAGGAGCCTCTATACTGTTGTCCATAGTGATTGTACCAACTGACATCCCACCAACAGGGCATGAGGGTTCCCTTTTCTCCACATGTTCGCCAACATTTGTTATTTATTGTCTTTTTGATAATAGCCATTCGGACAGGCGTGAAGTGATATCTTATTGTGGTTTTGATTTGCATTTCCCTGATGATTAGTGATGTTGAACATCCTTTCATGATCTGTTGGCCATCTATATTTCTTCTTTAGAAAAATGTTTGTTCATGTCTTCTGCCCATTTATCAATTTGGTTGTTTGTTTTTTTGATTTTGAGTTATATGAGTTCTTTGTATATTTTGAATATTAACCCCTTAGCGGATATATCATCTGCAAGTATCTTCTCCCATTTGTAGGCTGCCTTTTTGTTTTGTTGATAGTTTCCTTCGTTATACAAAAGCTTTTTAGTTTGATGTTGTCCCATTTGTTTATTTTTGCTTTTGTTTCCCTTGCCTGAGGAGCTATATTGAAAAAAACTATTGCTAAGATCAATGGCAAATAGCATACTGACTATGTTTTCTTCTAAGAGTTTTATGGTTTCAGGTCTTATATTTAGGTATTTGACCTATGAGTATATTTTTGTATATGGTGTGAGAAGGTCCTCCATTTGATTCTTTTGCACGTAGCTGTCCAGTTTTCCCAACACTCAAATTTGAGCCTTCACCTTCCCAGTACGAGGGCTTTCTATGACTTGCATGGCAGAAGAGAGAGGTTAGAAACTGCCTCATGCTGGACTGGCACAGGTCTTTGCTGTTCATATTTCACTGGCCATAACTAATCATAGGGTTTTGTCTAATGAGAGTGGAACTGGGAATATTAGTCTTCCATGTACCCAGGAAAGAAAGAGGAATGTCCGTAAACAGTTTAGCACCGGAATTATATCACAGTCGTCTTTATATCCCTAGTACTTGGCAGAGAGTTTGGCAATAAACATCAAATAAATGTTTCATAAACTGAATCTAATCTAGCTAAAACTTGAGTCATTTTACAGATGGGAAAGCTGAGTCCCCCAAAGGAAAGTAACTTTCCCCAAATTATTCAAGTAGATATTAACAGAACTAGAACAAAAATATAAGTCTATTGCTCTTTTTACTACACTTGCTGTTCATGGAGGAATTTGTTCTGGAAGAATTATATGGTTTTGTGAAGTTGAGCATTATCTCCATTAAGATTGTGAGTTTGTTTGTTTGTTTTATTGCTTGCTTTAAATTTTTGCTTACACAGTTACCAGAGATATGGCATGAACTATATCATGAAACTGATTCAAATACAATCGAAAAAAACTAAGTAGAGATTCTCAGTTGGTTTCCAGGAAACACCAATAACTATTTCTGGCTCCTAAATAGTCCACATATGTTTGACTGGAATTTCTCCTTTGTTACATGGTTTTTAATTGCATAGCAAATACTTTTATTAGCAGAAAAAGAGAAGGTTGAAAAGAGAACCACAGTATTATAGACTGTGACCTATTCTTACTTCTTTAGTTCTTTACTGTATTGTATGAAATAATAATTCTATGTATTTGCTTAGCAATTTGGGACCTATTTTCCCATTTTATCCTTACTAATTTTTAAATCAGTAGGTAGGGATTCTCTCAGTGCTATTTTATCTAAGAAAATATTAAGATTCTATGGCTACTCTAATATCTTTTTTGGGCAATCTTACTTATTTCAAAGCTTGGTGGTCTTGTTTACTTTATGCAATACTCAGTGTTCTCCTCAAATCTCCATGGAGATTCTCCCTTAAGCTCTACTTCTACAAGTGAAATTCCACTTGAATACACATAAATTATTCTTAAATGCAATGGTTCTAAAATAAATTCATGATCTTCCTGCCTGCTCCCAATACTGCTCAAACAATTAAACAAACAGTGGCAGAGACCGCTGGCTGTAATGTGTGACTGACTTCTAGTCAATGGCATAGGAATTCAAGTTATGGGTATCCCTTCTGAGTCTGGTCCATACCATCTTCCTGGCCCACAACAAATAAACCAGCAAACAAAGAAACAAAGAAACAACAACAATAACAACAACAGATTAACACAAAAACTTCTAAGTTTTTTCTTGACTGGAGATGACTATGCCAAACTTGGAAGCCATATCGTTGAAAACGGTAGAGATTTTATCAGCCTGAGTTCTTAAATGACTCTAGGGAAAGACCCCTATCACCCTTCTGGACTGAGGTTTAGAAACCTCAGTTTGCTCATCTATGGCATGGGAATAATAGCTACTTTATCTCGAGGACTAAATGAGATAATGTAAACAAAGCATTTATTTTAATGTATGTCCATAGAAGAAGACACGTGATAAATTTGAGTTTCTTTACTTCCTTCCATCCTCCCTTAGATGCGAGGAAAACAATCCTTTTTCTTGCTTTCTAAGCCACTGATTCCACTACCATTTTTTCCATTCTCTACCTGGCAGAGAAAACAGTAGTTATGAGACTGAAACTTTGTTAACTTCCTATTGCCAAATCTACACATAAACGTGGATCCAAATCCCATTTCTCTCCTTTCCTCCTGCTCCAGTCATACTCTTGCTATTGAGTATTAACCAGTATTTATTGATTAGTGTGTGCCAGGCAATATGTGAAGCTCTGTATGGATTATATCATTAGACCTCATGAAGTAGGCGCGATTTCGTATCTCCATGTTGCAGGCAGAAGAATTAAGAGCAGAAAAATTTAAGCAGTTTGTTCAAAAAGCAAGCATGGTAGAACCTCCATACATCTTTAAACTCTCTCACTCTATTTTCACTTTCTGTCTGCGTTTAAACATGCATATATCCCCACAGTCTTGAGAAAAGCCATTCCCTGAAACTACTGTTCCCTCCTTCATTACCTTCATTTGCAGTCTCTATTTCCTCACTCTCACCCTTCAAGAAACGTGGCTTACATCCTCACCACTCAAATGGTTTGCCTCCTATTTTCTGGTAACACGTCCAATGGAGACTGCCTACTTCTTATATCACTCAACCTTTCTGAAATATTTAGTTCCGTTGACTGCTCTCTCTTTCCTGAAACATGCTCTCCTTTCTTTAGCAAACTTTTCACTCCACACTACTCTTCTAACCACTCTTTCTCAGCCTAACTTTGGGGGTTCATTTTCCTCTATTTCTTACATGTTGCTATTCCTCAGGGTTCTTACTCCAAATTATTATGTTTTTTTACTCTAAATATTCTGCTGTTAATATCATTCACTCCTGTGGTTTCAATTACAAAATATATGCCACGTATTCCTACCTTTATCTAGTCTACCCATTGTTTTTGATTTCTATAAGCATTTAATCAAATTCTATTTGACATTCCCAATTTAGATGCTGCACGGGCAGCTCAAACTTAACATTTCTAAAACTGAATGTATAACCTCTCTTTCTCTCTAAATATCTTTCCCTCTAGCAGTTCTCCCTCTAAATTTCCCCGTTTTGGCAATTTGCCCATTTGTCCAAGTTGGAAGTGGCACATCATTTTTGGATCTGCTCCTTCAGTCATCCCCTATACCCAATCAAGTTCTAAGTCTTGTTAATTAACAAGAAATTCCATTTCCTAAATATAATTCAACTTGAGAGGCTTTTGTTCATTCATCATTACCTACCATTTGCCATTACCCATGCCTCCTGAGCATTGAATGCTGAAGGTACATTATTTGTCATTCTCAGAAAAATATTTGTCAGAAGGTTTGCAACTATTTGAGGAGTCACCTCTCCTTCTAGATTGTGAGAGTTTTGAAAAAAGGAAGCTTGTCTTTGTTACAGTGAATTGCACACTCCCTAATTTGAAAATATATTTGCTAATAGTCCAGTTCACTGAAAGGCCATTTGCCAAATGACTGGGTTCATCAAAGTTACCAAATTCATCAATTTATTCCAAATGGTTTGGCTGTTTAAGTTTGGTTCCCAGTGATGAAATATGATTTTCTGCATATTAACTTTTTAATGTTGATATATCATCTGAGAACCTGACCAAAAATAAAAACTATAAATGCTAAAGGTTAGAAAAACAACATCAGTATTAATGAAAAAAAAATTCTCAAAGGAGAAGCTGTTTTCCAACCTCCTCCCTTTTTGCCCTGTTTTATATTTAATGAGACCATTTGTCTACCTCTGAAATATTTTCAGCTATCTCTGAATGTCGTTTTCTATTTCAGTAAACTTTAAGAATTCTCCTATTTCTTTTGCCATTTCCTCAAATGGCATACCAGCTTTCCTTTTATATCTCTAGCATTTAAAGTTTAAGATTAAATTAAACTTTAATTAAGAGTAAACTTTAAATTTAAACTCACAGGCATTAAAATAAATCAGAATTTTAAATTAAATTAAATTTTAATTAAATGAAATGTTTAAGTTAACTTTAGAATTAAATTTAAATTTATCTAAAAGAATCAGAATTAGTTAAAAAATCACATTTCCATAAAGCTAAAAATGCAACTTCTATTAAGGAAAAATTAGGGTATCTTGACTTGGTTGGTAGCAATTTGAAAAATGATTCTTGAAAACGCAGAAAACAATGAAAAGAAATGACCACAATGGACCAAATAAAAAGATGCTAAAGAAAGGTAAAAAATAAATTGAGTAAAAATACTATGAAAGCTAACAGATGAATGCTAAAAGGTTGGCTCAATATAAAATGACATTTTATAAAGGAGTAAAAATCAGTGTAAGTTGAGAATTCCCATATGAAAACTAAGATTTTGCTTACTACATATGAACTATTTCATATTCAGTCATCAAATCAAATATTATTTTTAAAACCTATAAGATTATCTTTTGTCAAATCAAAGTATTTATTGGGTTGGTTGTCAGTGAATCAGCCATTTGGTGAACTGAGTTTTAGTGACTTTGTCCACTGTTTGCCACCAGCAAACTTGCCTGTACTCTGCACCTTTCTCCAATTTCTACAACTTTCTTGTGTTCATTGAAGCCTCTCTTCCTCCTGGCATTCTTCTTAAGGGATGTCTGCTAACCCTTTTACAACCAAGATACTTTAAGCTTCTCTGGTCAGAGGTTTGTTGTTTGTTTTCCTCTTTTCAGGTTCACCTTCTTTTCCCTGGCCGAGGCTTAGTTCTATACTTTTTTTCTATGTTCTATCCCCAGGCAATTTCATCTTGCCATGGCTGCAGTCACTATCTTTGAGGAAATAATTTACCAGTCCGTGGCTCTAGACATGACCCAGATCTCCATGGGCGTACTCCATGTGCACTTGGATGTCTCAGAAACTCTTCCGACTCAATGTTTCCAAGACCAGAGGTATATTCCTCTCTTCTCCCCCCACCACTCCAATGGTCTGATCTTCTTTGAAGTTTCATATTTTAGGACATGGTACCAACTTTCCCTCCAATGGCATAAACCAGAAACCAAGGAGTTATTCATGCCCCTCTCTCCTTGTCAGTCTCCAAATTCAACTCATCATTGATTCTTCCATATACTTGTCAAATATATTTTCATCATTCCTTTCCATTGCTACCATTTTAGTCTAAGCTTCCATCACCTCTTGTTGAAAGTACTATCACAGCCTGTTAACTACCTTATGGGGCTGTGTGAACTAAATTTTTACACCTAAAAGCTTAGAACAAAGTCTGACACCTAGTAAGCACCCACTAAATGTATGACAACTTAATAAAAGTAGTATGTTATTTTGTCTCCCTCATCTCCTCTTTTCTTAAGCTTTATTTTAAAATATTCAATATATTTCTAATATACAAATCAGATTTTATCACTATCCTCTTTAAAACATTTTAATAGCACCACATTACTCCTAAAGACCTAAATTCATAACATGGTTCACATGATCATGCAAGTTTTAGCCCCTGAATATCATTCCATGTTTCTTGGAGACCTTGCTCGTTCTTTGGGCTTCAGGCATTGACCTTTTAAGACCCTGGGATTTTTTGGTGTACTTTTCTGTGCATGCCTCTTCCTACCTACCCCAGTGCCCTTTGCTATGAAGCTCCTCTTCCTCTCTTTTTTTTTAGTAGACTTTATTTTTTAGATCAGTTTTAGGTTTATAAAACTTAGTCGAAGAGTGTGGAAAAGTGTAAAACTAAGCAGAAAGTACAGAGAGTTCTCATATACTCTTTAACCCCTCCACAGGCACAGCCTTCCTGACCTTCTTTCTCTGCAGCCTCCCCACCACTAGATGCATCTCATTATTGGCTCTCATACAACCATATCCTCTTCTTCAAACACCACTTTGAGACTGTAATTTTTTATTGTGATTATTTGTTGCTTGTCTCTTTTCTTTGCAAGACATAAACCCCATGAGGGCAAAGACTATGTTTATGATTGCTTATCATGTACTTCCAGAGATCTGATCCAGAGCCTGGCATATAGTAAGAAGGTTATCAATAAACATTCATCATTGTGATTGAGTGTCATATATCATTTAATCCTATATAGTCTCTGGGTAAAACATAGCTATGCATAAGTACCATTTCAGAACTTTGAAAACCTAAAATAAAAATGAACGGTAATTTTGCTATTTGTTTCTGTCTCAGACTAATTTAGAGTCTGCATTTATAACTGTTCTTGTACCGTAGCTCTTAAAAATTAAGCACAGATGTTACATTAAGTATACACATGCTGATGGAAATAAAATTATTCTGTCATGTATTAAGTATAAAAATTCCTTTCTGCTTTCACGTTTTTCTTGTCTGTTTTCAAACCTCAAGTGTTTGTTTCCCTCCTCTAAAAATTTGCTTATCTTACCTGAGAGGTACATATTACCACAAGGGGGCAGGGATAGACAAATATTCAGTTCTTTTGACTCAGAGTTCTGTATCATGAGGTTATTTGTGTTTGTTATTTGAGTATATTTGGGCCATTATTCTCTTTTTTGCATGTTTCTTTTTTTCATTTGCCATTTAGTTTAAAATATATAAGTACTATTACCCTTTTCATACAGTATACATCTTAAAAGATGAACAGACCTCTACTACACAAATTATAGGCATGAAGCAACTCATCTCTTCACTACATTAAGTAACTTTACAGAGTTATGAGGATGATATGCCAGACATTGCAGTGAATTGGTCATTGGTAATTTTATAGCTGGTTTCTATTCTTCTGTTTTATCATTAGCCTACACATACGCATACACACATATATGTTGGTGGAGGGAAAAGGAGATTTCATGCTTTTTTTTGAATAAACATGTTAGGGAGTACTTAAGTATTTATGGCATAGAAATGAGAAATTGAACATTTTAGGGGGAATAGGATATCACAGTATAGTTTGCTCTATTGTTCTCTCTTTTGTGCACTAAACACATATTCATCCTCTCGTTCACTTTAATGGAGAAAAACACATCCTGAGATATATGTGGCTTTCTTGACAGAATTCTCCTGAACAGTTTGGGTGGGACTTCATGTTAGTGATCTAAGTACATGACTAATTTCATTGAATTGGTAATTTCGAAATTTAGTTCTCTGTAAATGAAGAACCCATCAAATTTAGAGTTGAATTTTAAGACTGTCAAGTTTAATGTTAATGATCACAAGATGATTTGTATGTGAACAAATTGGTTGGAGAAAGTTGAGAAGAGAAGGAGTTTTTTTTAGAGAAGCTAATAGCAGAAAGAATAAGACTTTGATTCAGACTGGGAGCCACCAAAGAACACATGGGCGGTTTGAAGACAAGTCATCTAAACTTGATGCTTTTCCAGCCTTCTGTGTCTGCCCTTGCTTGCCTTGCTCTGGGATAATACTTTGTCCCACTACCCCTCTCATTTTCCCCCAGGCTGTGCAAGTAACTGGGCATACCTGTCCTACTCTAATCCCTTGAACTCACGGAAGATATTGCTAATAGATCACAACACTCCCCGACCCCACTAAATCTGGCCTTAATATCTTTCTCAGTACAGCTTCTCAGAATAGCTCAGATACCAATACCAATTAATTACATTTGGTTTATGAGGTGAAACATATTTTCCATCTTGGTGACTTAGCCCAAATTTGTAGCTGGTTAACTCAGACTAGGATTGGGTGGCTTTGGAGAATATAATTTTGACTTGACTATGAAAATGTTTGTGGAACAGAATGTTCCTTCTTCCATACACATGGCAACAGAAGAATAAACCATTTAGCCTGAGGGTGAGAAAATAAAAGCAACTAAAAATTCTTATAGTTGTATTAATTCGTCAGGCTGAATTAGAATATTCATCCATAAGCACCATACAAAAGGGACATGTTTATTTTGTTCTTCACTGTACCTCCAGCATCTAGCCAAGGTCTGACATATACCAAGGACTCAATAATACATGATGATTGAATGAGTGAATGGTATTTTATGCCACATGATTTCCCCCATTTAATGAGGTAGTTTTTCACTCTAAGCTGGTGAGTAATCTGAAGAAAGGGTTCCTGGAGAAGTAAAAGAGAGAGTTTTCTTGAAGGATAACCCATGGCCTTTTGGAAGCTAACAAGAGGAAGATACCAGCAATAAAAGCTGGGAAACCTGTGAATGCCTTATTTATTCTGTTTCACTTCAAATCATCAAAGAATCATATGAAAGACTTTGGAACAAATGAAGATTTCTCATGAGTCGATATGGATACTATTAAATTGGACATGAAATATTAGATATTGATACTCCTCTGAGACCCCATCTCTCAAAATATTTAGTTCAACTCAAATTTTTGAGGGGAAATATTTCAACATCTTTCAAGGACCTTTAATGTGATTTCTGTTTCTAAAGGTCAGTTAAGTCCCAGGTTAATTCCTTTTAGGCACTGCTATCCTAACCTAAGAATAGAAGGCTCAAAACTGAGAATCTTATTATTCATGTGACTGAAATAAGCATAAACAATTTTCAAGTTTAATAACTTGTGTCATAGAAGCAGATGGCCTCTGGGCCATCTGTCATTTTTTGACATGTTGAGGAAAAGGTTATGAAACGCTTCAGAGCTAAGTAATTAAATATATTAGTTCCTTAGATATTGTCTCTATGTCAGTGCTGTCTAATAGAACTTTTTGCTATAATGGCAATGTTCTCTATTTGTGTTGTTCAATACAGTAGCCACTAGCTATATGTGGCCATTGGGCACTTGAAATGTGGCTACTGCAACTGAGGAACTAAATATTTAATTTTCTTTACAATAAGTAAATAAAATTTATATTTAAGTAGCCATATTTAAATATACGGTACTATATTTGGATAGTGCAGGCCTAGAAGAATAAATGCCTAATTAGAGTGCTGAAATTTTTGAAATGAGATATTGAAAATTTCGACCAACAAGATCACAGACTAAAACCAGAGGAAAACTTCAGAATTGTAGTATGGGAATTTTAAAAAGCAACAAGTTAAGCATCTCCCATGTGCTAGACTCTGCTAGGCAATTACATATTTACCATCTCAGGGAACGCTTATAACAACCCTACAAGTACAGGTTTTATTTTCATTTTACAGGCAAGAAGTCAGATGCGAAAACTTCTTCATGGAAATAATAGGATTAGAACTTATACCCATCTGGTTTCAAAAGCCATGCTTTTGTAAAATTTGAGTGAGCAGAAGAAAACTACCAAGGTGCAATTGTGAATGAGTGTCTATGAGGTGAGGTCAGGGCTGGATTGAGTGTCACATCAAAATATTGGTCTAAAACTTTTTTAAAACTAATTTTTATTGGAGTATAGTTGCTTTACAATGTTGTGTTAGTTTCTGCTGTACAGCAAAATTAATCAGTTGTACAAATACATATATCCACTCTTTTTAAAATTTCCTTCCCATCTAGGTCACCACAGAGCATTGAGTAGAGTTCCCTGTGCTATACAGTAGGTTCTCATTAGTTATCTATTTATACATAGTAGTGTATATATGTCAGTCCCAATCTCCCAATTCATTCTACCCCCCACCTTCTCCCCTTGGTAACCATAAGTTTGTTTTCTACATCTGTGACACTATTTCTGCTTTACAAATAAGTTCATCTGTACCATTTTGGTCTAGAACTTCTTAAATTCCTTGTCACTAAGGCTGGAGCTGGTTTCTAATGATGTAACAGGGTTGAAGCTAAAGGTGGGTCAGGTGGTCTGGGCTGGGTCGAAGAAGGATGGCGAGGCCAGGGAACAGGCGAGCACCAACGGAGAGCACTTCTGGGTGAACATCAGTCTCATAGAATACTGGACCTCAGGTACATGGGCGACAAACTAGACTTGCTATTTCCATAACAGTCGCTGACTTATGACAGCATCCTTGGCTGTAATTTTACGGTTGGATACGTTGATGTTACTTTTCTCTTTAATAATGCTCTGTGACCTGATTTTATCCTCATTCATCATATAGCATATGCAATGCAGCAGCATTCATCTGGTAAGTGTGAGTCAGGGCACTTCCCTGTTATAATTGTGTAGAGAAACAACTTCTGTAACAGCAGAAAGTGTGCTTCCTTATGGTGAGGAGGATGGAGACACGCCTCTCCTTGCTGACTGTATCTTTAGATCCAGTGCCTCCGGGTGTATGTATTTTCGTGAGAACCTAAATCACCTTGTGGAAAATGTATCCTGTATTCTTAGAATAAAAGGATAACAGCATTTTCCTGGCTGGTCTTTAGAGTGGGTGCCACAAAAGCTTGATTGGGCACTAGTTTGAATATTAAATAAAGGAATTTATTTAAAGAAGGCTGAATACCTTTGTTGAAGAATGGGCTTTCCCAATGATTGAAATGAATTAGATATGAATGATGGCCAGATTATCTATATCAAGCTAGCCCTATATCTTGCTGAGATTCTTTTAAAACTAGAAATCCAATATTAGAATTCTTTGATCAAGATTCAAATTCTGAGACAGGGTAGTATGACCTAACCTGTTTCGAGTGGGGCTATGAATGGTCGGGGATATCTTTGAGGTCCAAATATGAATCTGATGCAAGAGAGGAGACTCTTTATAAGATTATCAGTCCATGGAGATAGTGGCTAAGAGGCAGCATGTGAGCCAAAAACAGGATGTGAAAAGGAAACTGGATTTCTGAAAGTGCAGATGAAATGGTGCATCAATTTTCAGGTCCAGAGGAGAAGGGGAGCTGCAGAAGAAACACAGAAACAGAAACAAGATTGTCACAAGGTGGTGAGGGAGCAAATTACCTGAATTGGATCCCACTTACATTTGAGCAAATGTGCTTCCTGGAGCTGGGGGATTTGTTTTTAAAAGAACCAGTCCTGTAGGACAGGCGTCTTGCCAAAGTTCAGGTTGGCTTCACTGCTGCAGGAACAGACACATTTTGCAAAATCCAAATATTCATAGCTAGGGAAGAGCCCAATTCCCAGGAAATGATTGTTCTTTATTTGATATTCTTAAGCATCAACCATATATTAGATGATATGTAGCCTTAGAGAGTTGAATGGAATTTCTGCAAACATAGCCCAATTGCTGAACTTCTTCTGGAAAAATAAGAAGAAACACAGCTAAGAACTATGTCAGAAGCAATTTCTCTCCCTCCCTCTTTCTTTCTCTCTGTGTATGTGTGACCTTTATAAATGAGGATGATAAATCTCCTTTCCCAAAACTTATCTCAGCTTTGGGAAAGGGAAGTGAAAATGTTTTGCCCATTTGAGGGTGAGGTTATCTAAGTACCGTAGTACATAATTTGTTAGCGTCCACTTGATTTAAACTCTGACTATACCCAAAGCACTCTGTTCTGCTTCACGTGTGCTAAAGGGCCTCCTACAGTTCATTCTACCTCTCAGTCATTCACACTCCCTGCCCACTTTGTAGGGAAAGACAGGCTGCTATCAGCCTATGGAAAACACATTCTGGGTTTCATGTATTATAGGGAACTCTCTTATAACACATATTCATTTTTCTTTTCTTTTACCAAGTACACAGTTGGCCATGGAGCTGGAACTGGATGTGGCGCTGTGATAAGTAACACAGAGACTAGAAATGTTACCCTCCTTGCTGCCCATAAAAGTCAGCTCACATTTTTCTTTCCAGATACATGCAAGTAGGTCTGTTAACATGCTCAGATACATACAAAACACATATTAGGATTGAGTTAATAGTTCAAATCTATTCATTCTTTCAATAAATATGTATGTTGAGCACATTCTATGAGCAAGAACTGACCTCATGAATTGTCTCCGAATGTTATTTTGTGTGTTCTTTCCTCCTGTATTTTATTCTCTTTCTTCTTATTTTAAGCAGATAACTTTTGTTTCTTGTCTCAAAGGGTTTTTTTTGCAAAGCAGAAAGTAGAAACTTTTTGGAAGCAACCCTCTTTTTGCTTTTCTAAAAGACTGTGCTCACAAAGAGTGGAGAAGTGGGGAGAGGGAAATACCTTCCCCACTGAGAAAGGACAGAGATTTCTCAGACGATGGTGGGAGCAGAGGCTTCTGGGTCTGCCAGCAGAACGGTCCTGCTCCTTTTCCTTGGCAGTACCCTTGGCAATGGCAAGACTCGAAGGGTACCCAGAGAGGCTGGCCCCAGGTCACAGAGTTCTCACCACTCCCAATAAAGATTCCCAGGGCCTCATGTGTAGCACAGAACATATGGAGGCTATGTGACACAAGGCGAAGGCGAGAAGAAAAAAATGAGCTTTTCTGCAGTAATCAGTGTATACCAAAGGCTGGATAGGCCTCTGAAGTGCCTTGGGACAGAATAAGACACCGCACTTAGATTTTTATATAATACTAAGGAAAGAAGGACAAACCCCAGCATCAATTATTGGGATTAAAATTCTCTCAGATAAGTGGAATTTGGATTTTAAGTAAGTTAAGCAGGGTGGGATTTGCACAGCTGGATTTGTTGATTAATTTTCCTACCTGTTATCACTCTCACAGAGAACGTAAGTTTTAAACAAATGATTATTGTAAATTGTATTGTAAATATAATGGAGGAATTCAGGGTAGTTTGGAAACAGAACTGGGGGCCTAGTTGGGAGTGTGTCTGTGGGTAAGGTGGAGAGGAGGAAATTATTCCTTGAAAGATTTTTTTAGTTGTTATCTGCAGGATAAATATGAGTTAGCTTGGTTAAGGGGACATAGGAAGGAGGGTTGGAGAGTGTTCCAGGCAGTGAACAATATATGGAAATGTCCTGAGGCAGAAAAGAGCTTGGATCAGCCAGTGTGACTAAGACATGAGAATAAGAGAGAGAATGGCTGGGACAGAGGACAAAGTGGAGCCAGGCCTCAGGTTGTGTGAGGCCTACTAGACCATATTAAACAATAATCATGAGAGACATGGAAAGCCACTGAAGGATTCTAAGTAGGTGAATGACATCAAAGATTTGAGATTTTCTAAGATTAACTTTGGCTGCACCTTAGAGAATAAATTAAACAAAGTGACAAAGAGGATATGGAGGACCAATTAATAGGTCTTATGATTATGGTAGGTTGGACTAGGTTGTAGCAAGAAGGATGGAGAGAAGTTGATAAAAACAGATTTTTAGGAGATTGAATCAATAGACCCTGATGAGGTGGCGGGAGGGTAAAGAGAGAGAAAGTTGCCTGTGGTTTCTGGTTTGAGCAACAAGAAAGAGGAGGTAAAATTATGGATTTAAGAAACACCAGTTGAAGAAAACATTTCAGGTTTTTTGAGCACAATGTGTTTGATCTGCTTTGGCGAACTCTAAGCTTTTATATGCACAACAACTATATTATTGAACTTAATAATAATTCATTAGTAGACTAAAGGTGAGTGTAATGAGTACTGTAATAGTGCTAAATTAAAAGTAGATGATTTTATTTCATTAGATACGTTAAAAATAAATTTAAAAAGAAATTAAAATGGGTATGAGCTGCTATTGACAAAATTAACAACCTTGACCAAGAAACTTGCCAAAGATAGACTGTGGCACAAATAAAATTTCTTGAGATTTCCAGATGACAGCAAGAAGCTGATAAAAGAAAGGTTATGAACTGGCTAACACAACACCCTGAGACAGAAGGACTGAGAAGATATTAAGTTCTCCCTTAATTTCAAATATATTGGGCTTGCAAATTATTAGTATAAACAGTGGACATTCCATCAAGTAACCACGAAGACAGCCTGTCTGTATACTTTCACGGGCATTGACTCCCCCGGGTGAATCACCTCCAGGAACCATGAACCAAATGGATAAATATGTGGGTTTTGGTCAGAAAGGTCTTTACACCATTGAATTGTAACGATGGTGATTGGTTGCTAAGCTTGCCACTTCTCTGCCCTCTACCTGTTAAGAACATTCATTGCAAAACTAGCCATTTGGCTTCTGGCACAGGTTTATCATAAAGCTTGCCACAGATTGAAGAATCCAGGTACTTTCTAGCCGGTCTTTTCTTTCCTGCATACAGGGGCTCAGAGTAGAGACCATGTGTGTTCACAGAATCATAGATTTCCTCAAAGGAAAGGGAAAATGAAAGTAGAATAGATGCTTCAGGAAGCAAAACAGGTGGATAACCAATAAGACATTGATCTTAATGACATTGATCTCACCCTACTCTGTAGTATATAGTTAAATGGCAAGTTTTCTTCTTCTGAGATAAGAATATATTACAAATAGCAGACAAGAAAGTGTTAAAGGGTTTCAAGGTGCCTAACACAGCCAAGCAGCATTTTGGCAGAATTTGATTACAAGGCAGGTTGCAACAGTTGGGGAGCATTTGGCTGGGGGACATTTTGAAAAGGAAAGAGGAAAAGACTATGGAGAAGGAAGCCTGTTGTTCTCAGCAATACAGTCTTCCTTGTGGCCTTGTGCCTGGAAATTTTTCCTTCCCATATAACACTCATGGAGCAAGAGGCCCATCTACTCAATGGGTGGTTGTGAGGACGAAATGAGATGACACATCAGGGATGCTTGGCTCGTTGCATGTACTCCATAAATGTTGGCTATCATCATTATTAGTCAGGCTGGTTAACAAGACCAGACATGAGATGTGACCCATAAGGTCATTTAAACTGTGGCAGTTGAGGGGAAGGTACTCATATTTATGATGCTCAGGCACTTTGCTAGGCACCTGACATAGGCCCTTTCCCTTTATTCTCACATCAAATATATGCAGAGTATTAACATCTCCATATTACAGAAGGAGAAATTCTGACTCAGAGAAGTTAAAACAATTTGTCCAAGGACACACAGTTTCTCAATGGTGGAGCCAGATATAAAAGTCTATCTGATTACGGACTTCTTCCAAGGATCTGTTTTTTACAGCATGTTTCAAGGAGATCTGGGTTAGAGGAAAGGGAGCTAGCAAGGAGAAGTTACGAAATTTGGAAACTAAGTAGAGAGGAACATAAAAATGTCATCACAGTGCTCCCAGACCATGTGCATGCCTCCACGGCTCGTTCCATACTGTAATTTGTGGATTTATTTGGATGGCCTCATTGACTAGACTGCATGCATCCCCTGAGTAAGGAGATGACTTTCTCTCTATCCTCAGTGCCGTGTGCAAAGTCTAGAACATAGTAGGTGCTCGTATATTTGTTGAATGAATTGATTCATTAAACCAAGCCCAGAATTTCATGTTACAGCACGCAAATGTATGGAAACAGGTAGCAAGACACAAGCAAAATCAACAGCATCTGTAAGCAGAGATCTTTTTACAGCAAAGTAATGTGTCCTGTAATAATATGTTTGGGTCAACCTGTTAAACAGAGTGTTGTTACGCACATGAACTTGAGGGCAGATCCCTTCATTCTCATCACTGTATCCCTCAAATTCTTAGACCAATGCATTTCATGTAGTAGACGGTCAATACATTTTTATCAAATTCTAAAAGAAGTTAACAGTTTAAAATCATACATGCTTTTCGTATTTTGGGGTAGGAGTTAATATTTCCATGTCACTGAAATTTGGTGCATTAACAACTTTGAATCTTAATACATGAAATATATATGCGATTTGTAGTTTTAAGATTTAAAGTCACATCTAAATCATATCAAGCATCTGGATGAAAAGTGAAAAATGGAAGAAAAAAATCCTAAGCCAAAGGTTTGGATATTGGAGGAATATTTGTGCTACGTAGAAACAGCCTAAAATGTAATATTTTCATTTTTAAACGCCAAGCCCAAACCTACTATCAACATTATATCTATCTTTATAAATGGGCAAAACTAGCATCCAGCATTCACCTGATAACCTCAATTAGTTTAGATTTTGAGAGTACAAATTGAAACAAGAAAGGAAATGTTTGAGGTGCTGGGAAGTGGTATTGACATTTCTGTGACTCTGGTGTTTTAATTGTGCTGGTAAAAAAATACTAACAGGTCAAAAATTGAAAGCTCAGTGAGATGAAAGCAACCAGGAACAGGAAGAGGGAGACAGGGGTGGAGGAGGCTGAGAGTTTAATATCGACTTCCATCTAATTTAGGATTTGGATTAAAAAACAGAGAAGCTCAAACCCGCTCAAATCATGCTGCCATCTGTGACTCTGATGTGGCATTTGGAAGAGTAAAAACACATGATGGAAGATTACCAAGACAAAGAACAATTCTGGAATCTCGGCATAGGATTTTCCTTGTGTGGCTAAAAGGCTGAGCTACATTGGAAATATTTAGGTTCGTTTTCTGCTTCAGCTGAGATGCAGAGCATCTTTTCAAAAACAGAGATGTTGCATTCTCTATAAATAGGAACCTTTGTGGGTTAATCAGACACCATTTTCCAGACTTGTCCAGGAGTTGCCTCATTAAGAAATATGTGTTGGTAGTTATTGATTACGTAACAAAAGGGAGGACAAGGGAAATTAAAATTCTTATTTAAGTGGCATAATACTTAATGAGTTCTAAGATGTTCTCTTTAGCCCCAGTTCCCATGGAAATTATTTAATGCCGAAAGGGAGTTCAAAGTACCAAGGGAGACTGCATGTTTTCAAATCACCTAAGCAGAGAAGCAAAGCAGGAAGGGTCTGCATCTTTGAATAAAACATTTTGTGTTACATGCACATCTGCATTTGCTCTTCTTAGAAAGGCATCCAGGAAGCTGGCTGGGGAGAGAAGACAACATATTCTTTCAATTTAAAATTTTCATCTTATTTTGTATCCTTTACATACATGTTTCTAAAACGAGTTGATAAGGACAGAAATACCGTTTTTTCAGAAATCAAAGGGAAATTATGCGATACAAAAATACCCTAACATAATACCGTTTTCGGTGAACTCCCTGGATTATAAAGGGGCTTCCCTTCTATTCAGTGTAAAGGAATATTTTTATCTTTTGGAACAACATCCTCGTCCAGCAGGCATGGTTTTGTGTGTGACAGACATCAAAGACAGACAGTACAACTGCCCCTTTCTCACAAACAGCTTTCCACTTCTCCCATGTTGCCTGCATTCAGTGTCATTGCATCCAATCTTGCCCACGTTCAATTACCATCTTGCTGAGCCTTGTGGTGAGAAAAATTAACATGAACTTCAGAGCTTGAAGCTCTGGTCCCAGGACTGCCTTTATCTCTCGTTAGTTATGAGGTTGATGGCAAGTTACTGAACATCTACATACCTCAGGTTTCTCATTTAAAGAACAAGGACAGAATCGGCTAACAGTTGTAAAAATTATATAAGATGCTCAGTCATGCTAACTCCTGTCACCCTTTCCCATCAGTTAACTAAACATATCATTCTTTACCAAAAAATAACAACGGGAGTAATGTAATCGCCTCTTCTGATTTGGTACCTAAGTTGAATAGACTCCTATTTCCCCCCTTGTCTCTTTTTCTTAGTAACAGCACTCTGCTACTGTTATATCTTACTATTCCAGTTACTGTTATTTCCCTTGAGGAAATGACCCCCTACCTACTGTTATCAGGTGTCATGGATCCAGACTTAAGAACATCACATACATAGTTCCTTTGGCTACAGTGTTGGGTTCAGATGACGTGATTTGGTCTTTCAGCCAAAGCTGCAGGCAGGCAGGATGATGACAGCCCAAAAGCATCTCTCCTCTCTGGGGAGCCTGACCATGAAGTCCATGGAGGAAAGGAGAGCCAACGTCTGGTCTCAATGACTTTATTTGAGCTCTTTAACCACACATGCCCAAAGCTAAACCCAGTGTGCCCTGGATTTTTCATCAAATGAGTCAAGAAACTATATTTTTTTGCTTTAGTATTTTTGAAACTGACACTTTCAACTGAAAGAGTTTTGATTAACACCTCCAAGGGTGGAGATCAACTGTAGGGGTGGGAAGCAAAGTCTAAATTTGGGTAAGATTTTTTTTCATTTTTTACTTGCAAACCTTTCTCTTTAGATGGTCCATATATTGCAAGAAGCCCCAAGTGGTCGTACATCATGAAGAAAGAAACGATACAGAGAACATCATCTGAAGCATGTAAAAATAATTATGCATCTCCACCAGAAGAGAGCACTGTAGTTGTCTAAGTGTGGCACTTACAGAAAGAGATGCATGTTTTGGAACCCAGGAAAACATCTTCCTTAAGGGATAGACAAAAGAAAGTCAGGATAAAAGTTGTCTGCAAAGGGGAAATAGTTAACAGAAATGGTCATCAGAGTAAAAAAACCATGTTGACTTTATAATTCCAGCATTGACTTGAACAGTACCGGCCGTCCGTACTGGAGGCATCCCTCTCCGCTGGGAAGGCAGCAGTAAGAGGGCACATCTCTGTGCCAAGTGGACAACAAATTAATGGAATTTGTTATCCCAGGGGTTTTATAAGCTAAATTAGTAATGTGGAGAGGCTTAGATAAATTTATTATTGTGAGATAAATAGTCACTTTTTGAAGGATAGAGGGCAACTTGGGAAACACTGTCTAATATTTAATGTCCACAAAGTGCCCTGGGGGGGAGTGGAAAGACCCTCACGACTCATGGAGTTATGAGTCTGGTTTAACCGCTTTGAGACTGGGTGATCTTGAGCTCACTTGTCAATGTGGGGTCATAATACTGCTACCTGACATCATTGTAGGAAGCTCAAAACAGATCATTATTTTAGTGCCCTTGAAACACACTGAGTTAAGTTGCAAACAAAGTTGTAATACAAGTCAAAGGCTGCACTCATCATGACTGTCAGTCACCTCCTTGAACTGAACCCCACGATCGTCTCCTTTCTCAGTCTTTATCTTGTTTGATGGATCAGCACTAGTTGGCAAGTTATTCTCTCCTTTGCTTCATTTCATCACCAGCATACACCCACAAGTCTCTTTATCTTTCCTTCTTATCTCTTCAATCCCTAAATGTTGGAAGTGCCCCAGGGCTGAGTCCCCTTTTTTCTTCAGTCTACTCTTTCTTCCCATGGACAGTTCCATCCAGACCAATGGCTAATACTCTATACGCTAGTGACACCGCAATTTCTATCTCCAGGTAGGATTTCCCCTGAAACTGGGGATCCCTATATCCAGCTTCACTTCGATGTCTAACAGGTGCCTTAAATTTACCATGTCCAAAGTAGGGCTCCTGATATTTCCCTTCAGTCATGTCCTCCTGAAACGTCCTCATCGAAGTAAGTCCTCTTCAATCTTCTAGCTGCTCAGTCCAAGGTCTCGGTGTCATCCTTGACGCATCATCTCCTCTCCTCTCTCTTGTCCAGTCCGTCCTGTCAACTCTTCAAACTGCATCCAGAATCTGACCACTTAGCAGCACTCTCACTCTCTCCCCCTAGTGCAAACCACCATCACTCACCTGGATTATGAATAGCTACCTAATTGTCACTGGGCTTCTGTCACTGTCCTTTAGCATTCACAACACTCAGCCAAAGTGATCTGACAGACGTCAGGTCTTGCCCTCCTCTTCTCAGAATCCTCCAGTGGCTCCCATCTCAGAGGAAAAGCAGGTGTCCTCGAAATTTCATGAATCTGACCCACGATCTAAAAACTCATCTGTGTCTACTTGCCATGTTGTTCACTCCACTCCAGCCACACTGGCACCCTTGTTATTCCCTCTGCTATCACAGGCGTATTCCTGCCTCAGGACCTCTGCATTTTCTGTTTCTGTTGTCTGCAGTGCTCATCCCTCAGATGTCCACATGGTGAGCTCCTTCACAAACATTAGGTTTTTACTCAAAAGTGTGCCTGTGAGGCCTTCTCTGACCTAAATAAAATTTCGTGTCTCCACACAATACTTCTTAACCCCTTTCACTTATTGATGTTTTTATTTTATTTGTCTTAGGATACTGATTTTTATTTCCAAAGAATTCCAGTCTCCATCAGGATAGTGGAGAAATAAGGTCCTTGGTAGCAGGTTTTTCAAACGGTGGATTCACCGAGCTTCTGCCAATGACTGAGCTCTGCATGGAATTACTCTGTCACCGCCTGGGGGAATCTTCAGACCCAAGAACCCGGCCCATGAGACTTAGAGAGCCTTGTCTGCTGTCTTCACATCTCCAAAGGGCTGTCAGGGAAAGAAGAACACATAAGTATAGCCACAGTAGGGACAAACTAAGACCAGTGGGGGGAGCTACAGGAAGTATAGAGGCCGACTTAGCATATGGAAGAGCTTCTATACTGGCTCCCTTGATTGGAAGGCTGCGCCCCACCACAGCAAGGGAGCAGAGACCAGAAGATTATCTGGCAGTGCAGGAAGAGGAGTTAGCACTTCACAAGCTGGTGGGTGACTACTGATTCCCAGACACTTGAGCCTTTTTGACATAGTCTGTCCAGTCCTTCTTCTGTAGATCATGTCACTGAAGACTGTCCCTGATTCCATATCCTCAGCAGCAAACCTGGCTTCAGCTCACAAACACACACACACACACACACACACACACAATGTAATCCACTTAATAAGTATACAAATTATTTGTATGTATGATATAGGTATATATAAAAATGTTTCTGAATTTTGATAACTTTATCAAAATTTATCTACAGTAAACCCTGCCAAGAGCAGAGAAGGAAGGAAGAATTGTCATCAATTAATATTGTATAATTTACCCCAGAGGGCATGCCATATTCATCAAGGAAGATAATATTCATTCAGCTGCTAATTAATTCAATCATTAATAAAATTATTCACAAATATTTTTCAAGTGTTTGGAATGTGGTAGGCTCTAGACTATATGCATTCTCCTCCTGAATGGTCTTTACTTAACTATTCAGAGAAAAAAATGAGGCAAAATGCTTCCCCTGATTCATACTGTCTGCCAACTTTCCAGGACTATGTCCATTGTGTGATACACACTCTGTGAGACAGGTGAATTTTGGGGGAAAAAAAGACGCAATGACTACTAACACTCATTTTTTTCTCGTGTAAGTTGTACAGAATAAAAACATTTTCTTTTTTTCTTTTTTTTTGAATATTTAAGTCATTTAATCTCTGTTTTATAAACCATGAGAACCTGGTTGAGAAGTATTCATCTTCTCTCTATATCAGGTCTTAGTATTTCATTTGTTATTTATTCATATACATCCTAGTCCATAATTTGAAACAACTTAAGGAGACATATGAAATACATATGATAATTTAGAATTAAAAGACAAAAATAGAATAAAAAAGCAGATTGAATAGGAGGTCAAGATTAGGAAAAATTATTAAGAAATGCAGGACGTACAGATGAACACAATTGTTATAATTGAACAATAACTTTGGCACTGAGTTGTCTAGTGGCCAAAGTGAAAAGATAACCTGTTATAACTTTGTATCTTTAGAATCCTCACCATTACTATTAACTAAAAATAAAAACATAAATAAGGAAAAGGAGATAAGAAATATTGTGTGAAGGCATGAGATTTCAGATAGGCCAGAGGAGGCCTCACAGGGGCTACTTTTGAATAAAAACCTAATGTTAGTTAAGGAGCTCACCACGTGGCTATCTGGAGCAAGAGCATTCTAGGCAGCGGAAACAGAAAGTGCAAAGGTCCTGAGGCAGAAATACGCCTGTGATAGTAGAGGAATAACAAGGAGCCCAGTGTGGCGGAGTGGAGTTAACAACATGGCAGGCAGATGAAGATGATTTTTTTAGAGGTAACTGGGTCAGATCATGGAATATCAAGGACATATAAACTATTTATACTAAACTATTTAACTGTTTACCTTGAAGACACACGGTAAATTTAGTCTGTGATTTCTATCAATGTATGAACATTTAGGCAACACTTTTTACTGGTTATTAATTATAACAGGAATAAAATTTTAGTGATCAAATACATAGTCACTCATTATTTTATATTATACAGTCACATTTATTTTATATTTATACAGTTTTCATATTAGACAGGTCAAAATAAGTTTGTACAAACAGAAGCAGTTGGGACTTTTTTCTGTAAACAGTCTTCACCATTTGAACATGTCAAAAAACAAGAAAGAAAGAAAGAAAGAAAAAGAGAAAAAAGACACAAGACAGAAAGTCCAAAGAAATAGTTTTTTTCCCTTAAATTACTGTGTCATAATAACATACACACTTTCCTTTTTTTGTGGCAGATTTTTTTCTTCTAACAGCCTTTGCTTGTTTTGATTTTTATAAGATATGATAATTTTCATTTTTCTCAGGTCTTTGTATGTGAGACACATCCAACTGGGGAATAATACAGTAAAGTTGTCCCCATTTGTGTTTTTAAATAAGCCCTTTGTGTAGAAAAATATTTTGGAACCCATATTTTAAAATCATGATGCAAATAGGATGGTAAGAAAACAATCTACTCTAGTGCTAACTCAGAACATCAAATACAGACATTTTTTAACCATTAAACTGGTTTTTAGAGCTACCTCCAGACCTGTATGTCCCTGATACTTCACCATTTTCAACCACCACCATTTTTTCTTTCTCTGAATACATATTTTCAAATCAAAGGGAACTCTGCTGTTAATGCCAGACCTGAATAAGAGACAGAAGAGTAGGGAGAGAGGAGAGGCCTTGTGTAATCTAATATTAAGCTTCTGTTGAAAATATCAGTTCTTAGTTTGTGGCTAGATTTTTTTCTTACAGTGTCTGTTATGGATTGTAGCGTGTCCTTCTAAAAGATAAGTTCAAATCCTAACCCCTGGTACCTCTCAATGTGGTATTACTTGGAATTAGGGTCTTTGCAGATGTACTTAAGTGGGAAGGAGGTGGTGGTGTTAAGTCCTCATCTGAGTCCGAAAGCCCAGAACCAGGAGTGCCAACATTCCAGGGCAGGAGAAGAGGGATATCTCATCTCAAGCAAAGAGAGCGAATTCACCCTTCCTCCACATTTTTGGTCTATTCAGGCCCTCAACAGGTGGGATGATGTCCACTCACATTAGGAAATGCAGTCTTTACTCAGTTCGTTGATTCAAATGCTAACCCTTTCTAGAGACCTCCTTACAGAAATAATTTTACCAGCTATCTGGGCCCTTAGCCCAGTCAAGTTGACACATAAAGTTAACCATCCATAAGGCATTGGTAGAGGAAGTATTCTGCTATTTTTGATTCAACCTCTGTCTTTTAGTGGGCCTGCATTCCTGGGCTATGACCTTAATAAGTGTTTCTTAGCTTTTTTACCCCTTTGGGTAAGACAAGAAGGCCAGAGGGAGCTGGAGTAGGAGAAATGCCTTGCTCCAGGGCAAGTATATTTGTCAATAAGAAAATGATTATTCTTTGAATACATACTAAATTCACACTAAAAGTGAATAAATTTCCTAATAAATACTGAAATATTTGAAGTTATTCAATTGTCGCTGACGCCTGTTTTTCAACTTACTCTCTGTGGTTCTTTTTTTTTTATAAATTATTTATTTATGGCTGTGTTGGGTCTTCGTTTCTGTGCGAGGGCTTTCTCTAGTTGCGGCGAGCGGGGGCCGCTCTTCATCGTGATGCGCGGGCCTCTCACTATCGCGGCCTCTCTTATTGCGGAGCACAGGCTCCAGACGCGCAGGCTCAGTAGTTGTGGCTCACGGGCCCAGTTGCTCCGCGGCATGTGGGATCTTCCCAGACCAGGGCTCGAACCCGTGTCCCCTGCATTGGCAGGCAGATTCTCAACCACTGCGCCACCAGGGAAGCCCCTCTCTCTGTGGTTCTTAACAAAGGGCAGAGAAGAGGGGAAATTTTGACATTACTCTGGGTTTGTTTTGCTTGGTGTGGATGCCTATTCCTTGTTGAGAACCTTGGGTAGAATAAAAAGATCGACAGAATGAAATGCTTTGTGTAGGTCTTAATATTGTCTTAGATTATATCTGAGGGTAAGCTGTATCAACTGATGTGCCCCAAACCACACAACTAATCTGCACTGCAGGAAGGCTCCAATCCAAGTTTCTGAATTCCCATGAGGTGATCAACCATCCCAGTTTACATGGGATCAGGAGTTCTCCAGGGCCGTGGGACCTTCAGTGCTCAAACCAAGAAGGCCTCAGGTGAAACAGAAAGTGTTGGTCACCATGGTGGAGAGTTTCAAACACTTATTTAAAACTAAGTAAAAAGGTAATACAAGATGAAGAAATTTTCCCTTTGCACTTATTATCTGTGCGCTGATTGCTTAGAGCATGCCTGTGTATGTGATGTGACAGATTACAGGAAGATCAATTTGCTGGCAAACAGTTTATAAATTACTTCATTACTCATATCAGCATCATCTGAGATTTCTATCTGTCTGAATAAAGCAAACAATAAAACAGACAGAAGCTTCCCTTTTCATGGGAACTGCATAAATGCTGAGCCTATCTGCCTACTCGCAACCTACGCTTGGGTGGGAGTTTGACGGCAGGTCTGAGTGAATCTTTCATCCCTTTACATGTTACCATTAGAATCAGGAGTGGGAGGAAACAGGATGGGGCTAGAGGGAAAACATCTCGGCACAGCCAGACTTGGGAACAGCTTATATTGTCTCTACTGTCACCTCCACTGCGACCAGATTGCTCTTTCCTTAATGTAGTAACAGACCGTGGTCACTGACATGTTCAAGCACCAAATGACCCCAGACCTGTGCACCCCAATTCTTGCAGTTGGGATTAGAGCCTCAACGCCAGTGCTCCAGTTACAGTGATTATAAACGTCTTGTCTCTTATTTCCCCTCAACCTAGGGCTGAGGCGCAGTGTTTTTATAGGCAGAGCCCTGACGGTTACAGATAATTTGACTGCAGTGTTGGTGGACATGGGTCTATTGCTCTGACACTAGATTGTATCTCACCTGCTGAAATTCCAGCATTTGTTTGCAACTCCCCTCTCATTCTCCTGGTCAGGAGGAGGTAGGTTTGTGTCAGACTAAACCTGGGCAGATGCCACAAGGCTGGGTACACAGCAGTGGGAAGCTTCAGCTCAGAAAACAGGAAGTGGTGTCCTGGTGGGCATCTTGAAAGTCAGTGACCGGGACATCAACCCAAGGGGCTTAATGGAGGAGCAGACCCAATGTATAGAAGCAAAATGGGAGCTGGGGACTCAGGGAAGTGGTGGAATAAGGAAGGTGGGACTCTTAATGGAGACACCTGGGAGGGGCTTTGGCAGGTTGGTGAGCAGACACACACTGTAGCTCTTACCCTGGGATGGCTCAGATTTGTGAGGCTTGTTAACTATAAAGAGGATGAGATGCAATGACCACTGACTTGATCTAACAGGCAGGGCTATTGCTATACCCTGCACATCCCTGCACATCTTCCTGTAAGGAAACAGAAAAGTCTCCTTAACAATTATAAAATTATTGCAGGTACTCTTTATCCAGCCAGTACTCTGACTCCTGTCTCATCTAGATATAGTTCTGTTATTGGCCTGTATCTAGATTGATTTTGAGTCCTTAAGGAATATCTGTTTGGATGAGTTTTTTTTCTCTAAGGCTAGATCTTGACTAATTATTTAATGATGGTGCAACTAACAGAGAGAAATATTCTAAGATGATAATTGCTATGTTAGAGAAAGAAAAATTGAGACTGCCGTAGGCCAGGAAAAGCAATATTTCAAGCTTTTACTTTTTGATGTTATAAATGAACAATTCTGGAAAATTTTGCTTGAGTGTTTTCTATCCTTGGAATAGCAGTTTCTAACTTGTTCAGAGGTAATGGCATTAGGGCCATTAGGGTTTGGGGAGTGTTTGTTGATGGGAAAGTCTCTAGCCATAACCTCTGCTTGACTGCATGTAGCACAGGGCTATGTCTCTGAAGTGTGTGTTTGTCAGGAGAGAGAGTTTGGCTGGAGGCTTTTCCCAAGTGAGCAGGCATTGCAAGAACCTCGATCTCTACCACTTTGGAGAAAATATTCTGCTTGTGCAGTCCCTGTTATTTTGAAAAAAATGACTCTTGGAGTCTCTACTGCACTGAAGGATGCATCCTTAGTTTATTGTTCAGAACTTCACTGGAAATAAAAGCACAGCTTTTCAAGGCTTTCTATTCCAGAAACTCATTTCATGCAAATTAAAAATAAAATTCGGAGATGCAGTTAATGTGCGTTAGCCCTTGTAAGACCAACACAAATCTTTAAGACTTCTATGTGAAGAGATTTAGGTCTTTATAACTGACATAGATGGGGAATATGGCATATGTGATTGTGTGTGTTGAAATACTTTGATGACTTAGGAGTGATGACCACACCCAGCCACTACTGGGAACAGTTGTGATGGCTCTGCTTCTTCTCCCCTCATTTTTATCTATTTTTGTAAACAAAATAATTACTAAGAAAAAGAACACTTTGAAATAATTTAAACCTTTCGTCTTTAAATATATTAGGTCAAAACTAAGACTTAATAGAATGGATCTAACCAGTGAGTTTGAAAGGGAGATGGCCTCCCCTACAAAGATTACACGAGTGGACACTTACATACATTTACTTTGCGCCTGGTACTTGTCTAAGCACTTTACATATATTTATTCATCTAATTTTTATAGCCATCATATGAAATAGGTACCCTTATTATTTTAATTTTACAGATGAGGGAATTGAGGCTTGGAGAAGTTAAGCAAGGTCTGAATTGCACACACAGAGCTGGAGCTGAAGGCCAACCCAGGGAGACTTATTCTAGGGCCTATTTAGATAGCGGTAGATATTCAGCCATGGTGGGCTCAGGCCTTGCTACAGTTCTCTGGTTTACATAAATCAGCTGTGCATTTCCTTGTTGAAATCCACACCAATGGGAATCATTAAACAAATGACATGAGGAAGATTATATTCGCTGACTGGGTGTGCTTGGGGCATTAATATCTCTGGTTTTATTTGGTTCCCACCAATTTCTTAATCATTTGGACGTGGTTCTGCAGGCTGTTTTTGCAATTATTTCCTCAATGACTCTGATTACCCCTTCTCTCTGTTAATTGCCTTCTCCAATTCACATGAACTTACCAGAGTGCTGACAGTTGTAGCTGCAAGAGCAGAATGCCCTGACTGCTCTTCTAAATTATAATTCTCCCAGTATGGGGACTATCTGAATATTCTCTTTTTTCTGTCAACTGGAAAAAGCCCTGATATTTATTCTTCACTGACACAGAGTCTCTGCAACCTGAAATATATTTCTGGCCTTCTCAAGCCTTCCTAACTTTCTCCTTCCAGCTTGAAGACCTTTCTAATTTGTCCTTTCTGCCTGTCCTCTGTGATTACTCATTCCATCCCTTCCAGTCACCTGCAGCTCTTCTCCATGTGGCTACCCTTCCTCATCTTCAGGTATCTCCTTCTTTCCACCATACTCTGACCTTTCTTTTCTATGCATTAAACTTAAGAATTAACCCTTCACTTTTTCTTTTGTCAAACTAATCCTTAACTTTTTCATCCTATTCACTAAAAAGAGCTCATGAACATAAATGTTTATAACCCTCTCCTGGTCTTCTCCTTCTCTCCTACTTCTCAAAATATGCAGCACATTGTTTTGGAGGCACTTCCAATTTCATAAAAAGAATAGCTAAATTTATCTGTGCCAGACATAATAGTACTTACAACATTCTAAGAGGTTATTATAATTCTCAGCTTACAGATGAGAAAGCTGAAGATGAGAGAGAAAAGGAACTTGTTCAGGGTCACACAGCTACTAAGTGGTAGAGCTGGGTTCTGAATATGGATAAAGTCTGTGTTTTCAACCCCTATATTCTACTGCCTTTTAAAAGACAACAGTATGTCTACCTAGCCTCTGTTATCCCACTGTAATAAACATTATAGTTTCTGTGTCACTTAATAAACGGGCTGATCAGTATTGCTAAGTATGGAATTTGCTGCTTCCAAAACATTTAGATGCCTTACATGCATTGAATTTCCTAGTGATAATTAATGTGTGATATAATAACTCATCTTTTATTTTGAAGAAGATGTCCTGACAGGCCTTAAATCAGTGAACCCCAAAGAACATCATGGGTGTAGCAGGCTCCAATATCTTTTATGGTTTATATCCCTCCCTTTGGGCCATGTTTCCTATTGAGGCATATAGAGTACTTTCCATGCATCATGTCTGATTGACATGACGTCATCAATATAGTGTATTAATGTGATATGCTGCAGAGTGTTCAGATGGTTCAAGTCCCTTCAGATTATACTGTGATAGAGGACAGTAGAGTTAACATAGCCCTGCAGCAAGACTGTTAATACTTCCTTGTCCATATCAAGTGAATTCAAAGTACTTCTGATCTCCTTTACTGATGGATATTGAAATGAACACATTCACCAAATCAATAGGCACATATGACATACCTGGGGCTGTATTAATAATGCTCTAGTAAATATATCAGATCTAGTACAGCAGCTGTAACTGAGGCTAACACTGGTTATGTTTGTGTTGGTCCACTCTCGTCCACCAGGATCCATCTGGTTTTTGCACAAGCCAGACTAACGAATTAAATGGGGATAAATGGGGATCACCACTCCTGCATCCTTTAAGTCTGACTGTGGCAATAATCCATTCTACCCAATAACAGATCAGATTTTCGAGGGAGTTTCACTACTTCAACTGGATGTCAAACACTCCAAGAGGCTGTATTTTAGTGGAAAATTCTTAAATATTAAATTACAATTTAAAGACTGAGCAAAAAATGTCAAATTTCTCCATTCATTAAACAAATCATTTTTGTATACCTATTAGAGCTTGGTGAAGTGTATGGATAATACTTAGAGGTGAGAAAGCAACAAAGTAACCTGAAAATATATATAAGAAGATATAAATAGAGATTAAGTAAATGAAAATATGGTGAAGATACAGGGAAGAGCTTTAGAAGTCAGTAGAAGAACTATACAAAGTATCTAGGAGTTACTGGAGGGTCTTGATAAGGAAAGATAATACTGCTAAGGAGTATTTATTATAGTAATACTTAACATTAATGAGCACTTATTATGGGCTAGGCACTTTATTTACATTTTCTCAATTTATTCTTTCTATAATCTTAAGAGTTGAATGCTATTATGGTTCCCATTTTACAATCAAGAACATTGGAGTTTAGAAAAGTGAAGTAATTTGTCTCAATTCTGATCCAAAGCTGGTAAGTGGTGGAACTGAGATTTAAGTGCTCTTAACCCCATGCCAAATACATATCTGTTGGTAGTGACGTGTCCTGGTGGAGGCTGCAGTAATCTAAGCCTGCAGTGATTGGAGTGGGAATGAACGCTCTTAAACTGGGGAGGAAGAAAGATGCAGAAATACACAGCAATAATGTCCTAGGAAAGCCTGAATGCCTTCACCGGAAGATAATTAATGAAGGGAGCATCATTTTGGGGTTAAACTTGCTGCAGAAGATGGAGACATGAGGGGAATTTAGTTACTAGAATTTCCGTGTCTTACAAAGGCTTGTCAACATAACTAATAATCTGTGAACAGTAGAAATAGAAGACAGTTATGAGGATGACCTCTTAAGAAGCAGAGAAGGCTTCTTAGCCCCTTTTTTCTTCATTAGGTATGTTATAATCCCCGTGTCTCCCCCATACTTCACATTTACCCTCTGCCAGGACTCTAACTTAATTCTTACTTGTTCAGCACTAACTTATCACATTCGTTTTGAAATGCGGATGATTGACGTGGTGTTTAAATGTAAACTCACTGGTTAAAATGCAATTTTCACATAATATAGGCACATACCATGCTACAGCTTTTCTTATTTTTTAATGTAATTTTTAGAAGGCTATATTAAATAACAATAATGGGAATTAAATACATTACCTGCAACCACCATAAAATAGATTGCTTAATATTTTATTCCTTTACAGTTCTTATTAATATGTATATATCATTTTTACAGAATTGTAATCAAAGAAGAGATATAATTTTGTTTCCTTTTTTCCCATTAATTATGAGTATTTTTCCATATAGCTATTTAGTTTTTTGAATTAACATTTTCCTGGCTGTATTTCACTCCATAGAGTCACTGTAGCAAAATGCATTTAATCATTTCTATACCACTGAACATTTAGGTTGTTTTCAGATTTTACTGACTAAATAAAGAGCAATAAGCAAAACAGAAATTGGAGTCTGGGTCACCTATGTTTGAGTCCTGACTTTGCTATTTATCTATAGGGCTTCCCTGGTGGCGCAGTGGTTGAGAATCTGCCTGCTAATGCAGGGGACACGGGTTCGAGCCCTGGTCTGGGAAGATCCCACATGCCGCGGAGTAACTGGACCCGTGAGCCACAATTACTGAGCCTGCGCGTCTGGAGCCTGTGCTGCGCAACAAAAGAGGCCGCGATAGTGAGAGGCCCGCGCACCGCGTTGAAGAGTGGCCCCCAGTTGCCGCAACTAGAGAAAGCCCTCGCATAGAAACGAAGACCCAACACGGCCATAAATAAATAAATAAATAAAATTTTTAAAAAAATTATCTATACAAGGATGAACATACTTACAAATATCTGTTGTGTTAGAAACCAGACTCGGTGCTGGGTATGCAGTGGAGCATAAGAAAGATGTGGTCCATTCCCTGCACAAAGATGCAGTAAATGGATCAGTACAGTCCAAAGTGATGATAACAGTAATACGCATCTCACATGATTGTCGTGAGGAGTAAAAGAAATCACAACTGCAAAGCGCTTCTCCAGTGCCTGACATAAAATAAGTGTCCAATCTTCTTCTTATCATTATGAGTATTATTATTACTGTAGTGGTCTTATCGCTATTATTGTTATTATTTAGGCTTAAAACTTGCTTCAAAGCTACTGGTTTTCAAAGATTATGCACTTATGGATTGCTCTTAGTAAGCATAATTTGATATTTCTTAAAGCTTCCTTAAGGTAGTATTAGTTTACAAGTTCAGTTCTTAAGCGACAGCTGTAGGGGAGACCACAGTTCTCATGTACTGAGCACTCTCTTTGTATCATCAGGCACTGTGCCAGGCCCCAGAGGGAGAGCAGTGGAGCCTGACGTCTGACCACAGCCTAGTTGCTTCCTCAAGAAGATGACGATTTCTGTTGTTTTTGATATAAAGCCACATGATCAATTTTCAATGTTCATATTTCAAAAACTATGGGAACTCTGACACAAAGTGCAGGAAACCCCTAAAATCTGCTGTGCTAGAATATCACACTTCTAATAAAACAAATAAATTCGCTTTCTGAAGTTTCCTTAAGTCTGCATGACTGAATTTTTATGATCATCTTAATGATGATGGATCCCTTTAATCCCTCAGCATAGTTATAACGTTGGCTTTAACTCCTAAATTATGAGTCACCGTTGCTACTAGTTAAAGCCCACAAAGAATTCAGCCTACTATTGCAGCCAAGTTGATATTAAATAGAAAAATTTTGTTACAATACAAATTTTGCTCATCAGCTTTGCTGGAATCTCCTTATGTGAGACCATGTACAAGAAATTAGTTACTAAGATCCTGTTTAATTCATGTTCGCTTATGAATTTAATAACTTTTAAAAATTACATCTGAACACATATCTTTGTTGTTGAGTAGAAATGCCTAACTATAAGCCATAGACTACACAGAAAGGGATCAGATGTAGCTTCACCCACAGTGCCCTTTGAAAGAAATAATTTCTCTGTACCATTCTTTTTTTACCTCTCAGTCACAGTTGTTTTTGCGCTCACTTAAAGTGTTACAATTTGATAGGTTTTAATATCTGTCTACACTCATGAAACTGTGATTAAAGTCAAGTGTTTAAAGGTATCCATCATTCCCAAATGTCTCTTCATACCCTTTTGTAATCCTTATTCCTCACGCTTCCCTGTCTCCACCCTCAACTTCAGACAACCACTGATCTGCTCTTTGTCACTACAGATTAATTTTCTGTTTCTGGAATTTTATATAAGTTGAATCATATGGTGTGCACTCTTATTTGCTTGGCATCTAATTATTTTGAGATGCACCCATATTTGTGTGTATCGATAGTCTGTTCTCTGAATTGTTGAGGATTAGTCCATTGCATGGATATACTGAAATTTGCGTATCCATTTACCGGTTCATGAACATTTCAGCTGTTTCCAGTTTTTGGTTATTGCACATAAAGTTACTCTGAAAGTCATGTATAAGACCTTGTGCTTTCATTTTTATTGGGTAAATACCTAGGAAAGGAATGGCTGGGTCATGTGGTAGGTGTATGTTTAGTCTTTCAAAAAACTGCCACACTGTTTTCTCCGGTGGTCGTCTCCTTACCTTCCCACCAGCACTGTGTGAGAGTTCCAGTTGCACCACATCCTCACCAACACTTGATACAGTTAGTCTTTTCAATTTTAGCTGTTCTAGAGATTGTAGTGAAAGTGCAGTCAGCATCTATGGGTCATAGGCCAAATTTGGCCCATCACCTGGTTTTGCAAAGAAAGCTTTCTTGGAACACAGTAATGTGCATTTGCTTATATATTTTCTATGGCTGCTTTTGCTTTACAGTGGCAGAACTGAATAGCTGTGATAGAAATCCTCTGGCTGATAAAGCCTAAAAGGTTATGATCTGGCTCTTTACAGCAAAAGTTTGCTGACCCCCAGTGCATTGGTATCTCTTTGGGACCTTAATTTGCATTTTCCTAATGACTAATGACACTCAAATGTCACTATATAGGTCTTTAAGCTTCAGGCTGTTAAACCTAACAGCAGGTGGCAGAGTTACACTTTTCTCTGTTACTACTATGCCTAGTACAACTGGAAAGAACATAAAAATCATGTGTTCCAAGTACTCTTCTAAAACTAGACTCAGTTTTTTGTTTCTTGTGTTCTTCACTATGTCATGTTTAATTGTTATATTCATAGGTGATCTAATCTTCCCACAACCATAAGAAATTACCTTCTTTTACTATAATTTTCTGCATAGTTCCAAACACCTTTTCTCTGAAGTAGTATTGGTTTCCCAAATGGGGACTAAAGTTTTGATTTGTTGGCCCTTAGACTGGGGCTGGTCTAAAAGTGACACTCGTATCTTTAACCCAGTATAGACTCTATGCTTACCCCATCTGACACTTATTCTACTATTTGTTATGCTATTTGTCTCTGAAATATTTTGTATGTATGTAAATATATATGTATACACACATATGTATGCATATAAGTACAAAATAATTCATTTTAGAATGTCTTTAAACATTATGAAATAGCTAAAACATTCAGAAAGTATAGTATAATAAACGCTTATGTACTCACCACCACTTTGACAAACCCTAACATTTTGCATATTTACTTCAGATCTATTTTTTTACTTTTTTTTTTTTTAAATTTTTATTTATTTATTTATTTATTTTAGGCTGTGTTGGGTCTCCATTTCTGGCTTTCTCCAGTTGTGGCGAGTGGGGGCCACTCTTCATCGCAGTGCTTGAGCCTCTCATTATCGTGGCCCCTCCTGTTGCGGAGCACAGGCTCCAGATGGGCAGGCTCAGCAGTTGTGGCTCACAGGCCCCGTTGCTCCGCGGCATGTGGGACCCTCCCAGACCAGGGCTCGAACCCGTGTCCCCTGCATTAGCAGGCAGACTCCAAAGCACTGCGCCACCAGGGAAGCCCCAGATCTATTTTTTAAAGTCAAACATATAGATTCAGTTGAAAATCCTGTGTACCCCTCCTTGAACCTATTTTTCCCTTTCTCTACTTTTGTGCTTCCTCAGAGATAGTGCTATGTTGAGTTTGGTGTATATTATTTTCATACATGGTTTCCATATATTTCAATACGGTTACATGTATATAAAAAAGGAAATAGTATTGTTATGCAAATGACACCACCTCAATAGTAATTTTTCTTCATTTTTTTCAACTGATCAGTAGCTTTTGTCAGAAATGTCCATTCCATCCTTCTTACGGAGGGTAACACTGCAGGAATTGGCCTTCTGTAGTTTTCCTTCAACTTTTCTCCTTTGCTAGTTCCGTTTGTTTCATTTTGCCTTTAAATGTGGAATACCTCAGGGCTCAGATCTTGAACCTCTTTTTTTTGTTTTATCTACATTCTCTCCCTAGATGATCCCATCCAATTTGAAGGCATTAAACACCATCTACAGGCTGATGATTCAAAAATTTATATCTCCAGCCCAGTTTTCTCCCCAAACTCCAAATTCATATATCCAACTTTTTGTCATTTTCACTTGACTATTGTAATATACCCAGCATCTAAGTCTTGATTCCTCCTGAATTAGTTTTCTACTGCTGCTGTAACAAATTGCCACAAGTTTAGGGGCTTAAAAGCCACAAACCTAGTGGTTTAGTGGCTTAAGCACAAGTATTATCTTGCAGCTCTGGAGGTCAGAATTCTAAACTGAGTCATCAGGGCTGCATTCCTTCTGAAGACTCGAGGGGAGAATCTGTTCCTTGCCTTTTCCATCTTCTAGAGACCACCCGTACTCTTTGGCCCTCTTCCATCTTCAAAGCTGACAGCTGCATCATTCTGACCTCTGCTTTTGTTGTTACATCTCCTTCTCTGACCTTCCTGCTTTCCTCATGTGAGGACCTTGTGATTATATTGGGCCCACTAGGAAAATGCATGATAATCTCTCCATTTCAACATCCTTAAATTAACAACATCTGCAAAGTCCCTTTTGTCATGCAAGGTCACATTTTCACAGGTTCTGAAGATTAAGGTGTACAAATCTTTGGACGCCCATTATATGGCCTACCACACCCCCGAATATGTATTTCCCCCAGTCTTCCCCATCTTACAGAATTCCATTCTTCCAGTAGGTCTGAACAAAACTTGTGGAACAACCCTTAACTTCTTTCTTTCTCTCATAACTTAAATCCACCGCATAAGCAAATTCCAGTGGTTCTATCTAGAATCTGGAATCTAGTTACCGTCACCACCTGCATGACCCCCAACCTAGTTCAAACCATCGTTGTCTCTCTTTTGAACAATCGCTAAAACCTTCTAACTGGTTTCTTAGCTTCCATTCTTGGTCCTTTACACCCAACGCTCAGAGTGGTTCTTTGCTTTCTTTTTTTAACATCTTTATTGGAGTATAATTGTTTTACAATGTTGTGGTAGCTTCATCTTTATAACAAAGTGAAGCAGCTATACATATACATATATCCCCATATCTCCTCCCTCTTGCGTCTCCCTCCCACCCTCCCCATCCCACCCCTCTAGGTGGTCACAAAGCACCGAGCTGACCTCCCTGTGCTATGTGGCTGCTTCCCACTAGCTATCTATTTTACATTTGGTAGTGTATATATGTCCATGCCACTCTCTCACTTCGTCCCAGCTTCCCCTTCCCCCTCCCTGTGTCCTCAAGGCCATTCTCTACATCTGCATTTTTATTCCTGTCCTGCCCCTAGGTTCTTCAGAACCATTTTTTTTTTTTTTTTTTTAGATTCCATATATATGTGTTAGCATACGGTATTTGTTTTTCTCTTTCTGACTTACTTCACTCTGCATGACAGACTCTAGGTCTATCCATCTCACTACAAATAACCCAGTTTTGTTTCTTTTTATGGCTGAGTAATATTCCATTGTGTATATGTGCCACATCTTCTTCATCCATTCATCTGTCGATGGACACTTAGGTTGCTTCCATGTCCTGGCTATTGTAAATAGAGCTGCAGTGAACATTGTGGTACATGACTCTTTTTGAATTATGGTTTTCTCAGGGTATATGCCCAGTAATGGGATTGCTGGGTCGTATGGTAGTTCTATTTTTAGTTTTTTAAGGAACCTCCATACTGTTCTCCATAGTGGCTGTATCAGTTTACATTCCCACCAACAGTGCAAGAGGGTTCCCTTTCCTCCACACCCTCTCCAGCATTTATTGTTTGTAGATTTTTTTTGATGATGGCCATTCTGACTGGTGTGAGGTGATACCCCATGGTAGTTTTGATTTGCATTTCTCTAATGAATAGTTATGTTGAGCATCCTATCATGTGTTTGTTGGCCATCTGTATATCTTCTTTGGAGAAATGTCTGTTTAGGTCTTCTGCCCATTTTTGGATTGGGTTGTTTGGTTTTTGATATTGAGCTGCATGAGTTGCTTGTATGTTTTGGAGATTAATCCTTTGTCAGTTGCTTTATTTGCAAATATTTTCTCCAATTCTGAGGGTTGTCTTTTTGTCTTGTTTATGTTTTCCTTTGCTGTGCAAAAGCTTTTAAGTTTCATTAGGTCCTGTTTGTTTATTCTTGTTTTTATTTCCATTTCTCTAGAAAACTACTAGAGCTAATCAATGAATTTGGTAAAGTAGCAGGGTACAAAATTAATGCACAGAAATCTCTTGCATTCCTATACACTAATGATGAAAAATCTGAAAGAGAAATTAAGGAAACACTCTCACTTATCACTGCAACAAATAGAATAAAATACCTAGGAATAAACCTACCTAAGGAGACAGAAGACCTGTATGCAGAAAACTATAAGGCACCGATGAAAGAAATTAAAGATGATACTAACAGATGGAGAGATATACCATGTTCTTGGATTGGAAGAATCAACATTGTGAAAATGACTGTACTACCCAAAGCAATCTACAGATTCAGTGCAATGCCTATCAAAATACCAATGGCATTTTTCACAGAACTAGAACAAAAAAATTCACAATTTGTATAGAAACACAAAAGACCCCAAATAGCCAAAGCAATCTTGAGAAAGAAAAACGGAGCTGGAGAAATTAGGCTCCCAGACTTCAGACTATACTACAAACCTACAGTAATCAAGACAGTATGGTACTGGCACAAAAACAGTAATATAGATCAATGGAACAGGATAGAAAGTCCAGAGATAAACCCATGCACTTATGGTCAACTTATCTTTGATAAAAGAGACAAGAATATACAATGGAGAAAAGACAGCCTCTTCAATAAGTGGTACTGCGAAAAGGGGACAGCTACATGTAAATAATGAAATTAGAACACTCCCTAGCACCATACACAAAAATAAACTCAAAATGGATTAAAGACCTAAATATAAGGCCAGACACTATAAAACTCTTAGAGGAAAACATAGGCACAACACTCTATGACATAAATCACAGCAAGATCCTTTCTGACACAGATTGAATCTTTGAAAACTGTTATTTGTGTAACTCCTCTTTCAAAATCCTCTAATGACTTTCTATTTTACCTAGAACAAAAGCAAAAGCTTTTCTCTGCCCTCCCCCACCATGTGCTCTTGCCTCTGGACTCATTGTCTACTGCTCTTTCCTTTGTGGCACTGGCCTCTTACTAGCCCTGGAACATACCAATGTCCTAGCCCAGGGCTTGTGCTTGTTTTCTCAATGTAGACAGAACTTTCTCTATTTTCCTTCCTATCCCCTTCAGGTCTCTGCTCAAACAATATTTTATTAGAATCTCTCCTCAAGTACCCTATACAAAAACAGTCCCTTCAGTCTCAATGCCCTCACTCTGTTCTAATTTTCTTCACTCAATTTTCATCCTTGATATAGTATATATTTATTTATTTGCTTCTTATATCTTTTCTGTCATGAGGATGTGAGCTCCTTAAGGTCACAGACTTTGTCTGTTTTCTCCCCTGATGAATTTCTGCTACTTAGAACAATCTTGCATATCTGATGCATAGAAAATACTTAATAAATTCAAAACTAAATGAATGAATATTGCAACTTGCTTTTTTGCCCAAGAATATATGTTTGCAATTTATGCATGTTTACTTGTGTGTTGTTTAATTTATTTTAAATGCTTTGTAGTATTTTGTTGTATGAATACATTTCAATTTATCATTCTTGTTTGTAGATATTGGGGTTCTTTCCAGTTCTTCACTGATAGAAGCAATGCTGAAATATATATTCTGATGATTTCTCCTTGTGCATATGTGTTAGTTTCTCTGAGGCACATAACTGAGTGAACTTGCTGAATTGTAGGGCATGTTTAAATTCAATTTTAGTAAGTGTGGTCAATTTTCTCTGCAAAGCACTTGACTAATTTTCACTCCCACCAGTGCTAGGACATGGTTACTTTATATAAGTTTCCATTCTCTGAGCATTAGTATGGTTCTCTTTGCACTTTCTTGTCATGAACACTCTAATGTGCAATCCTGAGTTTGTTTTCTGCAATGATTTTTTTTTCCATTGTTGGCATCTCTCTTTCTTCATGTATTGTTATATGGTGAATAGACTTGACCTATAAAGGCTGGCAAAAAGATATGTAAATAATATTGCTACCTACATCTGCCAGGGAAAAAAACCTGAAAGACTATTATGCTGTTTTTTTTTTTTTTTTGGAGGCTGTAGTCTCCTTCAAAGAAAACAAAATGTACATATCAGCAAACAATTAAGGATCACACTCTGAAGGGCAGCAGAAACATCTCAGCACCCTGAAATTACTGGCAAAACATGTATGAATAACACCTGAAAAGGGCTGTTGTTGGTGGCATGCTATGACTTGAGAGAATTTGAAGAGGGTGGAAGAGAAATGTCCAGACTAGGATGCCCAGAGCACATGTCCATAGAAGCCATGCTGTAAGAACACAACACATCACTTGATTTAATTCACTCTATCATTTCTCAGAAAGGATCCTTTACACAAGGTAGATGTGTTGATAGAGATGGGAGCTTTAACTGATAGTACCTTCATCAATATTATTATTTCCTGATGCACAGAGAAAAGTAAAAAGAATATCTATATAATGCACACTTTATGCCTGGCCATGTGCTTATTTTTTTAAAATATTCCTATTTGTCAGCATACCATGTCATTGACTAATTCCAGGGGTCTCCATATATAGAAATCAATGTGAATTGTGCCCTTTGGAGGGAACAGTATGGTTGCTCTGTTTACCAGGCACTGTTCTTTTTTATACATTATCTCATTTTAGTCTCACAACAGTCCTTCCAAGTAAGTGTTTTGAGATAGTACTTAGTTCTTAAGACTTCTTGCCTCGCGTCATGCAGCTAAAAATTTATTTCATAATGATGTAAGGGGGGGGGAATGATAAGAAATATAAATGAAACTTTGTACTGGAATTGGAAAACATTTTTTTTTCTTCATATCTCCATTACTGACAAAGGAGTTATCTCAGACATTGTTGACTAAAGAAGTCTGACTGTGTTCTCCTTCTAATGACCTCATTTGTTCCTGCTTTGCATATAGCTCTTTGGAGTTATTGGGTATTCAAGCAACAGTGTGAGTTAGCATCTCTCACCAGTCCCTGCAGGATCATTGCTGCAGAAATGGAATGTTGTTGCTGAGCTGGCACAGATGGGTTGATTGACGAGAGAATGGAGAAATAAGGGGCAGCCATCATATTCTGTGACACTATTAGGACAGGAAATATTTTTTGAACCTGGGAAATAATAGCATCCCTCTTTCAATGAACTTCAGAGATATTAGCAGAGGAATTATCCACTGGAACCCATTAGAGTTCTATAAAATTTGTTGGCCAGCACATTTTGGCCTTAATATATGGTGTCTGATTTAGAAAATACTAGTGTCTCAAATGGGAAACTTAGAATCCCTTATGAAATCCCCTACCTGCCAAATACACATTAATCTATTAATCTTATGAGACAGAAGCTTGGTGAAATAAAATTCAGGGATATTACTGCCCACCCAATACAACATGAGAAAGATTTCCTTGATATTTTGATAGTTAGGTTTATGTGAATTGATCTATGTAAGGACATTTATAGAGGATCTAACCATGATTTCCTTTTAAACTTATTGAAAGTCAAGATGAAAAGAATTGATTCCTCAAACTCTTTTCTTTGATGCTTCAACAAGGCATTCCCAAGGGATCCTCAACCTAGAGGAAGCACATCAAAGACAGTAATTAGAGTTTTGATCAAGCTGGTATGCCACATACAATTATTCAGTTTGCATTGGATATCTTGGCTTTTGAATTTTTTTCTACCTAAAGACCAAGGAGTTTTCTTTCATATATAATACCCTTCTTACTCAACCAGTAAGATACTTTGTTGATGGAATTTTATTAAAGTCATTGAATAAGTTATTGGACAAAGGGGGTCAATGACAGTTGAGTAACACTGAAAGCTCATGCAAAGCAGTGATTTTGTCCTATTCGTCATACTTTTCCCCAGTGCTTAGAAGAGTGCTTGATGTATAATAGGAGTTCAGAAACTAGTTACTGAATAAATATTCTAAATTTATGAGTCATTGTGTTATATTCTTCTCTTCTGTTCTCAAAACAAAGATATATCTTTTTTAAATTGGGAATCTTTCATTTGTATGTGTGGATGAAGTTTGTTTTGTAATCCATTAAAAGAAAAATCAAAAGACAAGCAAAAATGATGACTCAAGTTTCTTTTTTTCCCCCAAGTTTCTTTTTGAGTATTCACTGACACTGTTGGGAACAACCACAAAGAAACGATTCAGGGAAAGACTTTAGTGATGGTTACCATTTCTAGAATTACTGTGAGATGAAGGTGGCAAAGGAATTCTAAATCTAAAGGACAATAAATTTTACTTGTTCTCTTGTTTTTTTATAAGCTTTAAGTAAATAATATTTCCCTTTAGTTTTTTTCCTCTCCAAGCATTAAATAGACTACAAAGACAGTCAAGCCTATCATTTGGTCATCCTAATGTATTCAGCACTTTTGAATATGCTAAATATTATTGTAGATGTCAAAAAGAATATCTGTTTTTGAAAATTACCAACATTCCTAAGATTGCAGACCTTTAAAGTGTGGTAGAATTTCCACTCAACAGTGAACCACCCACACAGTTTTTCAAACAAATGCCTCAAAAAAAACACAACAACAACAACACTAAACTCAAACAAAAAACCCAACACCTCCCAGAATATTTTTATTCATGGAAATAAATACTCTGGAAGAAAACAAATTTACATTACATATTTACATGTGGATTGCTATGCTTTGAGATTCTACAATATGAGCGTATAAAGTAAATTCTTGTCCAAATATTACTACCAGCTTGTATAGGAACAATATTCCAACTGTCTCTCTTTCCCCAGCAAAAATTTCCATGTAAATCATGAAAGACTCCATAGTTCAGCCAAGTTCTTTTACATTCTTGTATATTTTGAAAGGATGGTATGACCATACTTGTACAAGCAGCTATGTATGTGAGACAATAAAAGGAAGATTTTCCTCTTTAGTCTCTGTGTTTTATATTTTTCAGAATGCTAAATGCATAAAGCTGAAAAGGAAATGAAACTTATGAGAAATATTATTTCCATATAAACATCCTTCTTTTGAAGAGGGAGGACTTGAAATAGGATAAAAAAGAGATTTTAAGCTTGATAAGGTAATAAAAGAAATTAGTCATTAACCACCTTCAGTGAATAACTTATAGAAACAATATGAGAAATAAATATACTGTTTTTGTGGGAATTGATCTTGATCCTACAATGAGGAATGTTTAGAAAGGATTACTGAAATGAGCCTTCAAATTTAGCCTACAGACTAACTTTTATTCGATGATGATTAACTCACTTTAGATTCTAAAGTGTTCAGGGCTTAAGGAAAAAAAAACAACAACCCCAAACTCATAAAAAGATTGATAAATCCCTGGTAGCACTTGGTTGTAACTTTTGTTCCATTTGACTCTGACCAAAAGATAACTCTTCAGTTTCTAGTCCAACTGTGTTTCTGTTTTCTTTTTCCAAATTATGAGGTCTAGTGCATAGAATATTCTTTTTTAAAAAATTTAATTAATTGGTTTTTTATACAGCAGGTTCTTATTAGTTATCTATTTTATACATATTAGTGTATATATTTCAATCCCAATCTCCCAATTCATCCCACCACTCCCCCCAGGCCAGCTTTCCACCTTGGTGTCCATACGTTGGTTCTCTACATCTGTGTCTCTATTTCTGCCTTGCAAACTGGTTCATCTGTACCATTTTTCTAGATTCCACATACATGCGTTAATATACGATATTTGTTTTTCTCTTTCTGACTTACTTCACTCTGTATGACAAACTCTAGGTCCATCCACCTAACTACAAATAACACAATTTCGTTTCTTTCATGGCTGAGTAATATTCCATTGTATATATGTGCCACATCGTCTTTATCCATTCATCTGTCGATGGACACTTAGGTTGCTTCCATGTCCTGGCTATTGTAAATAGAGCTGCAATGAACATTTTGGTACACGACTCTTTTTGAATTATGGTTTTCTCAGGGTATATGCCCAGTAGTGGGATTGCTGGGTCATATGTTAGTTCTATTTTTAGTTTTTTAAGGAACCTCCATACTGTTCTCCATAGTGCCTGTATCAATTTACATTCCCACCAACAGTGCAAGAGGGTTCCCATTTCTCCACACCCTCTCCAGCATTTATTGTTTGTAGATTTTTTGATGATGGCCATTCAGACCAGTGTGAGAAGATATCTCATTGTAGTTTTGATTTGCATTTCTCTAATGATTAATGATGTTGAACATTCTTTCATGTGTTTGTTGGCAATCTGTATATCTTCTTTGGAGAAATGTCTATTTAGGTCTTCTGCCCATTTTTGGATTGGGTTGTCTGTTTTTTTGATATTGAGCTGTGTGAGCTGCTTGTAAATTTTGGAGATTAATCCTCTGTCAGTTGCTTCATTTGCAAATATTTTCTCCCATTCTGAGGGTTGTATTTTCGTCTTGTTTATGGTTTCCTTTGCTGTGCAAAAGCTTTTAAGTTTCATTAGGTCCATTTGTTTATTTTTGTTTTTATTTCCATTTCTCTAGGAGGTGGGTTAAAAAGGATTTTGCTGTGATTTATGTCATAGGGTGTTCTGCCTATGTTTTCCTCTAAGAGTTTTATAGTGTCTGGCCTTACATTTAGGTCTTTAATCCATTTTGAGTTTATCTTTGTGTATGGTGTTAGGGAATGTTCTAATTTCATTCTTTTAATGTAGCTGTCCAGTTTTCCCAGCACCACTTATTGAAGAGGCTGTCTTTTCACCATTGTATATTCTTGCCTCCTTTATCAAAGATAAGGTGACCATATGTGCATGGATTTATCTCTGGGCTTTCTATCCTGTTCCATTGATCTATATTTCTGTTTTTGTGCCAGTACCATACTGTCTTGATTACTGTAGCTTTGTAGTATAGTCTGAAGTCACGGAGCCTGATTCCTCCAGCTCCGTTTTTCTTTCTCAAGATTGCTGTGGCTATTCGGGGTCTTTTGTGTTTCTATACAAATTTTGAAATTTTTTGTTCTAGTTCTGTGAAAAATGCCATTGGTAGTTTGATAGGGATTGCATTGAATCTGTAGATTGCTTTGTATAGTATAGTCATTTTCACAATGTTGATTCTTCCAATCCAAGAACATGGTATATCTCTCCATCTCTTTGTATCATCTTTAATTTCCTTCATCAGTGTCATAATTTTCTGCATACAGGTCTTCTGTCTCCTTAGGTAGGTTTATTCCTAGGTATTTTCTTCTTTTTGTTGTAATGGTAAATGGGAGTGTTTTCTTAATTTCACTTTCAGATTTTTCATCATTAGTGTATAGGAAAGGAAGAGATTTCTGTGCATTAATTTTGTACCCTGCTACTTTACCAAATTCATTGATTAACTCTAGTTTTCTGGTAGCATCTTTAGGATTCTCTATGTATAGTATCATGTCTTCTGCAAACAGTGACAGCTTTACTTCTTTTCCAATTTGGATTCCTTTTATTTCTTTTTCTTCTCTGATTGCTGTGGTTAAAACAACCAAAACTATGTTGAATAACAGGGGTGAAAGTGGGCAACCTTCTCTTGTTCCTGATCTTAATGGAAATGGTTTCAGTTTTTCACCATTGAGGATGATGTTGGCTGTGGGTTTGTCATGTATGACCTTTATTATGTTGAGGTAAGTTCCCTCTATGCCTACTTTCTGGAGGGTTTTTATCATAAATGGGTGTTGTATACTGTCAAAAGCTTTCTCTGCATCTATTGAGATGATCATATGGTTTTACTCCTTCAATTTGTTAATATGGTGTATCACATTGATTGATTTGTGTACATTGAAGAATCCTTGCATTCCTGGAATAAACCCCACTTGATCATGGTGTATGATCCTTTTAATGTGCTGTTGGATTCTGTTTGCGAGTATTTTGTTGAGGATTTTTGCATCTATGTTCATCAGTGATATTGGTCTGTAGTTTTCTTTCTTTGTGACATCTTTGTCTGGTTTTGGTATCAGGGTGATGGGGGCCTCGTAGAATGAGTTTGGGAGTGTTCCTCCCTCTGCTATAATTTGGAAGAGTTTGAGAAGGATAGGTGTTAGTTCTTCTCTAAATGTTTGATAGAATTCGCCTTTGAAGCCTTCTGGTCCTGGGATTTTGTTTGCTGGAAGATTTTTAATCACAGTTTCAATTTCATTACTTGTGATTGGTCTGTTTATATTTTCTATTTCTTCCTGTTCAGTCTCAGAAGGTTGTGCATTTCTAAGAGTTTCTCCATTTCTTCCAGGTTGTCCATTTTATTGGCATATAGTTGCTTGTAGTAATCCCTCATGATCCTTTGTATTTTTGTAGTGTCATTTGTTACTTCTCCTTTTTCATTTCTAGTTCTGTTGATTTGAGTCTTCTCCCCACTTTTCTTGATGAGTTTGGCTAATTGTTCATCAATTTTGTTTATCTTCTCAACGAACCAGCTTTTAATTTTATTGATCTTTGCTATTGTTTCCTTCATTTCTTTTTCGTTTATTTCTGATGTGATCTTTATGATTTCTTTCCTTCTTCTAACTTTGGGGGTTTTTTGTTCTTCTTTCTCTAATTGCTTTACGTGTAAGGTTAGGTAGTTTATTTGAGATTTTTCTTGTTTCTTGATGTAGGATTGTATCGCTATAAACTTCCCTCTTAAAACTGCTTTTGCTGCATCCCATAAGCTTTGGGTCATCGTGTTTTCATTGTCATTTGTTTCTAGGTATATTTTGATTTCCTCTTTGATTTCTTCAGTGATCTCTTGAGTATTTAGTAGCGTATTGTTTAGCCTCCGTGTTTTTGTATTTTTTACGGTTTTTTTTTTTCCTTTAGTTGATCTCTAGTCTCATAACGCTGTGGTCAGAAAAGATATTTGATACGATTTCACTTTTCTTAAATTTACCAATGCTTGGTTTGTGACCCATGATATGATCTATCCTGGAGTATGTTCCACGAGCACTTGAGAAGAAAGTGTATTCTGTTGTTTTTGGGTGGACAATCCTGTAAATATCAAGTAAGCCCATTTTGTCTAACGTGTCATTTAAAGCTTGTGTTTCCTTATTTATTTTTATTTTTGATGATCTGTCCATTGGTGAAAGTGGGGTGTTAAAGTCCCCTACTATTATTGTGTTACTGTCAATTTCCACTTTTATGGCTGTTAACATTTGCCTTATATATTGAGGTGCTCCTATGTTGGGTGCATAAATTTTTACAGTTGTTATATCTTCTTGTTTGATTGATCTCTTGATCATTACATAGTGTCCTTCTTTGTCTCTAGTCTTTATTTTAAAGTCTATTTTGTCTTATATGAGAATTGCTACTCCAGCTTTCTTTTGATTGCCATGTGCATGGAATATCTTTTTCCATCCCCTCACCTTCAGTCTGTACGTGTCCCTAGGTCTGAAGTGGGTCTCTTGTAGACAACATATATATGGGTCTTGTTTTTGTATCCATTCAGCCAGTGTACTTCTTTGGATTGGAGCATTTAATCCATTTACATTTAAGGTAATTATCAATATGTATATTCATATTACCATTTTCTTAATTCTTTTGGGTTTGTTTTTGTAGGACTTTTCCTTCCCTTGTGTTTCCCACCTAGAGAAGTTACTTTAACATTGTTGTAGAGCTGGTTTTGTGGTGATGAATTCTCTTAACTTTTGCTTGTTTGTAATGGTTTTAATTTCTCCATCAAATCTGAATGAGATCCTTGCTGGGTAGAGTCATCTTGGTTGTAGGTTTTTCCCTTTCATCACTTTAAATATGTCCTCCCACTCCCTTCTGGCTTGCAGAGTTTCTGCTGAAAGATCAGCTGTTAACATTATGGGGATTCCCTTATATGTTATTTGTTGCTTTTCCCTTGTTGCTTTTAATATTTTTTCTTTGTATTTAATTTTTGATAGTTTGATTAATATGTGTCTTGGCGTGTTTCTCCTTGGATTTATACTATATGGGATTCTCTGTGCTTCCTGGACTTGATTGACTCTATCCTTTCCATGTTAGGGAAGTTTTCAACTATAATCTCTTCAAATATGTTCTCAGACCTTTTCTTTTTCTCTTCTTCTTCTGAGATCCCTATAGTTCGAATGTTGGTGCATTTAATGTTGTCCCAGAGGTCTCTGAGACTGTCCTCAATTCTTTTCATTCTTTTTTCTTAATTCTGCTCTGTGGTAGTTATTTTCACTATTTTATCTTCCAGGTCACTTATCCGTTCTTTTCCCTCTGTTATTCTGCTATTGATTCCTTCTAGAGAATTTTTAATTTCATTTACTGTGTTGTTAATTATTGTTTGTTTGTGGTTTAGTTCTTCTATGTCCTTGTTAAATGTTTCTTGTATTTTCTCCATTCTATCTACAAGATTTTGGATCATCTTTACTATCATTACTCTGAATTCTTTTTCAGGTAGGCTGTCTATTTCTTCTTCATTTGTTTGGTCTGGTGGGGTTTTACCTTACTCCTTCATCTGCTGCATATTTCTCTGTCCTCTCATTTTGTTTAACATACTGTATTTGGGTTCTCCTTTTTGCAGGCTGCAGGTTCGTAGTTCCTGTTGTTTTTTATGTCTGCCCCCAGTGGGTGAGGTTAGTTCAGTGGCTTGTGTCGATTTCCTGGTGGACGGGACTGATGCCTGTGTTCTGGTGGGTGGGGCTGGATCTTGTCTTTCTGGTGGGCAGGGCCACGTCCGGTGATGTGTTTTGGGGTGTCTGTGAATTTAGTATGATTTTAGGTAGCCTCTCTTCTAATGGGTGGGGTTGTGTTCCTTTGTTGCTAGTTGTTTGACATGGGGCATCCAGCACTGGAGCTTGCTGGCCATTGGGTGGACCTGGGTCTTAGTGTTGAGATGGAGATTTCTGGGAGAGCTGTCTCTGATTGATATTAATTGGGGACGGGAGGTCTCTGGTGGTCCAATATCCTGGACTCAGCCCTCCCACCTCAGAGGCTCAGGCCTGTCACCAGGCCAGAGCACCAAGACCCTGTCAACAACATGGCTTAGAAGAAAATGGAGAAAAAAGAAAGAAAAACTAATAATAATAAATTAAAAAAAATTTTTTAATATTAAAATAACAAAATAAAATTAAAAAATTATTAAAATAAAATAAGAGGAAAAGAGGTATCAAACCAATAAGCAAATCCACCAATGACAGCAAGCACTAAAAGCTAAACTGAATAAACATAAAAATCAGAAACAATTCAGTAGCAGACAGCAAACCCCAAGTCTACAGTTGCTCCCAAAGTCCACCACCTCGGTTTTGGGATGATTCGTTGTCTATTCAGGTATTCCACAGATGCAGGGTACATCAAGTTGATTGTGGAGATTTAATCCGCTGCTCCTGAGGCTGCACAGAGTAATTTCCCTTTCTCTTTGTTCGCACAGCTCCTGGGTTTCAGCTTTGAATTTGGACCTGCCTCTGCGTGTAGGTCACCCTCAGGCATCTGTTCCCCACCCAGACAGGAGGGGTTAGAGCAGTGGCTGATTAGGGGGCTCTGGCTCACTAATGTTGGTAGGAGGGAAGGGTACAGTAGTTATAATTGGAATGTGAGGCGATCCTGTGGCAGCAGAAGCCAGCGTGATGTTGCAACAGCCTGAGGCGCGCTATGTGTTCTCCTGGGGAAGTTGTCCCTGGATCACAGGACCCTGGCAGTGGCAGTCTGCACAGCCTCCCAGGATGCGGGGTATGGATAGTGACCTATGCTTGCACACAGGATTCTTGGTGGCTGCAGCAGCAGCGTTAGCCTTTCATACCCATCTCTGGGGTCTGAGCTGATAACCATGGCTCACGCCCGTCTCTGGAGCTCATTTAGGCAGTGCTCAGACTTCTGTGGGCAGACAGGGAAGGAATCCCCTCTCCTCATGCATCGCAAAACAATGGTCTCTTGCCTCTTAGGCAGTTCCAGGCTTTTTCCCAGACTCCCTCTGGGCTAACTGTGGTGCACTAGCCCCCTTCAGGCTGTGTTCATGCAGCCAACCCCAGTCCTCTCCCTGGGATCTGACTACTGAAGTCTGAGCCTCAGCTCCCAGCCCCCACCCGCCCTGGCAGGTGAGCAGACAAGCTTCCCAGGCTGGTGAGTGCTGGTCAGCACCAATCCTCTGTGTGAGAATCCTTGTGCTTTGCCCTCTGCACCCCTGTTGCTGCGCTCTCCTCTGTGGCTCTGAAGCTTCTACCCCACCCACCCCTCGTCTCTGCCAGTGAAGGGGTTTCTAAGTGTGTGGAAACTTTTCCTCCTTCACAACTCCCTCCCAGAGGTGTAGGTCCTTTCCCTATTCTTTTGTCTCTGTTTTTTCTTTTTTCTTTTACCCTACCCAGGTACATGGGGATTTTCTTGTCTTTTGTGAAGTCTGAGGTCTTCTGCCAGCATTCAGTAGGTGTTCTGTAGGAGTTGTTCCACATGCAGATGTATTTCTGATATATTTGTGGGGAGGAAAGTGATCTCCACGTTCTACTCCTCCACCATCTTGAAGGTCCCCCCCTGCATATATATTTATAATTGTTATATCTTCTTCTTGGATTGATCCCTTGATCATCATGTAGTGTCCTCATCCTCCTTTGTCTCTTGTAACATTCTTTATTTTAAAGTCTATTTTATCTGATATGAGTATTGCTACTCCAGCTTTCTTTGGATTTCCATTTGCATGGAATATCTTTTTTCTATCCTCTCACTTTCAGTCTGTATGTGTCCCTTGGTCTGAAGTGGGTCTCTTGTAGACAGCATATATATGGGTCTTGGTTTTATATCCATTCAGCAAGCCTGTGTCTTTTGGTTGGAGCATTTAATCCATTCACATTTAAGGTAATTATCTATATGTATGTTCCTATTACTATTTTTTAAATTGCTTTGGGTTTGTTTTTGTAGGTCCTTTTCTTCTTTTGTGTTTCCCACTCAAAGAAGTTCCTTTAACATTTGTTACAGAGCTGGTTTGGCGGTGATGAATTCTCTTAGCTTTTGCTTGTCTGTAAAGCTTTTGATTTCTCCATCAATTCCCGAATGAGATCCTTGCTGGGTAGAGTAATCTTGGTTGTACGTTCTTCCCTTTCATCACTTTAAATATATCGTGCCACTCCCTTCTGGCTTGTAGAGTTTCTGCTGAGAAATCAGCTGTTAACCTTATGGGAGTTCGCTTGTGTGTTATTTGTTATTTTTCCCTTGTTGCTTTTAATAATTTTTCTTTGTCTTTAATTTTTGTCAGTTTGATTACTATGTGCCTCAGTGTGTTTCTCCTCAGGTTTATCCTGCCTGGGACTCTCTACGCTTCCTTCACTTGGGTCGCTCTTTCCTTTCCCATGGTAGGGAAGTTTTCAACTATAATCTCTTCAAATATTTTCTTGGGTCCTTTCTCTCTCTCTTCTCCTTCTGGGACCCCTGTAATGCGAATGTTGTTGCATTTAATGTTGTCCCAGAGGTCTCTTAGGCTGCCTTCATTTCTTTTCATTCTTTTTTCTTTATTCTGTTCCACGGCAGTGTATTCTGCCATTCTGTCTTCCAGGTCACTTATCCATTCTTCTGCCTCAGTTATTCTGCTATTGATTCCTTCTAGTGTACTTTTCATTTCAGTTATTGTATTGTTCATCTCTGTTTGTTTGTTCTTTAATTCTTCTAGGCCTTTGTTAAACATTTCTTGCATCTTTTCGATCTTTGCCTCCACTCTTTTTCTGAGGTCCTGGATCATCTTCACTATCATTATTCTGAATTCTTTTTCTGGAAGGTTGCCTATCTCCACTTCATTTAGTTCTTTTTCTGGGGTTTTATCTTGTTCCTTCATCTGGTTCATAGTCCTCTGCCTTTTCATTTTGTCTATCTTTCTGTGAATGTGGTTTTTGTTCCACAGGCTGCAGGTTTGTAGTTCTTCTTGCTTCTGCTGTCTGCCCAGTGGTGGATGGAGCTATCTAAGAGGCTTGTGCAAGCTTCTGATGGGAGGGACTGGTGGTGGGTAGAGCTGGGTGTTGCTCTGGTGAGCATAGCTCAGTATAACTTTAATCTGCTTGTCTGCTGATAGGTACAGCTGGGTTCCCTCCCTGTTGGTTGTTTGACCTGAGGCGGCCCAACACTGGAGCCTATCCTGCTCTTTAGTGGGGATAATGGTGGACTCCAGGAAGACTCACACCAAGGATTACTTCCCAGAACTTCTGCTCACAGTGTCCTTATCCTCATGGTGAGTCACAGCCGCCTCCCGCCTCTGCAGGAGACCCTCTGACACTAGCAGGTAGGTCTGGTTCAGTCTCCTATGTGGTCACTGCTCCTTCTCCCTGGGTCCTGATGTGCACACTACTTTGTCTGTGCCCTCCAAGTGTGGAGTCTCTGTTTCTCCCAGTCCTGTCAAAGTCCTGCAATCAAATCCTGCTTGCCTTCAAAGTCTGATTATCTGGGAATTCCTCCTCCCATTGCCGGACCCCCAGTTTGGGAAGCCTGACATGGGACTCAGAACCTTCACCAGTGGGTGGACTTCTGTGGTATAATTGTTCTCCAGTTTGTGAGTCACCCACCCAGCAGTTATGGGATTTGATTTTATTGTGATTGCGCCCCTCCTATTGTCTCATTGCAGCTTCTCCTTTGTCTTTGGATGTTGGGTATCTTTTTTGGTGAGTTCCAGTGTCTTCCTGTCAATGACTGTTCAGCAGTTAGTTGTGATTCAAGTGTTTTCACAAGAAGGAGTGAGCACACATCCTTCTACTCCACCATCTTGAACCCCATTTGCTGAATATACTTTTTTTTTTTTTTAGAAATCTCCATTTTAACTTTTATTTATTTATTGCTGTGTTGGGTCTTCATTTCTGTGTGAGGGCTTTCTCTAGTTGTGGCAAGTGGGGGCCACTCTTTATCATGGTGCGGGGGCCTCTCACTATCACGGCCTCTCCTGTTGTGGAGCACAGGCTCCAGATGTGCAGGCTCAGCAGTGGTGGCTCACGGGCCCAGCCGCTCCACGGCATGTGGGATCTTCCCAGACCAGGGCTCAAACCCATGTCCCCTGCATTGGCAGGCGGATTCTCAACCACTACGCCACCAGGGAAGCCCTGCTGAATATTCTTGAATGTAAAAATATTTGGGGCTTCCAAACACAACTAGAGAGGATATTTGATTAAATTAAATAAGATCTTTCTCCCTCTCTGAATTGATTCAGTAGATATCTATTTTTATTTGTTTTCCTCCTTTTTTATTAGTCACCCTACCATCTCTTTTCTCATCTTCTGGCAAAATCATTTCCATTTTTGGGGGGGATTCCTACCATGTGAATATGGTGAAGCTGTTGATCACCCTGCTCTACCACACAAGGAACAGGGTAACTTCAGACTATGGCACCCATACCCCTCTAATAATAATTGTCCAAAGGGTTATGCAAATGATTGTCTGAGTCAAACCCAGTCCTTCTCTGGATCTCTTCTAAAGCAGGAAATGGATAGCTTGCATTTTGCTGTGTTTGCAGACAGATCTAAATCATCACTTCTTCCACTGAACACACAACACATGGAGGACGACGTCCAAAGGAAATGAGGATGAGAACAACACACATAGATGTGTCGAGATGACACTTGGAGGCAAACACTGATGACATTACTTGAAACCAGATGTTCCCAAGGCCAGCATCTACTTTACACTTATAAGAGTCAAAAATTTCCCCTTTTAAATCTAATCGTGTTTCAGATGAGTTTCTACACTTGCAATGGAAAGAGTCCTAATGAATACATTGATCATTTAGCAACAATCATCTAGTGTCTATTCCACTATAACTTTCTACTGAGTTAAGTAATTTTGTATGTACAAGGAGAAGGCGTGAAGTTACACTTTAAATGGTAAAATTTCTGATTTAGTTTGCCATTTTGAAATAAGGGGTTGTTCATAAAAGTTTTTAAACGGGTCTACCTTCTGTTACTGTTGACATATTTTGCTAAAATATGGAGAGTTTCATTGGTTGAAAGAGACAGAAACGAGGGGCTATATCAAGAAATCTCTCAGAACCACTAGTCAGGCTTGTCATGGCTGTCAGCCAGACATGCTCTTGTGAGGAACTGAAAGGCTGATTACCAATTAGCTGTAACTTGGAGACCAAATCCAGGTTGAGGCTAAGAAAAGAGTTATTGGATCCTATTGTAACACGGAGCTATAAAGGGCCAGCTGCAGCAAAGTCTAGATGGCTTCAATTTCAAGGACTATGTTTCTGCCATATTGTCTGCCTTGATTCTCCTCTCCTCTTTATTCTCCTTCCTACTGCCACCTTGCCTTGACTTCAAGTCCCTGATTTTTTTTCTGGCTCTTGACAACCTCTTTTGGAGACCATACATTTGTCTGCAACTGTGCTGCCTGGGATCTCTGCCCAGGACACAGTACAACAAATATTGGGCAATTCCTACATCAGTGTAAAAAAATAAATTTAGACTCCTTTCTGTGGAAAACTAGAGTAACAGTGAAGAACTGTTTTGCATTAAAACAGACTGAAGTTAAAATTTTATCTCTGCTACTGACTAGCTCTGTAGTTGTCATCTGTAAAATGGAGACAACCATAATCTTGTAGATATATCATAAGAATTAAATAAAATAATGCATGAAGTGCCCCATATTGTGCCTGCATAGATTATCAATGAAATAAATCAGCAATAGTTTTATAACACAGTGGCCCCCAAAGGGCTCCTCAACTGAGCTCCATTTCACAACCAAAGGAAATGAGCCTGTGCAGTTTCTCCTCCTAAGTCTAAGGTCCTGGGGCTCTTTGTGTTGTTGATGCCCCTTTATCACCAGGTGTCTTCAATACATTCACACCTTTAACCACAGTCAGAAGGCAAAGATGCTGTATTACATACAGTAAAAAGGTAAGACTTAGCACCCATAGCACGCGCTGCACAATATGAAATACTGTGGTTGACACAGGTCCTGGACGATCTTTCCTTTCCTTAATGCAGAGCTCCAATTAGCTGCTCTGAGCTGGTCTGTCCTCTTGCCACACAAAAGATGCAATTCAACAGAGTAGAAATTGCTGAGAAAACTCATGTCAGTCATTCTCAGGAAGCCAGAATTATTTTAAGGGAGAGAATAATGTAGCATTACAGAATATGGAGATTAGGAGCTTCACTCTGCAAATTTCTTGCTTTGTTACACCAGGCATATTACTTACTCTCTCTGTGCCTTGGCTTTCTTCCTTGTAAAATGAGAAAATAATGCTGTTTGTGAGGACAAAATGAATTAGTAAGTGTGAAGCCCTTGACCTCTAGTGATGACTCAATGAATATTAACTGTTATGATTCTGTGGAGGCCAGCATGCTTATTATGATTATTTTAGAAGACCTGGCTCTCCACTTTCATTTCCTGTTTCCTGTAAATTTTAAAAACATTAGGAAGTACATTAACTATTTTCAGAGGTAATGAGCCACTTGAAAGTTCTCAGGGATGGCCAAGTAGGTTAATATTATATGGTATTTCACTTGGAGCAATTACATTTCAGGGCTCAAGGGCAGTGTGTTCCCATGTTTAATGAGGAAAGTTTTCAAAACTGCTTTCATGAACTATTGGAAATCTGAGGTTTAATTCTTTAAAGGGGAGAGTAGCTGTCATTAACTAAGCAGGTTTGAAGGTATTTCAGGGAGCATTTTGGTGCAATCTTTGTGACATTTTGTTAAACAAGCAGCCAAAAAAGTATTTAATTTAGCCTAATTATTACCACCAAATCTAACAACTTTTTGTTAGTTTGATCATTTTTGGAATTTGTGAGCAAGAAGCAGCAGAGTTTGCTTTGTTGAGATGTTCTGACCCATAATAATAATTACCCATTCCTGGAACTGACCAGCCAGAAATGCTGTATTTGGAGGACAGAGTCACTTTAAAAAGAGAAGAAAACAGAACATAGTGTAACTCCATTTTAAGGTACCTCTGATAGGCAAATCTTAGGAGACACTGACTTCAAAAAGGCCACTCTGGGTTTAACTAGTTTAACACCAGCCATTCTTCTGAAAGACCTCGCTGAAAGACCCTCATTCTACATTAAGCAAAAAGACCCAAAAGAAGCCTGCTGCAAACAACAAAAAGAAAAATTAGCCTACAGAAAAAGAGATTTGCAAATGATATATCCAATAAGGAGTTAATATAAAATATGTACAAAGCACTCATACAACTCAACATCTAAAAAATCAACAGTCTGACTAAAACATAGGCAGAGGAGCTGAATAGCCATATTTTCCATAGATGACATACAGATGGCCAACAGACACTTAAAAGATGCTTAACATCACTAATCATGAGAGAAATGCAGATCAAAACCACATGAGATACCACCTCACACCTGCCAGAAGGGCTATTGTCAAAAAGACAACAAATAACAAGTGTTGGCAAAGATGTGGAGAAAAGGGAACCTTCATTCATTGTTGGTGGGAATGTAAATTTGTACAGCCACTATGGAAAATAGTATGGAGGTTCCTCAAAAAATTAAAAATAGAACTGCCATATGATACAGCAATTTCACTTCTGGGTATTTACCTAAAGAAAACAAAACAAAAATTTCATAAGATATATGCACCCCAATACTTATTGCAACATTATGTATAATAACCAAGATATGTAAGCAACCTAAGTTTCCATTAATGGATGTATCAACAAAGAAGATGTGGTATATCTATATATATTACTCTGCCATAAAAATATTGTCTATGATTTTGTAAAATTCATTTACTAATTATACTATTTTTTAAAGATTCCTTTGGATTTTCAATGTACAAAATATCTGTAAATAATTATAGTTTTTCTTCTCTTTCCAATTTTTATTTGTTTATTTATTCATTTGTTTTTACTGCTTCAGTATTCTCTCTTGGACATCTGGTACAATGTTTTATAGTAGTGATCAAAGTGGTCAACCTTCATTTATTTTCTATCTTGGAAAGCATTCACATTTCACTATAGCATTATGTTAAATTTTTTTAGATATTCTTTATCAAATTTTAAAAGTTCCTTTCTATTCCTAGTTTGCTGAGAGAATTCAGCTTAAGTGGGCCTTGAGTTGTCAAATATATTTTCTTCATCTAAGAAGCATTAAGATGATCTTATTCTTTTCCTCTTTTATTCTGTTAATACAAGCAAAGTCTGAATCAAATCCTTTGCTTTTCAAATGTTAATTCAATCTTGAATTCCTAGATTTTGTCTGCTTTGTCATGATGTTTTTAATACTTCATTATTCATGTTCAAAGAACATGGTTATGATTTCAATTTTTTGAAATGTGTTGTTGTTTGCTTTATGGCTAGAAACATACACACATAGAATTGTTACACCCTTCTGTTGAATTGACCCTCTTATTGTGTAATGTCTCTCCTTATCTTCAGCAATACTTCTTGACTTATAGTCTGATTTTTAAGATATGAATTTGCTATACCACATTTCTTTTAGTTTTATGTGTGTATAATGTTCTTTTACTTTAATACTTTCTGTGACCTCATTTTTAAAGTATGTCTCTTGTATCTGTATCTGTATCTGTATCTGTATCTGTATCTGTATCTCTGTCTCTATCATCTATATCTATATGTTGTTTTTTGTGTGTTTATACTGCTTAATAAATAAAGGGAAAGGTTTCTCAGAGGAAATTACTGAGTTTTACTTATTTTTAATTAAAAAAATTTTTATTGAAATATAGTTGATTTACAATGAGTTGTTAGTTTCAGGTGTATAGCAAAGTGATTCGGTCATACACACATACACACACACATAATTATTTTTAGTAGTGTGTATATTTTAATCCCAAACTCTTAATTTAACCCTACCCTCCACCCCCATCCCCTTTGGTAAACATAAATTTCTTTTCTATGTCTGTTAGACTGTTTCTGCTTTGTAAATACGTTCATTTGTATCATATTTTAGATTCCCCATATAAAATATGTTATCATATGCTACCTGTTTTTCTCTGCCTGATTTACTTCACTTAGTATGATAATCTCTAGGTCCATCCATGTTGCTACAAATGACATTACTTCATTCTTCTTTATGACTGAGTAATATTCCATTGTGTATATATACCACATCTTCTTTATCCATTCATCTGTCAATGGACACTTAGGTTGCTTCCATGTCTTGACCATTATAAATAGTGCTGCTATGAACATTGGGGTGCATGTATCTTTTCAGATTAGAGTTTTAAAATAACCCATGTGGCACCCTAACACCTGCTTATTGCTCTGTAATCTCAACCACCATGATGACTCTTCCATTTTGGAAAGTATAGATAGGAAAGGAAGAGAAAATGGGGAGGAAAGTGAGTATGAGAAGAAAAAGCAAGATAAGAAGTGAAAGGAAGATGGGAAGAAAATGTACCATTATTTTTTAAACACTGTTCTTCCTCTACTCTCTCTGCTTTCCTTCTGTAACTCCAATTACACATGTTTGGTCTTCCCATGAAGCCTTTGTTTCTCACCCTTTTTTATTCCATCTTTTTGTCTTCTCATGCTTCTTCTGGATATGTTCTGACATGTTTTCTAGTTCACTAAATTTCTCTTCTATTATGTGTCATTTCGTATTAACCTTAGCCACTTTCTTAGTTTTAATTCTGTATTTTCAGTTTTTTTCCAAAGCCATATCTTCTTACAACACATAACTCTTCTTTTCCAAATATTTTTATATTAATTTCCTTTTATTTTACTTGACGAATAATTATAACAATAGCCCTTAACTGATAATAACCAATACTTAACACAAAAATAATTTTGCATCTCAATTCTTTAGGTGTTTCTTCCCTTAAGCTAATGACTGTGCCTAAATAGTGTCAAAACACCAGAGCAATTTGTCCACTTGGTTAAATCTGATTAAGAAAAAAAAGAAAAGACATAGAAAAACAGAAAAAGGATTTAAGCTTTTCTTAAAAGAATACCAATATTTTCTTAGTCTGTAAATACCACATTATTATCCCTTCTAGAATAGATAGATAGCAATTACTTTGCCCCAAATTGCATCTTCTATATTTTCCAAGAAATGCTTCTACTCTGAGTCTCCCCACAGTCTGGAGGCCAGGAAATTCAAGCAGATCCTACTTCTTTGGTATCAATTAGCTATTTAAGTGTTCATGCCTGCCTGAAGGTGGGCCAATCAGAGCTCTTCTCTGAGGTTTTAAAACTTTGGATTGGAGAGACTAGATTCCACGTTTCCTTTAACCTCAAGATTGAATCTCCAATTCTGAATAGGATGGAGATATACTCTAGCCTGGGGAAGAAGCTGATTCATAACAGATACAGAGAAAACCAATAAACAGAAATAGAATCACCTAGAGGACTCCCTGTCCATCCTTTTGTTACCTGAGTCCATAAATCCTTCTTTACCTAAGTTTGGTTTCTGTCAGTCACAGCCAGAAGAGTTCTGACTAAGCATTCTCTTTTTCTTTTCCTGAGGGCTGAAAGTTATAGGGTAGAATTTATAGTTTGAACCATTATGGCTTAATCCAAAGATCTTTCATATTTCAAAAGTGTGTCTATATTTCACGTCTATTACTTCAATAGAAGCAGCTTAGTATATTGGAAAAAACACAGGGAAGAAGTTTGAAGGTCCAGAAGGTTAATTTTCCTCTCTGAGCCTCTGATTTCTCACCTACATAATGGAGTGAATATTTGCGTATCACACAATGTGTGGCAAGGACTAATTGAATTGATACAACTGAAAAAAAAAAAAATCCTAGAAACCACTAGATCCCAAAAGGAAGACAAGACACAGAAGACAATTTTTTTCAAAGAGAAAACAGCTTTAGAGAATCTAATAAATCCAATGTAGGATGTTTCTATGAACACAGCCAGTACTTACCTCAGTTGCACGCTGTGGGCTTCTCTGTGGGTTTCCAAAGCCCTTAGCTAAACCCTTAGCGCTCTTAGCTCTTGTGAATAGGAACAGGTTGGAAATGAGAGAGGAGTTAATTTCCCTGGTGGCAACTCTCAAGCCATGAGGATGTGAGCAGGTGTATACATGCCCCATCTCCTTGTCCATCTGTGAGATAATTCTGAGACAGGTTCTACACGGTTCCTCAGTGAGTCCCCAGTAGGATTGGAACCCTGGTTATCCTAAGTGGTAACCAGCTAAATAAGACACACTTTATTGCCTTTTTCCCCTTTCTATGTTACTCTCCCTGCTCCCTTACTTCTGCTTGCTCCAATCTTGTCTCAAATAAGCTACTTGCAATTCAGATGACATCATCTCAGATTCTACTTCCAGGGGACTCAGGGACAAGATAACATAGTAAATGTTTAATTGCCTGAATCAACCAAAAGGAGAAAAGGCAATGACAATACTAATATTTGTTAATACTAATATTTGAGAACTCATTGGTCCCCCAGATATGACTATGAACCCCCAGGAAACAAAGGATTTTAGTTTGATAAACTCAATTATATTAAACCGGAATAATCAAAAATTTCTATTTGGTTTTAGAATGAAGATTGACATATATAAATCCACATGTAAACAAACCCATACACACATTATCACACAGTCAGTGGGAAGTATTTCCAGATCATTCTTGTTTGTGGTATTAGTTCTTTGATCCTAGAGGGTAGCAGCAAGGAAGAAGTCTATTCACCTCAGATAAATTTATAAATTAGGTGAGTAGATGGACAGTTAAGAGAGGGACTATTTTTTGTCTGTTTATAAATAAAATATTTCTAATTTTATTAAAATACCATTACTAGACATACTAGAATTAAACAAGGAAGGAGGTCTGTATCTTTCTTTCAAGAAGTCAGCTCCTTTTTTCCACTGAGCGCAAAACTATCCACTGTCTCCTCTTACTATCCTGCTTTAAAATAAACTATCAAGTATTCCATGAAATAGAATCAATTCTGATGTCCATTTGGGATGAGTCTGCCATAATGTAAGTCTGATTGTGCTGTCAGAGAAAATAAAATATTTTCCAAAGGAAAACTACTTATGCGTAAAGCAAACATGATACCATCGTTTGTGTGGAAGGGTACTATTTTCTAATTACTAATGAATATTTTTCCCCTTACATTCCTTTTCCTCTTTGACCTTTCCCCCCTCAAGCAGGTAGGCTGTTTCATGGGGAAAATCTAGAACAACAAGTAGAAAAAATGTCTCTTTCTTTTGCTCCTCAGAGGACTATGCTTATCAATCTGCTTATAAATAAAGTGATGTTTCTAACTTTTATTAAATGATATAGAAGACAGTGAAATGGTATTAAACATATTTATACTTGAATTAAACATAGGAGGTTCAGATCTACTTTTAGAGAAGCCAGCTCTTTTTTTCCATTAAACCCTAAACTAAATGTATTGTATCCACTTCCTCTCCTCAGAGTAACAAAAGTTACTCATAATATTGATGAAACATGTAAGAGAAAATATGAGCAAGAACAGCCCTCCCACCTCACACATCACCTAGGAAAGGTTCCCTGTGTGAGAGAGAAAAGGGTCAGGCGGAGCGATGAGTGCACTGTGAGTGGTGCAGGGTGAAAGGTCCCTCATCTTGCTTCCAGGACTGAGCCCCAGTGGGCAGGAAAACAAAACCCACTTAGCCTTGGGGGCCCCGAGAGGGGAAAACACATGTGTCTCCTTTCCTAGTTAAACCTCTGAGAAAGGGCAAGACCCCAGAAAACTGAATTGACTGAGCAGCCTACCTGAGCAGACAGGACCTTAAAAGAGACTAGCTATGATTTTCACACTCTGTGGAAAGAAAAATTGACAATGTATGTGCACCTAACAGGAACACGGAAGAAATGGCAAGAGTTGCTGGCTCTGATGGGGTCCTGTTGAGAAAAACCAGGAAAAGCTCAGGGATATGCAGGGGCCAATAGCTGAGACTCAAAGGAGATGATGGCCATCTCTGTGGATTCCAGTGTCCACAGCAAACAACAGGCCAGATGCCTCCTCTCCGCCCCCAGTACCTTGGCACTATGTATGCTCTCTGGAGCTTCTGTGCAACTTAGAGGGAAAATGGAGGGGCCACTGAATTGGCTGAGATTAAGTTTTCACCTCTCTGGAAAAGTTAGGACACAAAATAGAAATTATGTTAGATTATAGAAAATAAAGGATTTTTCAGTATTCTTGAATGTGCATGAATATATTCAATATGATGTACACTCTAATCACAGTTGTATTTTTCATAGAAATTTTGTTTGGTTAAAGGATATATTTCTTCTTTCTTC